>NW_006287557.1:96436-148022 GCF_000327345.1 Myotis davidii
TCTTAGGCCTTCTTTTGGAAGTTCTGGGTCTCTCTGACCCAGCTGCAGTTTGTTAGGTAATTTTCAGATTGCAAAGGGCCAGGCCTCTGTGCACAGTTTGGGTTTGGCAGGGTCTCAGGGAATCAACAGGGCGGAGCAAACAGCTATGGTTGATCCTCAGTCCTACCCTAAGTGGTCCCGAATCTCAGTGTCCCGGTAATCGCTGCAAGCACCTCAGAGAAAGCCGCCCTCGAGTTCTGACCAATGTCAGACAGTCCAGTTTCTCCCCGTATGAGTCTGGGTCCCCAAAGACTCGCCCGGAACAGGAGTTCAGAGCAGTCAGGAGCTTGAGACTCCCTTCCAATTAGAAAAGACAACCATGTCCTCAGTTGCCAGCCCTTTCCACGTGCACCTCCGTACCTCTGCACTTTACTTCTGCACCTCCTCTGAGTCTCAGTGTGCTTTTCTCTTTCTATCTTGTTGAATTAGTGTTTTGTTTTGTTTTTCCTTTGGATGAATACTCAGAAGTGGTTTTCTTGGGTCATGTGGCTGTTCACATTTTAATGTTTTTAGGACTCTCCGTACTGTTTCTCACAATGGCTGCACCAGTTTACAATCCCACCAACAGTGCACAAGAGGGTTCTCTTTTCTTCACATACTCTCCAGCACTTACTATTTGTAGATTTATTGATGATAGCCATTCTGACAGGTGTGAGGTAATGCCTCACTCTGGTTTTGCATTTCCCTGATGATTATGATGTTGAACATCTTTTCATATGTCTGTTGGCCTTCTGTATGTCCTCTTTGGAGAAATGTATTCGGGTCCTCTACCCATTTTTTAGAACACATTATTTTTGTTTTTGTTTTGCTTTACTTTGTTTTGTTTTGTTTTGTTTTGTTTGGTATTAAGCTGTCTGGGTCCCTTATCAATGTATCATTTACAAATGTCTTCTTCCGTTCAGTAAGTTTTCTTTACTTTTTGTCGGTGGTTTTCTTCACTGTGCAGAAACCCTTCTTGCCTCACATTTTGAGGAGCAAATAACAAGGCCTGCCTGTTGCCCCCCTTTATCATTGGGAGGAAGTTTATAGCATGGAAGCTTCAGCCCACAAAACCCTCACCCTGCCCCCCTGCCCACCCACAACCAGAACCAAAGCTCTTACTCAAGCTGTTTCAGACGTGCTTGGGTGATGACCCCACTCTCCTCAGAAAACCTCAGTAGAGAAGTATTATATGTGGTGCCATAGGTCTGGGCACCCAAATTAATGACTGGTGGGGATAGGGCTCCTCTTGTGTTCTGGGGACAATAAAATAAACACACATTCGGCAAAACCTATCAGAGAAAACTTGACTTAAAACCTTACCTTTAAAAAGTTGATACATTTTAAGTAAATATGCCTCAATCAAAGAAAGTAACTAAGGAATAATTGGGTCTTTGTTATTTGTCTATAGGGTGTAAAAGAGACTGAAAGACATTCTTGAACCATTGCACTGGGAATTGAAATGATCACTCCCCGCTTCCAAATATCAAATGCTGAATCGGCCTTCTGGATCTGGGAGCCTGCCCTCACACCAGGCTGTCCCACCCATTTGCTCCCCAGCCCTGGCCTGTTCTAATACAGTGTCAGAAATGTTGTCTTTTTTAGCTTATTTTCAGTGGATCGGTTAATAATTCAAACTTCTTTGTTAAGGATGCCCAAACTCTGTCTGCTAATTGCTCGCTTGTTTTATGATAAGGTCGGGCTCATTTTAAAAGCAAATATGATTCCTAAAAGATATGCTGAAACATGGGTAAGGAGTCAAGGAAGGGGTTAGGATTTTAATATATGTAGATCTCTCTCTTAAACTAAAGTGACCCCGTATTTTCCAGTTACAAAGGTAAACACAATATTTTTCTTCCTCTAAGTGGGAGCAATCCTGGGCCAGCTACTTCCAACGCTGACCCCTTCCCTACCCCTCACCCTTACCTCCCAGCTTCATCTCCCAGGGCCTTTAATGTTAGCTTCTGCTGAATAGTACTGCTACACTCTTTATACTTCAGCAGTCTGAAAGTTTGAGGGAAAATGGTGCTCGGAACCTCTTGCAGACAGCTCTACTGTGAGATGACTGCCTTAGGTACTACATTGCTTTTCAGACCAATGGAAGTCACTCACTCATTTTCTCTTGTTCATCATTTTTCTGTGTTTTCGTTTTTAGCATGGAAACAATAGCCTTACTTTATCTACCTCAGTCGACTCTCACTTAGTTTCATTTATCAATATTGTTATAGTATTTTGAAGTCTTTAAAGATGCTAGGGTGTTGGTGTTGATTTTTTCATTTTATGTTCCACAAATCACAATTCATTTTTTTTAAATCCACAGGCAATATATCATGGTATTATAACTTAAATTACTGCCAGTTTTCCCATTGTTGTCTATGTTAGATTATGATACTTAGTTCTCATCACTGGCAAGCAAAGAGACTTGGTAAAGTTTCTGAATATGTCTTATTCATGTTAGAAAATGAGTAACCTGCTTAAGACCACCCCTGAAAATCTCCCACAAATTCCATCCCCCTACCTATAGTTCAAAGGCATAGATAGGATCAGGAAAATGTGTTCCATGAAAGCTGAATGAGGACAATTACATTATGAGGAAAGTTAGCTCTATCTAAGAAGCACAGAGCATGTACAGAAGAATATTTATGTAATGTGTTCACATACAAATATTTATGAATATATATGAATGATGGAAAAACACTTTTTTTGAATTTTTGTTCAGTAGGATGATTAAATGGAGAATTAACCGCCTGGAGCCTCTCCCACCTCCACAGCAGCAATGAGGATGTCCGACTGACGGCTTAGGTCCGCTCCCCAAAGGCTCCCAGACTGTGAGAGGGTGCAGGCTGGGCTGAGGGCCCCTCCCCCGAGGGCACGAATTTTGTGCTCTGGGCCTCTAGTGTATAATAATTTTTAAAAAACACCTCTTTTTCTGTTTTAAAAATGAAAGTAAAACCCTGGCCGGGTGGCTCAGCTGGTTGGAGCATCATCCTGTACACCAAAAGATTGCGAGTTTAATTCTTGGTCAGGGACCATACCTAGGTTACAGGTTGGAGTGTATGCAGGAGACAACTGATGGATGTTTCTCACATCCATTGTTTCTCTCTCTCTCTTCCTTTGTCTCTAAAATAAATAAAAAACATATCCTTTAGTAGGGACTAAAAAAAAATTGAAGTAAATAAAAAATACTTTAGAAATTTACAAATTTCCCTCAGGTAACTAGAGATATCTTAGTGGGTCCCAATAGAATTTGACAAAATAACATGTAAAACACTGACAGTCTAATGATAAAATGTTTTCTCTTTCTACTTTCTTTCAAATCTTTTTTTTTTTCAAGACAATAGGTTTTCAATTTGGTTTTCTTTTTCAAACTCACTTATTGGTGCTGAGGAAACAATTCTGAATGTGGCCTTGACAGACAGTGGCATAGAGAGAGTATGATGTCAGAAGCTTAATAATTCAGTGCAGCAGAAAACAATCCATTACTTCTCACAGAGAAAGCAAAACAGCAACAGACTTTAGTAAGGGAAGTTTTTTTGTTTTGTTTTGTTTTGTTTTTCTTGTGGGAAGCTATTAGAAACCCCTTTCTTGCTGATGAAACTTTTCTGATTCCCTGACCATCTTTTAAAATTAATCTGACAGCGTATCTGTCAAACTTTTTAGAATAAAAATTACTATTATGTGATGGGAAAGGAGAATCACCTATGGCATTATAGTTTTTAGGCTATTGTGTATGTGTGTACATATAAATATATGGAATTTTATCTTATTAATACAGGCTGAAAACTCAATGTGGTGCCTTTGCTTTTGTTTTATGGTCTTTATTATGAAACTGCCTTGTGCTAGGATGAATGCCTCATATATTTGGGCAGTTAAATAGATGGCCTACTTCAGCTTGACCTTTGGAGAGTCTATATTGAGTTGGGGGCTCATTTCATTGCTTTACCATTTATAACTCTGTCTACCAATGGCAAGTGTGTTTCAAATGTTTCCTAATCAAGCATGTACCTTTATTGAAGGTCAGAGTAGTAAAAGGCTATCTATCAAGAGATTAAAAATATGATTCATTTCTCTCATGTAAGAAAGTCTAATTAAAAACATACTGCATTCGTTCTCTTGAGTCAAGTTGGCCACGAAGACCAGCCTGCTTGGCTCAGTGGTTGAATATAAATATGAACTAGGAGGTCAGGGTTTGATTCCCGTTCAGGGCACATGCCTGGGTTATTGGCTGGATCCCCTGCGGGGGTGTGCAGGAGGCAGCCAATCAATGATTCTCTCTCTTTGATGTTTCTATCTCTCTGGGAGGGGAGGCGGGGAAGTGGGAGGTATCTGTAATATTATGAACAATAAAAACATATTTTTAAAAAGTTGGCCATGAAAGTGACAGGACTACTCATGTACTCGTAAAGCAACCTTTGTTGACAGTATAATTTATCTTAATATTTTGTACATTTAAAAATAGATGTTGAAATATCCTTTAAGATTGTTCTTTAATCTTAACTGAATTGCTAAGTAACCAAAACAAAAGAGCATTGTGTTATTTTTGTGGGTCAACTCCGAAGCTCATTTCCTCAAGAGAATATGGGTAATATTCTACCATTCTACACAATTACACAAAATAATAATGGCAGCAAAATCTGAACAACATACAGTGAGGCCTTGACTTATGAGTTTAATTCATTCCATGATGGAGCTCGTAACTCAAATTACTCATATGTCAAATCAAGAAGTGAACGAGTGAGACACATGATGCTGGGCTGATGTTGTGGCATTCACTGTGACGTTCGCTGCGCCAACTAGTGGTGGGGTATCTGAAGCTGGCTCATAACCCAAATTTTAGCTCGCAACTCAAAGCAAAAATTTGTCGAAGAGACGGCTCGTATCTCGAAAAACTCGTTAGTTGGGACACTCGTAACTCAAGGCCCCACTGTATATGCTGGAAGCAAAAAAGAGCAAGTCCCCAGCTCTGCCAGGAGGTTGATCAAAACATGATCTTAGGAAATACTATGTTAAAAAATTTATAAGGCATAATGTAACAGATGCTAAATAGAATAAGAGATTTGCTGTGCAAGCATGAGGGAGATAATAGATTTATTTACAGCTAGTTACATTATATGAACCTCATTTTTCTCACTTAAGGTTATATTTTGATCATTATATAGAGGGTATATTAATCTGCCACATTTTTAAGCCACTCATAAAATATTTTGTTGTATAGCTCTACCTCAATTTATATAGCCTCACCCATATTGATGAATATATACATTGTTTCAGCCTTTTACTATTATTTTAAAAACCAAGAGTAAATGTTGTGTGTGGTCACCACATTTGCTCCCATGTGCCTGTATTTGTGTAAGAGAAGTTTCCAGTGGCCTTGCTATGTCAAAATCTAAATAACTACAAAAATTTGTAAACCATCAACAAAATTTTTCTGCCAATGATTTTGCAACAAATTAGGTTTTTGCTGATTATTAAATGACTATTTCTAACTCTTCTGGCCCTAATGCCTACTCCATTTGGTTTTTATCCATATCTTAGGAGAAAATTATTAGCACATCATTAATACACACACACACACACACACCCATACGCATGCGCATGCACACTTACACCCACTATTGTGCATTTCATAAAAAAAATTTGTGTTCCAGTGGAAAACTTTGTGTTCTTTAAAATATACCCTCCTAGGTTATCAGATTCCAGTCCTTTTCATTATTTTTAAGCTCTTGTGTCACTTCCAACTTTTTGTAAGTTGTGGATAATTGAGAGATAAGTAAATTCTCTCTTGTCTATTAATGATTTAATTGACTTGCTACTCAAAAAGTTAGTATTTATAGTAATTTATCTCAATATTTTTGATTCCACATCAATTTTTGTTCTTTTGATTTTTTCTTTGAATCAATTATGACATCTAGTTCCATTGTATCGTTGAGTAAAAGAAATTATTTAGCATGATTCATGTCTGTATCTTAATGTGAGTCATGATTTTAGCTTCTTAGAAAAATTGTTTTAACAGTATGTGTGTATATATATATGTATATGCTATATGGCATATAGCATATGTATGTATGTATGTGTATCATGCATCTTATATCTATCTACTCATTTATAGAATTACACATATTTAATCTTTTCCATCAAAGAGACATTGCAATGGATGTTGTTTAAACAGACAGTCAAGACTTTATTCAAAACTATTGCAGTAGGGATCAAAACTAGCCCAATAGGCACAGCAACTAAACTCCATTGAAACAATGGAGTGTCCCTACGTGCTGGAGTGAGATAGTGTAAAGGTGCTCTAGGATGGCCATTACAGGGGAGTTCGGGCTATGTGATTAGCTGTCTGCTAATTCATGCTTAATTAGGCACCTAGCCTCCCACTGAGACTGGGATATAAATACCCATTTTTGTTGCATTTTTAATTTTTATTTTTCAATTATAGTTATTTTCAATGTTGCTTCTTTATTGGATTCATGTGTACAGCAGAGTGGTTAGACACTCCTATACTTCACAGTGTTCCCCTAATATGTCCAGGATCCACCTGGCTCCATACGTAGTTATCAATATTATCGACTATATTCCCTATGCGGTAGTTTACATCCCTGTGACTGTTTTGTAACTACTAATTTGTACATCTTAATCCTTTCACCTAGTCCTTCAACCCTCCTACCCTGTGGCAACCTTCAGTCGGCTCTATGGATATATGAGTTTGTTTTAATTTTTTAAATTGATTTTGTTCTTTAGATTCCACATATACATCAAATCATGTAGTACTTGCCTTTCTCTGACTGACTTCCTGCACTTAGCACAATCCCTCCAGGTCCATCCCTGCTGTCTCAAAGGGAAGATTTTCTTCTTTTTCATGCCGATTAATATTCCATTGTATAGATGTACCACCACTTGTTTATTGATGGGCATTTGTATTGCTTCCATATCTTGGCTATTGTAAATAATGCTGCAATGTGCATAGCTGTGCATATATTCTTTCAAATTCATGTTTTGGGGTTTCTTTGAATAAATACCAGTATAAGAGGAATTATTGGTTCCTAAGGCAGTTCAATTTTTAATTTTTTAAGGACCTTCCCTATGCTTTTTCATAGTGGCTGCACCAATCTGCATTCCAACCAACAGTGCATGAGGGTACCCTTTTTTCACTTAGCTGAATTGCTAAGTAACCAAAACCCAAAGAGCATTATGTTAAAAATGTGAATAAAGTCACATTTTTGCCAACACTTGTCATTTGTGGATTTATTGATGACTAGAGACACGGTGCACGGATTCATGCACTGGTGGGGTCCCTCAGCCTGCCCTGTGCCTTCTTGCAATCCAGGACCCCTCGGGGGATGTTGGAGACTGGTAGCCCCTTTCCCTCTGACTATTACCAAACTCACAGCTGTCATAGGGGAGAGGGTTGGGGAACTGGGTGAAAGAAAGTGAAGGGATTAAGCAAAAAAGAAAAAAAGTAAGTCTTTAATCCTTTTTGAGTTTATTTTTGTATATGGTGTAAGAAGGTGGTCTAGTTTTATTTTTTTGGCATGAATCTCTCCAATTTGCCCAGCACCATTTATTGATTAGACTGTCAATATCTCCTTGTACAATCTTACCTCCTTTGTCAAGTATCAATTGACCATGTAGGTGTGGGTTCATTTCTGGGCTCTCTGTTCATTGAGCTCTATGTCTGTTTTTATGCCAATACCATGCTGTTTTGATTACTAATGGGCTTGGTTGGTATCAAGTAGCATGATACCTCCAACTTGGTTCTTCTTTCTCAAGATTGCTGAGGCTATTTGGGGTGATAGAGACCCTTATGTGATTATATTTTACTAGAGGCCCAGTGCGTGGATTCATGCACCAGGGGTTCCCTGAGCCTGGCCTGCGGGGATCAGGCTAAAACTGTATCTCCAACATCCCCCAAGGGGTCCCAGATTGCGAGAGGGCAGTTCTCAGGTGACGCAGCCTGGAATGGGGCTCCCTCCTCTCTGGTTCCAGCTGCGTCACCCGAGAACTCCAGGTGCCAAGTCACCTCAGCTCGGCAGTTCTTGCATTAAGCATCTGCCCCCAGGTGGTCATTGTGCATCATAGCTACTGGCCAGCCAGTCGGCCAGTCGGCTGGTCGCTTAGGCTTTTACATGTATAGATAGGAATGGCTTTCATGTTCTTGAGAAAGGCATTTCTTAGATATGAAACTGGCAAGAGGGTGGAAGAAAATTTGTATCTCAAAGGGGCAGGGAAAGAATATGAATTTTGGTATGTTTTTTTTCTACTTCTGCAAAAAAATGTCCTGAGGTTTTGATAGGAATTGCATTGCTTATGTAGATTGCTTAGAGTAGTTTTGACATCTTAACAATATTGAGTCTTCTAATTAATGAACATGTGAAGGCTTCTATTGATGTCTCTAATTTCTTTCATTATTGTTCTGTAGTTCTTATTGTACAAGTCTTTCTCCACTCCAGTTAATTCCAAAGCATTTTTGATGCAGTCATAAAGGAATTAATAAGAGTATTTAACTCACATTGAGGATAGATTTTTAAGCTTATAGAAGTTTTGTCATACTGGGTATCATGGAGAAAGCAGCAAAGCTGGAAATATTCTTGAGCTCTTCTATTTTCAAGTCCAGTTCATTTTCTGGTACATTTTAACACTAGATGCTGCAATATTATTAATTTTACATAGAGGAAAGTGGTAGTTGAAATATTAATCACTAATTTTGTAAAATGCTCAAATTCTGTCATCTTGCTACAAAAAACTTTATGAGAGAATTTGAATAATCCTACCGAGTCAGTTGTAGAATCAGAGCTGACATGGGATAAATGATCTAGCCAAGTTCTTGCTGTGTACCTGTGTACTGTGGAACCATATATATATACTGAAGCTTATGCAATGCATTCTGTGTTTGTTAGATGTTGCTGTAGTCCATTTGGAACTGTGGTGTAGCATCTGAAAATGGAAACGGCATTTGAAAGCTAAACCCAAGATTTTTAGAGATGAGATAATTATGTTTCTATTGAGAAAACTCTGTTTTCTGAATGGTACAATCAGCTATTACATTTCTGGTTTAAGAATTTTTAAATTATTGTTAGAATATAAACAGTTAATGCTACTGTAAATTTGCCACAATGTTATTATTGATTTTATTTATCTCAATACTCAAATTAATAACATACAGCATACTGAACCGTTTCAGAAGTAAAATTTTATGACCTTCCAGAAACTGTTAGTGACTAATGACATATGTTTTAACAGTTATTTATCCTTTTTATAAAAAATACATGGGAAATTGTTTGCCATCTATAAAATTGTCAAGTATATCTGTAACAGATCATATGCCATGTCTGCAATTGTTTGGCAACAGTTTTTCTTGTTAAAGCTGGTTGGAAATTAAACTGGCATGGTGGGATGAATCAAGAACCTGCATAAAATCCATAGACTCTGTCTGAGTAACACAATTTTAAAATAGGAAAGGTAGGAATAATAGAATGAATGATTATAGGGAATGGATTAACTTTTTTTATGATAGCATGAGATGAAACTCAGTTTGAAATAGACTATTATACAATTATTAAAAACAATGATGTTAAAAACATTCCAGTGTTTAATGCCAAAAATACAACTTCAATTTTTTAAAAAAATTAGGATAAAATATTATATAAGTAGATTATCTTATTTCATAAAATAGTTACAACAAATATATCACATACAGTGAGCACACACACATGTGTACATGTACTGAATGGAACTGACTTGAAGGAAATATGCTAACTGCTGATTTTCTTGACACATTGGGATTACAGTTCACAGTAATTTTTAATTTTCATTTTAAAAACTTGTTTAAACAATCACAGCTTGCATGAAGATATAAACAAATTTAAATTTAGGTATTTTATATGTGAATCTATTATATTTAAAAGTAAATCTTTCAAATTAATGTTATCATATTTAAAAGTAAATCTTTCTAATTAATGTTATATCAGAAAATCTTTTCACTATTATGAGGCATAGTCACAATATATAGGTTCACCCTAAATTAATAAGATATATATTTAAAAACTAAGGACATTGTTATTTTTTTTTGTAAAACACACAAAAAGCACATTTTTAATTCCCTTTGCCCTAATTGTTTCTGTTCTCAGTGTTTTTCCTTAGGGTTAGTTTTCTACATTGGCAATGCCTGTTTTCATTGTTTTTCCTAAAACATATAATTGAGATAAGCAGGCAATGGGATGTTTATTTTTCATATGAAATACTTTTGTCGGCAGTTAATAATTTACAAGTTGTACTTTTTCTGTGTGGCGAGGGTGTTAGAATTTCCCTGAAGGCCATTAACAGTGGTCTTAGGATTCGTTTTTTTTTAAGTTGAGGTTTCTGTATTATCCATGCAGAGTGGAACTTCTGAATATTTAATGAGGAGAACTGATTAACTACAAACTGAAATAAGCTTTCTTTTTTCACCCTAAATAGCTTTTTAAAGGTTTTATTTTTTATAATTAATTATGTTTCCTCATAATTCAAATTTAGTAACAGTTTAAGAAAAAGTAAAGTATTTTAGGCACATCAGTGTATGGGGAAAGAAGAGATAGAACAAGGATTAATCAGAAACAAGTAATTCTTTAAACAGAATACTTGGCTGTTGTTGAATGAAGCAGGCCTCATTGGAGTCTATTACTCAGAAGGTACTAGTAAATAGAAAACTGAATGCTGCAGGAATGATCACACACTGGAATTTTGAATTATCTGGCAAATACTTCAAAGTAAGTGTCTAAAACTATTGTTTTATGTAGACCAAGTCACTTCACGTACTCATAGCATGTGAGAGCTTCATGGGAGGTCAGGCACCTTGTGTTTCAAATACCTTCTCTTATGGTTATGGAAACTAAATTCAAGAAAATAAAGTAACCTGCATTCTTTAGCATTAGCATTTTGAGGGAAAACAAAGTTTTATTTCCAACTTAACTTTTAAGTTTAACTATAAGGCTAGACCAGTGGTCGGCAAACTCATTGGTCAACAGAGCCAAATATCAACAGTACAACGATTGAAATTTCCTTTGAGAGCCAAATTTTTTAAATTTAAACTATATAGGTAGGTACATTGTTATTAACTTCATTAGGGTACTCCTAAACTGGCCTTTGCTAAAAATGTCCTCAATCTGAGGGGTCGACCTCAGCGAACGTACCCCCACTTCTTCTAACGCCACTTCTTCAAAATAGACTCGTCCAGGCCAATAACCGACTTCTGCGCATGGGCCACGAAGTTTCAATCGCACTGTATGTGCGCACCCACACGTGGTATTTTGTGGAAGAGCCACACTCAAGGGGCCAAAGAGCCACCTGTGGCTTGCAAGCCACGGTTTGCTGACCACTGGGCTAGAGGAACATGGTCACTGTTGTCCCCAACCAATTCTATATCATTTCACACAACTGGGAGGTAGGGCGTTATTGCAACAGTTATTCATTTGCACTTCACTTCTATCTCAGCATCCCACTAAAAGGCAAAGTGTAATGACCTCTTGTGCTAGAGAGGAGAAGCACTCATCTGAGCAGTTTCTGAGAGACCAAAAACACAAACTGGCAGTGGCCAAACCATACATACAGACAGAATCCGATCCAGGATCTGCAGCATCGAGAGCATAAAAATAGAACTCGGTCCATAACTACTAACTTCCCCAGCATGTCACCCTCCTTCCGATTTAGGACACATCCAAGAAAGCTATGTTCCCCGCCACAAGCACATAGGATGCCTGCTCCTAGTTAGTGCCCCTCCAGGTAGCCCAAGCTAACAGCTGCAGCCCGCCCTTTTGTCCACCGCAAAGCGTGTCTACTACCTCGCCTGCTTTTGGGTCTCTCCCCAGCGCAAACAGTGGCGGCTGGCGCCCTTGCCATAGCAAGCTCTGAATGAACAGCCTCTGCCTGTTCTCATTTGGGTGACCTTTGCTTATTGCCATATTATCATTATTATTATTATTATTATTAATAATAATTTTTTGTTGGCACTATTACAGATGTCCCCCATTTTCCCCATCTTTACCCACCTCCACCCAGCCCCGCTCCCCCATCCCCCATCTCCCTCTGGCCAAAACCATGCTGTTGTCTGTGTCCTAGGGCCATGCATATATGTTTTTTCGCAAATATCTGCACCTTGTGTCACATTATATTTAAGTGACCATAAAATGTATTGTCCAGTTTTCCCCATTTTTTTATAGCAAAGGTGGAAATTTATTGAAGAATAAGTACAGACTCCCACATGGGGAAAGGGAAAGCAAGGGCAGAAAGGGTTTTCTCCAGGTACCAGCCTAGGTTCAGGTGACACTTATAAGCTTAGTGGGACCTGGACTGCAGAGGCATTGGTCTTACTGGCTGGACACTATTTGACCTAAGATAGAAAGAAGCAGTCACAGACCCCCTCATGGAGAGGGGGGAAGTGTCCTACAGAACAGACTCCCATGTGGGGAGGGGGAAGAGTCCTCTCTCCATTGATTTTTAAAGAGAGTAGGAGGAGAGGAGAGGAGAGGAGAGAAGAGAGAGAGAGAGGGGGAGAGAGAGAGAGAGAGAAACAAACTAACATCGATGTGTGAGAGAAACATTGATTGGTTGTCTTCAGCATGCACCCTGACCAGGGCTGGGGATCAAACCTGCAACCTTTGTACGTGCAGGTTTGTACGTGCCCTCGATCAGGAATCAAACCCGTGACCCTTCACTCTGCAGGCCAGTCAGGGCTATTGCCCATTTTTGACCACTGGGGAGAGTAAAAGAGAATGCTAGTAATAAGATTATCAGAATACTTGATGCAGTTTGTGTTTCTGCATAAACTCGAATCCAGGGAAAATAACTTGGAGCAGGAAGCAAATTCATATTGTGCTCCATAAGATGAAATTGGACAGAAAGCAGGTCAGTAGCAGGTTTTAGGGGAGGGGAAATTTGTGGCCTTCCCAAGAAGACACTGCACAGTATATGCTCTACTTGCAGTTGGCTCTCTCACATGCACACCTTTACTACTTGGCATTTCTGTGAGTGTGTCTTCTGCCCACACGTGTGCCCCGTGTCTCTTTCCGCTGCCAGAGCACATGATCACCCACACAGGTCCCAACAGATCCTTCCTTGGGAGGTCTCTCCTGTCTGTTACCCCTGTATTCTCAGTTCTTTCCTTTCTATACCTCTCTATCCCTCCTTAGCATCATTATGTACTTTAAAAACAATCAGTTGTTTTCATGGAATAAAATTAGATGCTCTATTGTGAAATTAAAATCTATATGTGTCAGCCATTTTATTAACAAGACTAGAGGCCCAGTGCAAGAAAATTCGTGCACTCGGGGTGGAGAGGAGAGGGTTCCTCAGCCCAGCCTGTGCCCCTCAGAGGATGTCCGACTGACATCTTAGGCCTGCTCCCCCAGGGAATCAGGCCTAAACTGGCAGTCAGACATCCCTCTGGCAGCCCCGAAGCACTCGGGGGCTGTCCAACTAATGGCTTAGGCCCGCTCTCCATGCTGCTGTGGAGGCAGGAGAGGCTCCTGCCCCTGCCGCTGCACTCGCCAGATGTGAGCCTGGCTTCTGGTTGAGTGGTGCTCCCCCGAGGAGGCCCCCCCCCTGCCGCTACACTGGCTAGCCATGAGCTGCCTTCTGGCTGAGTGGTGCTCCCCCTGTGGAAGCAAACTGACCACCAGAGGCAGCTCCTGCATTGAGCATCTGCCCCCTGGTGGTCAGTGCACGTCATAGCAACCAGTCAGTCCCAGGAGTTCCACTGTTAGAGACAATTTGCATATTACCCTTTTATTATATAGGATTAATTTGTTAACAACAATAAATGTATGCAGCCAACTTTTTTAAAAATATGAAACTGGGAGAGTCCAATCAAATAATGAAAGTAAGAAATAGGGGAAGAGAGAGAAATGAAGAGAATAATCTACATCCGTGTGTGCATTGGCCACTCTCCTTCCGCACTTTGAATTCATGGTAAATGGTATATTTCTATCATTTTACTTTTCTTTCTATAACTTTTTAAAACTATGATGAAGAAAGGGTTGTATAGATATTTTTTTCTCTTTCTGCTTAACTGTGTGCATCTTCTCCCACTGCTGTACTAATAAAATACTAGCTATACATTATTGCTTGCTGTAGCACATGCTTGAGTTAATGAGATATTACAGCCTAAATAGCCCATTGCTATTAACTTCTGTATGGTTCTCTTCAATGTGTAGGTCATCAGCACATTTTGACATTCTAATTAGTCCTAGGGCTGAGGTTTCCAAAAGCATTGGGATCAGCAGGAGGAACTGCCAGGGTTTGACTTTTCCAGAAATAATCCCTTTAATTAATTGTCTTAATCATAGGAATAAAATGTTGGGGAATGGGAAAACCTTAATGTTTAAACTGAGTAGGGCCACATGGTGATTCAGTAGAACCATTATCTGGTTTCAGTCTGCATCAAGACTCATGTTTTATGTTAATCACTTGTAAAAATAAGAATTATTTTACCCCATCAGGACATTGCGGGATCTTCAGAACAGGTTATTGAGTAATACATAAAAAATGGCTTTTACCAAACAATGATTCCATATCTTGTACCTCTTTAATGTATCAAAATATAGGATGTCCCAAAAATGTATATACACTATAATAGCTGATAGCTCCGTTTTGAAAATGAAATGTATTTTAATAAGCACTACCTTTATAATACATTTTGGGATAACCTATATAAATAATTTTGTAGGAAATAAAAGCCAATTTTAAAATACTATCTATGTTAACAGTTAACTTGAACATATGTTCTCTATGATTTTTTTTGTCAGCACATGTACATTTTGAAGCCATTATTGGATTATAAATAAACCGAAAGGAAATTATTTTTTACTGTATCTAAGCATACTTGAAAAGATTTTTAAAAAAGTACCTCAGAGCCCTTTTATTTCTCAAAGGTTCTCTAGTGTTTTTGAGAGCCTAGTTGTATCAGGCTCCAGCATATAGACTGCTTACTAAGGAAATGGCCAATTTATCCTAAACATCATAGTACAATACGAAAGGACATTCCTGTCCGGCACTTGCCTTGGGTTCAGGTATTCTTTACAATTGTCTTAGTGCAAAGATCTGAACCCTGACATATTTCTCCTGGAGACATTTTTTAGCAGTACATAGACTACCTAACTTTTTATTAATTTTATTATGAGACTATACAGAAATCTGCAAGATTCTGCTCCAACTCCTTAATTGCTGCAAAGATGCTCTTTCTATATTTAGCACCAAGCTTGCCTTAAAATAAATCTCACTTGTAAGTTAGCCTTTTCAATCATTTCTTTTTTTCCTATTGTTTCTTTTTTCCTATAAGCTTTCTAAAATAGTTTCAAATTAAAAACATGGTTTTTTAAACTTTAGAAATCACAGGTTAGAGAACACAGTGGTCGCAATCTGGCCTGGCTCCCACACTGTGCAAATTGCCTTTGCAGTCAATATTTAACACATTCTGGACAAACTTCCTTTCGAAATCATACCATGAGTAAATCACATTAACTTGTCAAAATTGTTCAGTTAATTCCAGGTCAGGAGCCCCTGCTATTTGTGTCCACATACACAAAGTCCGGGTGTACTGCCAGGCACACAGTTGGTATATTGTCTGAGAACTGACTGGGAATTGAGCGTATAATGCTCCATCTCCCACTTCCTGCCCCACCCTCCAGGGAGATTTAAAATTCTGTAATAAGATTTTGAAGGATCCTTTTAGGTCTCTAAATGGACTCAGCCGACGTATATTTTGTGAAGTAAGTAATATTGATTTTTAATAAAAGATATGACCTTTCTTCTCTAATGTATCTGAGATCTTTTAAGATTTTCATCCTTAAAAGAGATAGATGTGCTTCAAGGAGATATTAGGTTCAGTCTGTTTCAGAAATGAAACCTTGCCCTCAAATGGATGTCCTATGACCTTGAGTCCATGCATACCCTTTTGAGAGTGCGTAATTTGACAAAGCTTTGTTTTTCCTATTTATTGAATAATATAAACAGCTAAAAGAGCTTCCTAAAATAAATGCCCGTTCATAGAGGCTGAGAGATGAACATTTACTTTGTAGATAAAAAATGAAAACAAAAAGTATTGCTTAAAGGTAGAGTTTTTTTAAAAAAAATAAGATTACCTTTTTACTGATTTTATTTTATAAACCAGAGTTTAAAAGTATTTATTTATAATCATTCTAAGAAAAACATATGTAGATGTAATTTTATTTCCTATATGTTTTCCATACAGGTTAATAAAGCAAATCTGTTTATTTATTGCTTAGAATAAGAAATGAAAAAATAGATATGGCTTAGAGGCAGCATTTAAAATATTGAAATCACTGTTTTCAGACATTTTATTTTATAACCTGTAGTTATGAAAATACATGAAGTAAATATATAGGTATTATAAACTCATGTAATTTACTTTATATTTTATCCTGACATATAATTACTTTTAAACACTTATTTCTCCTGGTCTTCGCAGTAACATCTTTAGGTTAGACAGAAGAGCTGGTGGGGAAATGAGGCTGCCTGGTGTTTCTTTTGAAGGGAGAAGTTTGGAGAGGGGACAATATGGAAGCCTGATCCTTAGAAACAAATAATAGAGCAGAAGCCTAGTAAAGCCTCCATTTGCCATATCCAATGGATCCTGACACTAGGAAACAGAGATTATTTCCATGGTATTTCTTAAGCTTTGTATGCATAGTTGGTACTTTTGTTAGTTCTGCAGTATTCAGTAGAAGGAAATGTCAGTCAAAAATTTCTAATTGACTTTCTAATTGGAATGGCAGAAATAGTTCATTCAAAAGCCAGGCTAGGGTTAAGAGTAAGAAAGTACTGCACAAGGCAGTATTTCTCAAACAGTTACTCAAACATAATCTATGGAGTTTTCTTTTGGTTACAATTCCTCGTATACTGTCACGTGATTAGAGTAACCCAAATATGCCTTTGTGCTTTTGGTCTATAGTGAAGCCTGATTGTGCTAACATACTTTATTCCAATGACTAAAGAAAGTGTGGGAATAAAGCAATAGGTGAAGGATGCTTTTATATTAAGGAAGACAAATGTTTTGTCATAACAGTCAATTTTTTAAAAAAACTAAATTGGCTAAAGAAAAAATGTGAATCAGGCAGTCAGGCGGTACATTAATAATGAGCAAGCTGAACTGGACGTATTGGTTTACACAGCCACCAGTTCTGTCCTCCTCACTGTTTTGGGTGAACTGCAGCCTGAGGGCCAGTCGGGAAGGACCCCCTCTTTCACTGGTGAAGGGCCTCTCATCCGTTCCTTCCATCCTTAACAGCAGCATGCGGGGCTGTAGCTCTCTCTTGCTGGCTGACCCCAGTGACCTCCTGCGTTGTCTATGTTCATTCACTCTTCCACCTGCAGACTGTTCTCCACATTCCAGCCGGAGTGATTGTACAAAACAAAACCCTTTACATGATCCCATGGGCAAGAAACCCTCAAAATTCTCACTGCTTGTCAAGATAAACACTACGAGGCTTACTATGGTCTCTCACGTCCTATCACCGATCCAGCTCTTGGTCTCCTTTTCCAGTCTCATTCCTGCCGGGTCACAGATCTCAATGTGCACCAGCCCCACAGCAACCACTCTAGTCCTCAAACATGACGTACGCTTCCTGTCAGAATAACCTTCTAAATTCTGTATGAAAATTCACTTGACTCATCTTTTAGCTCTTACAGCAAACCTATTTTCTTATTGCAGACTTTAATTCCTCAGAGTCAAGTCCCTATTATGAGGTGTTATTTTTTTACCCAGGTTTATAATCAGACAATTATTGCAATATGAATTACCGATTGATCCTTCCAAAATGTAATCTCTGGTTTACTATGTTTGGGGAAATAGTTAGAATTTTATTAAATCATCATTACATATGACAGGATAGAAAAAATCTGATTGATATTTATTTTCATGTTTCTCTTACTGTATTTGATGTATCTTTCTCTTTTTTCTTTCTGTCAAGAAATGCTAAAGTAAGATATTTCTCTTCATATTTAACCCCTTTTGGTCCAATGTTATTTTTGGAAGTTAAACAGTCTGGTCCAAATTAATTGACGGGATTTAATGTTGAACTTTTTAATGTTCTTATTGCTGACATTGGACCTGTTCCTAGCGCCTGGTCTGTCGAGTCAGCCTCAAGGTTGGACCGAAAAGGGTTAAAATATATATAAATTCTTAGAAATTATAATTACTGTATTGAAAATTGACACACGTATATAAAAAGTGTAAGCACATTTTTTTTCTATAAAGAGTCATATGGTCAAGTTTAGGATAGAACAATTATAGTCTGTTTGATTTTCATTTTCCTCTCCTCTTCCCCTATCTTTTTTCATTTTTAAAATACATACTCTTTCAAGAAGTAAACGCCATTATTTTTTAAAATACATTTTTTATTTCAGAGAGGAAGAAAGAGAGAGAGGAAGATGAAAACATCAATGATTAGAGAGAATCATTGATCAGCTGCCTCCTGAACACCCCCTACAGTGGATCAAGCCCACAATCTGGGCATGTGCCCAGACTGGGAATCAAGCTGTGACCTGCTGGTTCATAGGTCAGTGCTCGACCACTGAGCCACACCGGTTGGGCATAAAATCCATTCTTGAAACTCTACAAAAACATATCGCAGGCCAAATCTGGAGTTTGTCAATGTCTGAACTATTGCATAAAGTCAGGAGTAATAGGACATATAGTACTCCAAAGTACATGAAGTTATACAAAATTCTCTATGTGTATGAAAAGTAAAAAGTGAGGACTTAATTTGAACAAACTCTAAAAACAATGCAAAGAGTGAATAGGTAAATGTCAATATATAAAACACATCTAATACATTTAAAATGACTGAAATCATATTGTATATATTCTCTGAATCTAATGAAATGGAATTAGAGATTAAAACAGTAAGATACTTAGAAAAATATTTAAAAATTAGGCCACACAATATAACCAACGGGTAAAAATGGTAATAACAAGGTTATTTTAGAAAATAATATGACTAGCCAGTTTTGCCAGTGGACAGAGCATCGTCCCGTAAACTGAAGGGTCCAGAGTTAGATTTCTGGTTAAAGCCATGTACCTCAGTTGCAGGCTCCATCACTAGCCCTGGTCAGGGCACATGCAGGAGACAACCAACTGATGTCTCTCTCATATTGATGTTTCTCTCTCTGTCTCTACCCCTCCCTTTCACTCTCTCTAAAACTCAATGGAAAAATATTATCTGGTGAGGATTAAATGGCGGCAAAATAGAAAATAATAAGAAATATATAATTTCATATTATAATTCAGTGTGGGGTTATATTATTGTGGGGTTTAAGGTAAAATAGTGCTTGGAGGGAATTTCAAGCCTGCAACTGAGGAACATGGCTTTGACCTGAAATCTAACTCTGGACCCTTCAGTTTACTGAGCAAAACTGGCTAGTCATATTATTTTCTAAATAACCTTGTTATTACCAGGAGAAGAAAAGGAGAGGAAACCCAAAATAAGTAGAAAGAAGGAAATAATGAGTGTTATAAAAGTACTTAATCAATTTAAACACAAATAATGAAGAAAATTAATAAAGTCAAATGTTGTTTCCTTAGGAAGATCAACAAATTGCCAGTGATGAACTGGAATGTAAAAAAGTGTTATTGCCAAACTCATTATGAAAATATATTTCCGCCCTTGCCAGGTCACTCAGTGGGCTGAGCAATGTCCTGTACAACAAAAGGATGTGGATTATATTCCAGGTCAGGGCACCTACCTAGGGTGCAGGTTTGATCCCTGGTTGGGGTGTGAACGGGAGACAGCCATTGATATTTTTCTCCCTTTCTCCATCTTCCTCTCTCTCTAAAATAAATGAAACCATATATATATATAGAGAGAGAGAGAGAGAGAGATTTATCACAAGAATATCCAGGCACTAATAAAGCATTATTTTATCTAATCATGTTTTCAAAATTATGTTAACATTCAGTGAGGCCAGAATATGAAGTAATCAGTAAAACATTGCATCTGGATGTGCAAGTAAGTGGGCCTGCCTACTTATTGCCTGGCGTGAGTTCTACAACTGCATAACTTAGACATAATCTCATTGAATCATGTTGTCAGCTCATGTCCACTATATGAGGTTTCCAGATAGAGTTTTTCTTTTCTTATATACTAACATGAGGAATTTTAATTTAATAGTACTGCGTTAAGAATTAGATTGAATCTTTATCCCTTTCTCCATCTTCCTCTCTCTCTAAAATAAATGAAACCATATATATATATAGAGAGAGAGAGAGAGAGAGATTTATCACAAGAATATCCAGGCACTAATAAAGCATTATTTTATCTAATCATGTTTTCAAAATTATGTTAACATTCAGTGAGGCCAGAATATGAAGTAATCAGTAAAACATTGCATCTGGATGTGCAAGTAAGTGGGCCTGCCTACTTATTGCCTGGCGTGAGTTCTACAACTGCATAACTTAGACATAATCTCATTGAATCATGTTGTCAGCTCATGTCCACTATATGAGAATTTCTTTCCATTTGTTCTGCTGCTCTTATTTGCAACAATAAATTTTCTAGGCAAGGGGAAAATGAAGTCAGTTTTGGAGAAATGGTAAGAAAAGTTCAGATCCAAAACAGGGTGGACTTGGGGAGTGTAATCAGGAGCCATTGGCACAAGAGCTAAGGGAAGTACTAAGTAAAATGAATGAGCCAATTAAAAGTCAGACATGATTACAACTGGAAAAAGCCAATGTGTTAATGAAAGATGGAAATAGAGTATGCTGGAAATGCCTTTTCCTACTTGTATCTTCCTACAGCCTAAAGGTACCACATGGCAATAATTCTTATGCTGTCCATACTACTAGTGAGAATATAATGTTGAAAATGTTTTCCAGTAAAATATTAGCAATTGTTTTGACACATTGGTTGCATTAGAAAAAATTGGAAGTTATAAGGAAATATTTAAACCCACATTTTATAACCCACAGAACACTAAAACTCTATCATTATGAGCTTGATATTTTAAAATTGAATGGGCCCTTAGACAAATGCTTCCTAGGAAAGGAAAATTTGCTTTTCTTTTACTGTTAAAATCAAATATTTTAAAATTTGTACTTTAGGCATCATCAAATAAAAACACTATGACTAGAGAATAATCTGATTTAGATTTAGATTATTGAATTATTTCTTTTTCTACACATAGTTTATGGGTTGGTAGTTTCCTATTATTCTCTTGTCATAGAAATAAATCTAAGAAAAATAAATTCCACTTGCTGTTCTTTTAAAGGCTAAATAAGCATGTATTTGGTGATTGGACTGAGAATCCATTTAAATATGACTTTAAAATTAAATGACAGGTATTTTATAGAATTGAATTTTTTGTTATTAAGTCTAAAAACAATCACTCTATAGGGAAAGCCTATGGAGAGCAAACTAATTTTTAACAAAGAAATCCTTCACTATTTGTACTCAATTTGTTTTGAAACTAAGAATAGGTCTTTAATATCCTTCTTATTCAATCAATTCCTATTTTAAGCTAGTAATAGATCCAAACCCTAACCATTTTATGTGTCTTGGGCAAGGTAAGAAGTAAACTTGCTGTGTTCAAGTATTTACTATTCTTAATTTATACTTAATAAATATATACACATGTACATATTTATAAATATAACATGCATATATTTATAAATGTTATATTTTAGAAAATTTATATATATATGTAGTTTGTATATAAACATTTCTCAGGGAATAGAAAAATCAAATGCACAGTCATTATTTCACAATGCCACCTTGAAAAATAAGTGACTTCATTAACAAAGGATACAGTTATTCTCCTCTAATTCAGTGTCTAGCCATGTTGACCATTTGCTAGGCCAATGGGACTAAGCCATAGGGAACACAGATTGGTGGCCTAGAAATACCCTGAATGCAAATGCAAAATAATAAAATAAAAGGAAGATATAAAGACAAAGAACAAACCCTGGGTTTATAAAAAAAAAAAACTTTGAGGCAGTGGTTTTTCCTAAAATTCTTCTTAAGGATGCAACATGCCTTGTTCACCTAGTAAATAGTTTTGGGGTGTTCTGTTTTACTGAACCCTCTGTGGGGTAATAGAGCCCTAATTATGAACTATAGGTGATAGAATAGGGAACCACACTTGGATTTCAGGCTCTTAAAGCTAAATTTTGTTGCTAGACTTCTCACATCTACAGGTAACTTCCGTATTTCTGATGAAAGGCTGGAGATTTCTTTCAGGTTCCTACCATCTTGATATTTTCAACCTGGTTGCCCTTAACAATCTTATTGTCTTTAATATAACTAAACCCACTGTAGATAAGCCAGCCTCTAAATAATGTAAAAAATGACTTGTGAACCATATCCCAATCAAGTCCATTCAATTCTGTTCCTTCATTGGTAATGCCATCCCAGATCAGAATTCAGCGTTGTCCTTAGTCTCTGACTTGGCAGGTGGGGTGCGACTCTTCTGAGGAAAGAGATTTCTTTTGTTCTTTAAAAGAAATGGTCTATGTCCACTTTTGTATCACTTTCTTTGATTTTACTCTGAGTAACTCCCATCATTCATGGATGTGATACTACACTGCACCTAATAAACGCTCTCCACCAGGGCTTCTTAAATATTTTGGCGTCAAGAGTCCTTTGCTCCCTTAAAAACTGAGGACCCCAAAGAGTTTCATGCTGATTATATTAATATTTAAAATATTATAACACAAAAGCTACTGATTTTGAAATTATTTGATTGAAAATGCCAAAACAATCCTATTGCCTGTTAAGACAAATAACATGTGAATAAGAAATATCTTTTATAAAAATATATGAGAAGGGCTGTTTTACATTTCTTTGAAACCTCTTTGATGTCTGACTTACCGGCTTCCATATGCAATCTCTGGAATTATATCCTTTTGGTTGAGGTATTGAAGGTATTTTGAACTCACACAGATATATAATTAGGAAGGGTACATTTTACCTTGAAACTTCTCACTTTGGTTCTGATCAGCATATATAGAAGTTTATTCATTCTGTTGTTCTTATCAAAGAAACAACTTTGGTTTTATTGCTATTTGCTATTGATTTCTATTAGATTTATCTTTTCTTTTATCCTTGATATTATTTTTATGCTTACTTAGAGTATGATTTGTTCTTCTTTTAGTTTCTTAAGGTGGATGCTGAAGTCACTGATTTAAGACCTTTCTGCTTTTCCAGTAGAGATCTTTAACTTTGTCAGTGTCTCCCCACATACTGCATCCGTGATATGGCATCCCTGTCATTGATATGTTGTTGAGCCCAGTCCTGCTTAAAACCCTGATGTCATTTACATGTAAATAAACAATAAAAGCCAAACTCATAAAACTAGAGGGTAGAACAGTGGTTGTCAGGTACTTGGGGGTAAGGGGTAAGGGTCATCATATAAATAAGTCTGGGGATCCAATGTACAAAATGAGGGCATAATTAATAATACTGAATTGTATGCCTTAAATTTTCTAAGAGAGTAGCTCTTAAGTGTTCCTACCATAGAAGAGTAACTATGTGAGGAGATGGTTGTGCTAGTTAACTTGATTGTGGCAATCATTTCATAATATATACATATATCATATCATCACATTGTACACCTTAAAAAATCATGTTGTATGTTCTAAATATATACGAATTTTATTTGTAATTTACTCTATTAAGATAGAAAACACATACCTATGTGTGATTCTTTTAGGTCCAACCAGACAAAGTCTTTAGCTAGCAGGTTTCCCAGGGAAGAGCTGCCCTCTCCACATGAGGTTTGGTGCACAGCTGGTGCATTGCAGTCTCAGAAGGGGCTTGCAGTCAAGGTCTCAAGTCCCCTGGCCAGCCATGCCAGATGTATAGACCTTCCTTCCTAGGCCTCTTTATCAGGGGCAATGGGATGAAGTCTCTTTCAGTGACCTCCCAAAGTCTCTTTATGGGGAGATGCTGGGGAAACCATAAATACGCTTTTCTCCCACTATGCCTCACTCAGTACCTGGAACTCTTCCCCAACCAGCCCTTCCCTCATCTCTTCCTAACCCCTGAGCACACTAAAGTGTGCGGGAGCTTTTTGTCCAGGGATCCCTCAAAAATGAGATGACAGCCATCTCTGCACAGCTTCACCTGGCTCTCCACTGGTCAGTGCACTGTTATATGCAGGAAAATACATGAGGGGGGAGTAGGAACTTCCTCTGGTTTTAGACTGTTACTCATACCATCACGGAAAGTAATTAAAGGCTAAATTAAATTCTTTCATATATGGCTTGTTGTTTTAATTGGCTACTCCAACCTGCAACTCGGCGCCCCCCCTTTTTCCCCCCATCTCAGCTAAGCTCCCAACAATTGTGTTTTTATTTACATTCACTTCAAACTATTTTGATTCATTCATTGACCCATGAGTTAATTAGAAACATGTGACTCTTCAAATTTTTGAAAATTGTCTAGTGATCTTTCTCTTATTAATTTCTAACTTAAATGCATTTGTCCTGAGGAAATATTCTATATCAATTGAATTATTTTAAATTTATGGAGACTTGTTTTCTGGCTCAGAAAATGGTGTATATCTTAGTCAATGTCCCAAGTGCACTTGAGAAGAATGTTTCTCTTGTTGGGTGGAATAATCTATAAATGCTAATTAAGTTGGTTTAGAGTGCTGTTCAAGTCGGCTGTATCCTTGCTGATGGTATGTGTCCTTGTTCTATCAATTACTGAGAGAGGGATATTGTGATCTCTAAGTATAATTATATAATTTGTATTTATTCTTATAGTTCTATCAGTTTTGGTTGATAGCTTTTACTTCTACTTATATTGCAAATCCCACACTGCCTTGTTGCTATAGTTGCTTAAACATTCACTTATCTCTTAAAGAGATATAAATAATTATATATAATAAAAGTCTAATAGGCTAAATGTCCAATTGACTGACTGACCATTCAACCAATCAAAGCGTAATATGCTAATGATATGCTAAGGCCACTCAACCACTCGCTATAATGTGCACTGACCACCAGGGGGCAGATGCTCTGACAGGTAGGTTAGCTTGCTGCTGGGGTCCAGCTGATTGGGGCTGAGCAAGAGGGGCCTGGCACGCCCTGGAGCCCTCCCATGGTCCCTCACCGACCCTGATTGTGCACTAGTGGGATCCCTCAGCATGGCCTGCACCCTCTCTCAATCATGGATCCCTTAGGGGATGTCGGAAAGCTGGTTAAGGCCCAATCTCACAGACCAGGCCGAGGGACCCCAATGGTGCACGAATTCGTGCACTGGGTCTCTAGTAAGACAATAAAGCCTTCTGCATTTATTCATGGGGTCATTCTTTCCTATACTCTTCATTCCTTTGCATATATTCATATTTCCCTATGTTGTTACTTCTTCCTGACATATATAGCATATTCTTCAACACTTATGTTAGTGTAGATCTGCAAAAGATGAATTCTTTAGATTTTCTATAAGTTAAAATTTCTTTATTTCAGTTTCATTTTTGAAAGATCTTTTCAGTGGGTATGATAGGTTGACAATATTTTCCCAAAATACTTTCAAGACGTTGTTCCATCGTCTTTGCTTTCATGCTTTGTGGGGACAATACATCTGTCATCCTTTTCTGTGTTCTTTGGTACATAATGTGATTTTAAGATTTTTATCTTTACCCCTGTTTGGTGAATTTGATTTTGCTGTGTCTTGAGGTTGTCACGTTTGGGATTTGTTGAGCTTTGTATTGGTAGGATTATGGTTTCATCAAACTAGGAAATTTTGGGCTATTATTTTATCAATAGTTTTTCTGCTCCCTTCTTGAGGATCTCCAGATATGTACATGTCAGACTGCTTGATATTCCCTCATGTCTCACAGATGCTCTTTTTCATTGTTTAAATTCTCTTTTTATAATTCTCATTAAAAAAAAATTTTCCCCTCTCCCCAGTGTTTCTGTTTTGGTAGTTTCAATTATTATAGCTGCAAGTTTTCTCATTTTTTCTGTCATGTCTAATTTGATACTGATCTTATCCAACATACTGTTCATCACAGATATTGCAGATTTTACCTCTAGAAAATAAATGTCTTTTATATTATCCATCATGTTAGTTTGGGGGCATATGGAATATAATTATGATAACTCCATGTGCTTCACTTCTAACTTGTTAATCTTTGTGTTGGTTTTAATTGATTGATTTTTTCTCCCTAATATAGGCCATGACTCTTGCTTTTTTCAAAACCTGAAGACTTCATTGAGATCACGTCTGTAAATTGTACCTTGATGGGTGCTAGGTATTTCTGTATTGTTTTAAAAATTCTTCAGCTCTTTTCTGAAATGCAGTTGCATCACTTAAAACAGATTGTTCCTATTTTATGGCTCATTAGGCTGGTCCAAAGCATTACTCAGTCTAGAGTTCTTTCTCAGTTATATAAGGCAGCACCTTCTGGAGTAATCTACCTGACTCTGAATTTCCCCAGTCTGACTTGTTGGAACAGGCTGCATACCTGCCCCTGTTTGAGTGCCTGGTACTATTCTCTAGTATTTTCAGAGGCTTTCCCCCTGGTGTTTGGTAGTGTCCTCACACATATTCACTGATCATACTCTCCTGATCGGTGTATGTCTCCAGGGTTCTCTTTATGTTCAGTTCTCTATTACTTAGTAAGGTCCTGTCACTCCAGCCATCTTCATCTCTCTGGATTCTCAGCTCCCTTCTGCATCTCACCGTACCCACTCCATCTGCGCTTTCTCCTACTTGTATCGAAGCCTGGAGCAGCCCTAGAGCTTTCGTGGCTGCTTCTGCATCTCTGAGGGATCACTATTGTATGAAGTTCAGTATACTTAAAGCTATTGTTTTATATGCTTTGTATAATATTTCTTTTATTTATTTCGGGTATAGGTAGGGTAAATCCTGTCCTTGCTCTTAATTACATCTTTGGGGAAAACAGCAACAACAGACTTATCATTTATTTATAAATAGTTTTAATATCTAAACTTTGAACACTTCCCTGGAGGTGTAGTGGCTAAGATTTGACCCTCTCATCACCGTGGTTCCAGTTCTATTCCCAGTCACCGTTTACCCTAGGCCTTGTTCCCTGCAGCCACTCTGAAAAGGAAAAGGAAAAACTGACAAAGATATAACACAAAACCACCCAGTCATTTTAAATATTTGCCATTAAGTGAAATATTACCGATTAACTATGTTATAAAATTTACCCAGTGAAGTGTATGCATGTGTGTGTGAAGAGTATACCAATAAATTATAATTATGCATGTGTCATATATATATATTGACCTGTGCATCTCCTCTACCATTTATGAATGTATACAAAGATTTAGTTGCAAGGGAGAAAAAGCAAAGCTCAAAATAGGCAAGGGTGTTGGTGTTGTTAGGTTATAGGTCAATTTTTTAAAAATTAATAGAAAGAAAAAATAATTTAGGAAGTGTTTTGATAGTCATGATCCATGGTTGATTAAATTAAAGCTTCTATGCAGTCGGGAGAACATTGTGGTACAAATATTGCCTAAATTGTGCTATCCAAATTGGTAGTAAGTTTGAAACTAATAAAGAAAAGAAACGAAAGAGGTCCAGGCACTAATGTAACTATCATTTATTAGGGTCAATGTTATTGCTTATTAGAAGATACACAATATTTGAAGAAGGTGTTTACTGAAATACTAGGTATTTAAGTATACTTTATTTGAACTTGCTTAACAGTTAGTCTCTGGATAACCAAATTAAAAGATAATTATTTAAAAATTATAAAAATAGTGGTTATCTCATTAGGTCTGTGGATAGATGTTGCTAGTATAAAGGTAACCGATCCTTGGGTGCATTGAAGCACATACAGGTATACACTTTATGCTTATAGTTTTACATGATCTACTGACTAGTTCTCAATAATATGTAAGGTGAAAGTGATGCATGTTACTTCTCCAATGTATTTAATATTCAGCATTAGTCTCTCTCGCGTGTTAGTATGGGAATTGTGATGAAATCTTTGATTTTAATTGGTGGAGTCAAACTTAGAAGCATTTTGAATCACTAACTGCATGGTAATGATTGACTTAGAGAACTGCCTGGCTCCACAGTGGATTTTGCATGGAAAAAATACATTATTTTATGTTGTTAATTTTGTTAAGCCAGTGGATTATTTGATTTTGCAGTAATACCTAGCCAATTCTAACTAATGTAGAATCCTATGTTTTAGATCTCTGATATGGTGACAGATAAAGTGATATTAGAGTATACCAATAAATTATAATTATAATAAGTATAAATAAAAAAGTTATACTTTTCACTAATTTACTAGTATATGAAATTAGACATTTTGTTTCTATTTCCACATAATGGAGAGAAAAAGTAATAAATATATGGTATAATATCACTCTGCTATAAAAAGAAATGAAATCTCACTATTTGCAACAACATGGATGGACCTAGAAGGTATTATGCTAAGTGAAATAAGTCTGTCAGAGAAAGATAAATACCATATGATGTAATTTATATGTGGAATCTAAACGACAAAATAAATGAACAAACAACAGAGATACAGTGGACAAACTGAGGGTTGCCAGATATGAGGGAGGGGAGTTTGGGGGGGGTGGGAATGGGTGAAAAAGGTAAGGGGAGTAAGAAGTTACAAGATACAGTGGACAAACTGGGGGTTGCCAGATATGAGGGAAGGGGTGAAAAAGGTAAGGGGAGTAAGAAGTTACAAACTAGACATGGAGGTGTAAAATGCAGTGTACAGGCAATATAGTCAATAATAATGCAATAACTGTGTATAGTGTCAGGTGGGTACCAGAATGATCAGGGGAATCACTTTGTAAACTATATAACTGTCTAACCACTGATTTGTATACCTGAGACAAATATAAAAGTAAATAATTAAATCCAAGAGAAACAACAACAAAAAATTAATATATGGCATGAGTAGCATCTTTATTTTACACTTTTTCTGATATTTGACATCTACCTATGTAATCCTATAATGTTTACATATTTAGTGAAAGTGTCAATACTGCCACTTACCTGTCATAGTGTTCAGTGTTAGTGTTGACCACACAGCTTATGTTTTTAATTGGTAAGGTGACTGTTATCACTGCTGAGAGAGGTTTTAATTCCCTAGGAAAGTAATATTAAAATTAGAAATTTTATCAGTTTGGCCTGGATTTAGCTATATGTAACAGAAACCTTTTTTAAAGTGGTTTAAAATAGAAATTAACTTTTTATACATAAAAAGTTTGCAGATAATCATTTCCAGTAGACTTAGTGATGAACGGGTTGGTGTCCCTGTGGTTCTATTAGCCCTTCTGTTTTTATCAGTAGAATTCTGCCATAATTTCAAAATTGAAGGCATCATTCAACATAGGAAGAATGGGCATAAATGTGTGTTTGGAGGAGGGGATGATGGGATGGCATCGACCACTTCTGACTTCCCACATCAGAGTTTTTTTAGAACCCGGTGCCTTTGCTCACTTCCCAAACTTTTCTATGGCTTATTGCTAAGAACAGTATCAAATGCTTGCTCCCAGCTATGGCAATGCTGGAAATAAAAGTATCTGCATGCTCTGGGCTCCTCTAAAAAAAGAGAGACATAAACCTATATAATAAGAGCCTAATATGCTAAGTGTCTGGTCATCCGGTTGACCATTCAACCAATCAAAGGGTAATATGCTGATATGCTAAGGCCACTCAGTCGCTCTCTATGAAGTGCGCTGATCACCAGGTGGCAGACAGTCGACCAGTCTCTATGATGTGCACTATCCACCGGGGAGCAAACACTCTGATCAGTAGGTTAGCTTCCTGCTGGGGTCCAGCCGTGGGACTGAGTGAGATGGGCCAGCCACACCCTGGAGCCCTCCCACAGTACCTCCACGACTGACCAACCTTCTGTGTCTGTTAGGGTCCCTCAGCCTGGCCTGTGCCCTCTTATAATCCGGACCTCTTGGGGGATGTTGGAGAGCCAGTTTCAGCCTGACGGCAGAACAACCAGTCACTATGACACACAGTGACCACCAGGGGGCAGACACTCAATGCAGGAGTTGCCCCCTGATGGTCACATGTGGGGGGGGAGTGCCACTCAGCCAGAAGCTGGGCTCACAGCTGGTGAGCACAGCAGGGATGGGGGGGAGCCTCTCCTGCCTCCACAGCAGCACTAAGGAGGTTCGACTGATGGCTTAGGCCCGTTCCCCACTGGAACAGTCCAGCCTGAGGGACCCACCCGCAGAGTGCATGCATTTTGTACCCCAGGCCTCTAGTTGACATATAATGAAGTGTAAGGTTAAGATGAACTGGTACATCACCCTCAGCCTGGCCTGTGCCCTCTTATAATCCGGACCTCTTGGGGGATGTTGGAGAGCCAGTTTCAGCCTGACGGCCGAACGACCAGTCACTATGACACACAGTGACCACCAGGGGGCAGACACTCAATGCAGGAGTTGCCCCTGGTGGTCACATGGGGGGAAGTGCCACTCAGCCAGAAGCTGGGCTCACAGCTGGTGAGCACAGCAGGGATGGGGGGAGCTTCTCCTGCCTCCACAGCACCACTAAGGAGGTTCAACTGATGGCTTACGCCCGCTCCCCACCGGAACAGTCCAGGCTGAGGGACCCACCCCCAGAGTGCATGCATTTTGTGCCCCAAGCCTCTAGTTGGCATATAACGAAGTGTAAGGTTAAGATGAACTGGTACATCACGTTGACTTGATACATTTATATATCCCAATATGATCACTGCAGTAGTGTTAGATAACACATTTATCATGGTACATATTTATAATTTCTTATGTGTGTTGAGAGCAGTTAAGGTATAGTGTCTTAGAAGCTTTGAAGCTGTTGATATAGCGTTGTTTACTATGACCACTATGTTGTGCATTTGATCTCCATAACTTGCCTATTAGTAAATTTGTACCTCAAACATCTCCAATGCCCCTGTCCCTGGTAACCACCATCCTAATCTGTGCTTTTACAAATTCAGTTTTTTTATTCTACACATAAGTGTTGCCAGACAGTTTTTGTCTTTTCTCTTTCTGACTTAGCTTAGCATAATACCCTCAGGGTCCATACATGTTTTCACAAATGGCAGGATCTCCTTCTTTCTCATGGCTGATTAACATTCCATTGTATATTTATATGACATCTTTATTCATCTGTTGGCAGACTCTTAGGTTGTTCCCACATCTTGGCCGTTGTGAATAATGCTGCAGTAACATGGGTGTGCATGTACCCTTTGAGAAACAGATTTCAGTGTCTTCATATACATACTCAGTAGTGGGACTGCTGGATTACAGGGTAGTTTCATTTTTAATTTTTTGGGGAGGAACCTCTACATTGTTCTTCATAGTGCCAGCACCAATTTACAGCCCCACCCAAAGTGCACAGGGTTCCTGTCCCTCCATATCCTCACCAACATTTGTTTTTATTTTCCCATCAGTTTTGTTGAGATATAATTAACACGTATCACTGTAAGTTTAAGGTGTGCAGCATAATAGTTTGAATTATCTATATTGTGAAATGATTACAGCCACCTCATACAGATATACACTAAATGAAAAAGCAAAAAAGATTTTTTTCCCCCTTGTGATGAACTTTCCTAGGATTTACTCTCCACTATTTTCATATATCTTATAGCAATGTTAACTATAGTCATTCTGTTAGACATTGTATCCCTAGTACTTATTGAGCTTATAACTGAAATTTTGTACCTTTGAACACCTTTTGTCTATTCTTCATCACCCTATACCCCCTGCCTCTGGAAATCACAAATCTAATAACTTTTTCTATGAGTTTGGTTTGATTGCATACAGAACATATCTTCCTCAGTCTGACTTACTTCACTTAGCATAATGTCTTCAAGATCCATCCATATTGTTGAAAATGGTGGGATTTCCCTCTTTTTTTTTTAATGGCTAAATAATATCCCACTGTACAACCACACATTTCTTAATCTATTTGCCTCTCAATGGACACAGGAGTTTCCATGTCTTGGCTATTACACACAAAATGTTACTAAAAACAAGGGGTGCAGACTCCTTTTCCAGTTCGTTTTTATTTCCTTTGGATATTCTCCCAGCAGTGGATCGTATGATTGTTTTCATTTTAATAAACTTGAGGATCCTCCATACTACTTTTCATAAGGTTTGCAGTAGTTTGCAATCCCACTGACACTGCACAAGGGTTTCCTTTCCTCCACATCCGTGTCAGTATTTTTAACATTTGTCTTGTCTTGTTTTTATGAAAGTCATTTTAGTAGATATGAGGTGATATTATAGTTTTGATTTGTATTTCCCCCCAAAATAGTGATGTCAAGCATACTTTAATGTACCTGTTGGCCATATGTATATCTTCTTTGTAAAGATGTCTACTCAAATCTTCTGCTTCTATAAAATCTGACATCTTTTTGCTATTGAGTTGTATGATTACATATATTCTACTTTTATATTTTTATTGACTTTTTTATTGATTTCAGAGAGGAAGGGAAAGGGAAAGGAAGATAGAAACATCAATGATGAGAGAGAATCATTGATTGGCTGGGGACGAAGTCTGCAACACGAACATGTACCCTGATGGGGAATAGAACTGTGACCTCCTGGTTCATAGGTAGATGCTTAACCACTGAACCATGCTGGCCGGGCCACTACGTTGCCTTTTAATTTTGATGATGGCTTCCTTTGCTGTGCAGAAATTTTTCAGTTTTACCTAGTCCCCACTGGTTGGTTATCTTGCTTTTGTTGCCTCTACTTTTGAAGACAGATTCAAAAAAAAATCATCACTAAGACCAATATCAAGGAGCTAATCACCTATATTTTTTCCTAGGAGTTTTGAAGTTTCAGATCTTATGTTCAAGTATATAATGTATTTTGACTTCATTTTTGTGTGTGGTAGTAGATGGAGGTTCAGTTTCACACGTTTGCATGTGGTCGTCCACTTCTTAAAAAGTCTGTCCTTTCCCCATTGTATATTCTCGGTTCTTTTGTCATAAGTTAATTGGCCACACATGCACTTGTTTATTTTGGGGCTGTCCACTCTTCCATTCTTCTAGATGTCTGTTTTTTTTTTGTTTGTTTTGTTTTGTTTTGCTACTACCATACTGTTGTGATTACTATATTTTTGTATTATAGCTCAAAATCAGGTATTGTGATGCCCCCAGCTTTGTTCTTTTTCTCAGGATTATCTTGGCTATTTGAGATACATTGAGTCCACACTAATTTTTGTATTTTCTATTTCTGTAAAAAAATGTCATTGGAATTTGTATCAGGAATGCATTAAATTTGTAAATCATTTTGAGTAGTATGGATGTTTTCACAACATTACTTGTTCCAATCCAGTGACATGAGTTATTTTTCTATTTTTATGGGTCTTCTTAAATCTCTTTCATTGATGTCTTACAGTTTTCAGTGTGCAGGTTACTTTATCCCTAAGTATTTTACCATTTTTGATGCTATTATCTATAGGATTGCTTTTGTAAGTTCTCCTTCAGATAGTTTGGTATCAGTGTACAGAAATACAACTGATTTCTGTATGTTGATTTTGTAGGCTGCAACTTAAACAGATCATTTACTTCTTCCTTTCAAAGATAGAAGACTTTTTTCTTGCCTAATGTTCTACGTAGGACTCCTAGTACTATGTTGAATGAATATAAATGCTGAGGATAGGCATCCCTGTCTTGTTCCTAATCTTAGAGGAAAAGATCTTTATTTTTACCATTGAATACGATGTTAGCTGAGGGTTTTTTTCTATATGGTTCTTATGCTGAAAAATATATCTTCTATACCTAATTTGTTGAGCATTTTTCTCATGAAAGAATGTTGTATTTTGTAAAATGTTTTCTTCTGTGTCTACTGAGGTCATATGATTTTTATGTGTCATTCTATAATGTGGAGTACCACAATTATTGATTTGCATATTGAAATATACTTTCATTTCAAAGATAAATCCCACTTGATCATGGTGAATGATCCTTTTAATATTCTGTTGAATTGGGTTTACTAATCATTTGTTAAAAATTTTTAAATTTATATTTATCAGGGATCCTTGTCTGAAATTTTCTTGTAGTGGCTCTATCTGGCTTTGATATTGGGGTAGTGCTGGCCTCCTAATTTCATCAATTTTATTTACTTTTTTTGTCTCTATTTTGTGTATTTCTGCTCTTTATTATTTCCTTTCTTCTGCTAATTTGGGGCTTCATTTGTTGTTTCCCTATTTTATTGTGGTTTAAAGTGAGTTTATTTGAGATCAATTTTTTGTTCATTAATGTAGGTATTTATCATGATACACTTTTGTCTCAAAACTGCTTTGTAATGCCCTATAGATTTTGAAATGCTGTGCTTCATTTTCTGTTTGATTCATGATATTTCTTTATTTTCCTTTTACCAATTAGCTGTTTAGGATCATGTTGTTTAATCTTTATATACTTGTGAATTTCTCAGCTTTCCTTCTCACTGATTTCTAGTTTTATATCATTGTGGTCAGAAACATACTTTGAACGATTTCAGCATTTTTAAATTTGCTAAGAGGTGTTGTGAGACCTCTCATGTGATCTAAGGTGGAGACTGTTCTATGTGTGCTTGAGAAGAGTGTGTATTCTGCTGTTGGAGGTAGTGTCCTATTTGTCTGTTAGGTCCATTGATTTAAAATGTCATTCAGATCCATTATTTCCTCATTGATGTTCTAACTGTTGATCTAACCACTTTAAAAATAGGGTATTAAAGTCCCCTACTATTATTGTATTGTTGTCTATTTTTCTCTTCAGGTCTGTTAGTGATGATTTAATATAATCAAATGCTCCCATAATGGGTGCATATGTTTACAATTGTTATATCCTCCTGATGAATTGACTCCTTTACTCATTAAACAATGACCTTCTTTGTAGTTTGTTAATTTTTTACTTAAACTATATTTTGTCTATATAGGTATAGCTACCCTATTCTCTTCTGTCTCACATTTACTTTATATTTTTTTCATCTCTTTTTACTTTCTGCCTGGGAGTGTAGTTAACTCTAAAGTAACTCTCTTATAGTCAGCATATAGATGGGCATTGTTTTGTTTTTTTATCCATTAAACCACTCTGTATCAATTAATTTGAGAATTAAAACATTTACATTCATAGTAATCTATAATAAAGTATAATATAGTAATTAGACCAGACGTCCTTCCTTCCGGACAAAGTTGCAGTGGGCGGGGGCCAAGGCCCTTGCATGAATTTCATGTACCAGACCTCTAGTTATTAATAGGTAAGTACTTACTATTGCCATTCTAAAAGTTGCTTTTTAATTGTTTCATACTTAATTTCTTCCTTTCTGGCTATCTTTCTTTGTAAGTTGATTTTTGAAGTGGTTTGCTTTGATTCTTTTCTCTTGATTACTTGTGTATCTATTATAGATTTTTGCTTAGTGGTTACCATGAGTCTTTCATAATACATTAGTTACAGCTGTCTGTTTAAAGCTTATAACAACTTAATTTCAGTTGCATATAAAATAGGCATTTATTTGCCCCTCACCTCAAAATGTATGTCTGAATATTTATCTTTTAAATTTTATTTTAAAAATCTTTACTGTTGAAAGTATTACATATGTCCCCTCTTCTCCCCCATTGACTTCTTCTAACCCTCCTCCCTGCCTCCCTCCAAGCCACACACACCCCAGGCCTTCACCACCCTATTGTCTGTGTCCATGGGTTATGCATATATGCATACAAGTTCTTTGATCTCTTCCCACACACACACCCCGCCTTCCCTCTGAAATTCCACAGTCTATTCCATGCTTCTATGTCTCTGTATCTATTTTGTTCACTGGATTATTTCATTCATTAGATTCCACACATGAGTGAGATCATGTGATACTAGTCTTTCTCTGACTGGCTTATTTCACTTAGCATACTACTCTCCAGGTCCCTCCACGCTATCTCAAAGGGCAAAGAGATCCTTCTTTTTATGTTTTCCCAATATTTATATTTTTATATTGTGTCTATTATATTACTGTAACATTATAGCATCTTTGTTTCAGTTTGAAGAACTTCCTTTACCATTTTTAGGGCAGGTCTAGTGGATATAAATTTCCCCACTTTTGTTTATCTTGGAACAAATATCTTTATTTCTGAGTGATAGCTTTTCTGGGTAGAGTATATTTGGTTGAAAGTTTGATTTATTTCTTTGAGCCCTTTGACTATATTGCCCTACAAAGTATCTGTGAGAAATCTGCTGATAGCTTTATCAAAATTCCCTTGAATGTGATGATTCTTTTTTCTCTCTGATTTCTGAGAGCTTGATTTAGAGCATTTGCCATTTAAAATGGCCAAGAAAACATCAGAGTATACTTGCACAAACATAGATGGTATAGCTTACAACTATATGTTCTGTACTTCAATACAACAGGTTTATACCAGCATCACCACAAACAAGTAGGAATGTATTCTATGATTTTAGGATGGCTATCCCACTACTAGATGGTAGGAATTTTTTAGCTTCTTTATACACTGTCATACATGTGGTCTGTCATTGACCAAACTCATTATTATGTGGCACATGACTGTACATTGCTTCTTGGTGATTTAGCTTTTGATTAAATGTATTTGGGGATCTTTAAGATTCCTTTACCTGGATGACCATACCTCTCCTAATATTTAAGAAATTTTCAGCTATTATTTCATTAATGCCCTATTCTCTCTCATTTGTCTTTGTGGGACTCCCATAAGTGGATATTGTTTTGTTTTGCTCTGTGGTTTGTGTGTGTGTCCTACAGATGACATAGACTTTTCACTCTTTTTCATGATACTTTATTGATTCTCCTCTGATTGGATAATATCAAGGAATCTGTCTTCAAGATCATAGATTCTTTTTTTCACCTGATTAAGCCTACTTTTGAAACAGTCTATTGCATTATTTATTTCATTCATTGTAGTCTTCATTTTCACAATATTTTCTAATAAATTATATTTCTTTTTTGAATTTCTCAATTTATGTTGTGTTCTCTTGAATCTCGCTGAGTGTCTTTAAAATCATTATTTTGAATTCTTTTGAGGGAATTCACAGATCTCCATGTCTTTGGGGTGAGATACTGGAGTATCACTGTATCTTTGGTGGTGTCAAAATTCCTTGCTGTTTTGTGTTTCATTGATATCTGTGTATTTGAGTACTCATTCTTTTCTTCTAGTCTTTTGAAATAACTTTATAGGAAATATATTCACTGGAGGTGGCTGTATGGACATTGGCTATGTAGGATGCCTTCTTATTGGTTTCTTAGAGGACACAGTGCTGTAGTCCCTATGTCACTCCAATGGCTGAAATCGATGTTGGCCAGACTATGGAGGTCTTCTGTGGCCAAACCTATAGAAAGCCTACAGGTGACAAGTGGCAGGTAGGGCTATTAGATCATTCAAGGCTGAAGTTTCTGGGATCTTCCTGTTCTCCCTTTTTTTGATATCTTTGTCTGTAGGTGGAAGTTCTAGATGTTCTCTGATCTGGAGTACTAACACTAAGAAGCTTCAGATCAGTATTTGAGCCAGGATCCTAGAATCAGATGCATGTGGAACCATTATAGTACTTGATGGGTCACAGGTACTGTCCCTGTGGCACTGGTGTCCAGGTTATGGGTGTGTGCAGGTAGGTAATGAAATCAGCACCTGGTTCTCAGGGACTTACAGTTGTGACTCCAGCTTGTGAGGAAAATGCAGCAGTGACACAGGCCCTAAGATTACACGATGCAGCTGTGGCCTGCGGATGGTGGTGCAAAGTCTCAACTCTGATCCCTGGAGGCAGTCACGGGGATAGCAGCAGAACGATTCTGATGCTGATCTGGTAAAGCCACATGTCAGTACCTGGGGAGACAGACACAGCAGAGGCAGTGTGATCCTGACAATGAAAGTTCAGGGCCATGATCTATAGGAATGGGGCTCAGGGCAGTGGTAGCCTGGTCCTACCATTAATGGGCCAGTGCCTCAATTTGCCACGAGTGCAGTGCTCAGGGTTGCAGCAGAACCTTGGTAATGCTGTGTCAGAGCTGGTACCTGGAATGCAAAGGGCAGGGTTTAGGGTAACAAGAGCTCATCTTGGCAATTATAGTTCAGACCTGGGATGGGGTGGTGGAGCTCAGGGAAACATCAGTGGCAGCAAGGCACTTATAATGCTGGTCAAATCAAGACTTGGGTCCCAGGGAGTGGCGCTCAGGGCAGAGTCAGCAGCCGCGGCAATAAAGATTCAGCACTTAAACCTGGAACTCAATGGGTGCTTCGAAATGGATTGGTATCTCTGTCATTCTATTAGCCCTTCTCTTTTCATTAGTAAAATTATGCCACAGCTCTGAAAATTCAGCATAATTTGATACAGTAAGAATAGAGATAGTGTGGGGGGGGGGGTGGAGAGGGTGGTGAATGGGGAGTGGCATCAACCATTTCTGATGTCTCCCATCAGAGATTATCTAGAATTTCTTCCCTTTGTCTACCAGTCTTCTCTACATATTATTGTCCAGAAGGATAACAAATTCCTACACCCAACTACAGTAATTCAGTAAAGAACATTTATAATTCCTAGAGTAAAGAACATTTTAATTCTTTTAAAGTCAGGTAGTAGAAAGTTGTTTGGGACATGTTTTCTGGTCAGGTAAATTAGAGTGTCTGCTGTAGCTATTATTTAAATATTCATATGTGTCAGTATCTGTACTAGACACCATTTAACCTGCTGGAAACCATGTAATGTAATAAGTATTATCCATGTTTCACAAATACACACTTAGACTTAACAAATTTCAGTTACTTAGCTGATGTGTATAGATGAAGAGGCACTAATCTCCAAATCTAAAATACTATTTAAAACTTTAGCTCTGAAGTTTTTTATTTAAAAAAAAATGTTTTTATTAAGTTCACAGTAAGGGGAAGGGAGTGGGAGAGAGGGATACAAACATTAATGTTGAGAGGGAATCATTGATCAGCTGCCTCCTGCACACCCCCTATGGAGATGGAGCCCACAACCCAGGCATGGAACCATGATCTCCTGGTTTAGCAGTCGACACAACCACTGAACCGTACTGGCCAGGCTAGCTCTCAAGTTTTAAAATTCAGTCCTGTTGGAACACAGAGTTCCTACTGAAAGGAATTTTTATATATACTTTCCAACGAAAACTTAATGAAGTACCGAAGTATATTTTTTAATGTTCTATGCTAATTTGAGTGAGCGTGTCATATCTAAAAATTTGTAACATTAACACAAAAAGTAGCAGATTATTTGGGTATGTTGCTCATGAGAAATTCATTTTGTGATTTAGTTACAGTAATAATATATACTGTTTTTAGGGTTTCTCACTCTTCAGCATGGTCAGATCATAGCTATCTCATTTCTTACTGTAAGTCTTTCATCGGCCTATTTATCTTTGGTATTAGTTTTCCTGCAAATCCAATTAAGCTTACAAACTTAAAATTGTACTTCTAACTCTATTAAGTATCTCATCTTTTTTTATACAACAGCTGCCAGTGTGCTGGTTATCATTTTGGTTTCCCTGAAGAGATTCATTTAAATGACCTTAGGAATCAATAATAATTAAACAAAGACATTTCCTGTGAGCACTCTAAACTCAAGGAGTAAGTCAAATTAGTGGCCAATTTGGTGGCCAATCACTCATCAGTTAAGAGTCTGGCTAGGAAAAAATGTGAATCCTATACAACATGATCTAGTTAGAGTAAAAAATATGCCTTAACCAAATCTCTCTTGTTTGTGATGGTTTTTCTGTAGACTGATAAATACTTTACAAAGACATGATAGTCTCTTTTTTTCTGGGTTGGCCGATAGTGTTTATAAGTCTACGAGAGAATCACTTGTTTCTAATGCTTATCTTACTTTAATATTACACATTTCTAGCTTTTCCACATACCAATTAATATATTTGTAATATAATTTTGTAATTAGATAACGGCAAGGCAATTTTGACATGATTATGCAGATGAAGTTTGGCTTAGCACCTGGGGTGTTGCCTGTGCTCAAGGCTCAGTAGGGGGTGCTCAAGGGTGGGAGGCCTTCAAGGTCCCATCCACCCACCGCCGATGCACAGGCAGGTGGGTTTCTCTGGAATCCTGCTATATTGTACCGAGGTCCTTCTGTTCAGTCATGGATGTAGTAAATTGTAAGTCAAAGGGGTGAGAAAGAAAGAAGTGACTTCTGTCACCATGAAACTGACATCCAGGTATAGCTGTTTGTAATACTGATGTCCTCTAACCTTTCTATTAGAGTTAGTTAACATACTACCATGTTACAATATTAGAATATTCTGAATATAATTATGTGCTTACCTTTACCAGTGTGTTATATATTTTCATTTTTTATGGTACTCATTAGTGTCCCTTGCTTTAGCTTTTTCTTTTTCTTGGCATCTCTTTTTAATTAGGTTTATTGTTGATGAATTTCTTCAGCTGTGTTTGTTAGGGAAAATCATTACCTCACCTTCATTTGTGAAGGACAAGTTTTTTGGGTGAAGTACTCTTGGTTGGTAGTTTATGTCTTGCATTACTTTTAAAATCCTTTGTCTTTAATTTTAGTTTTATTCTATGGTGTCATTAAGGAGACCATATGGATTGAAATTTTAGGGTGACCTATTAACTTTATGTACTTGGATGCCCAAATCTCTCCCCAGGTTTGGGAACTTTACAGCCATTTTTTCCTTAAATAATTTTTTTTACCCATTTCTCCCTCTTTTTCTTCTCGGACTCCAATGATGTCTACATTGTCACTTGATGGTGTCCCACAAGTTGCTGTAGGCTTTCTTCTTTAATTCTTTTTCTTTTGGCTCCTGTGACAATTTTAATTGATCTATCTTCTAGCTCATTGATTCATTCTTTGTTTTGCAGCTTTCCAGAGTTTCTCTTTGTTTCTTTTTTAATGTTTCTATTTCTTTGTTGAAATTTTCATTTTGTTTACATGCTGTTTTTCTGATTTATTAAATTGTTTACCCTGCTCTCTTGTAGTTCTCTGCGCATCTTTACAACAATTATTTAAATTCTTTGGTGCCAGTTGCTGGATGTTTACTGTATTTCTTTGGTAAAGTCATGTTTCTCTAATTCACCATGATCCCTGTAGCCTTGCGTCGGGTAACTGCACATTTGAAGAAGCAGTCACCTCTTCCAGATTTTATGGACTGACTTTGCTAAGGAAAGACTTTGACTGTGGATAGGGACATACTTGAGCATGCCATGAGTTCTGGTGGGGCAGGGCTCCAAGTGCAAGTTGTGTGTGGTGACATTACGTCCAGTGACCTGTGAAGTCACTTCAGCTCAATTCTCTGAGGTTCACAGCATCAACAAGTGTGTGTTCCTTGGTGGGCACTATGGGGGATGCACATGGCTGCAAGGGCTAATGTCCTTAGTGATACCTGCCAATCAGCAAGCTAAGTACCGGGGCAGGTAGCGGTGGTAGCTAGATCTGATGGGAGGCGAACACTGAGCTGTGAAGTATAGCTGAAGGTGCCCAGGCAGTGGTGGGTGCCAGGTCACGCAACAAGTACTGAGGCCAACTGTGGGCTCCCTGGCAGCTGCTGCGGCCTTGGCTGTTGGCATGCTCTCTGGTGGCTGCAATGTGTCTCCTGGACAGGCACACGGCGGCAGAGGCCCGTGACAGGTATCAGGTGGGCGATGTATAAGAGCACCGCTGGAGGAGCTTGTCTCAAGCTCTTGTCCAGGGGTGGTGGTCATGGGCAGGGTTCTCTAGGCTGGTGTCTTGCTCTCACAATGCCACCGAAGCCTGAGGTGGCTTCTGGCATTAGCAAATGTAAACGCTTTTTGGGTGAAATCGGATGGGTTTGTCTGCAGAGCAGATCACTGTGATCACTATTGCTAGCCAGTGCTTCCCCCTCTTGTTCCTATTCATCTCTCTAATTCTGGGCTTTGATGGTCTGGGTGGGATGAAACTGAAGTGAGACCTGCAGATGGCGTCCCCAAACCCTGGGGGAGCTAGTTGTTCACTTTCCTCTGTTAGCTCGAAAGTTTCCATTTGACATTGGGTAATGCTGGCTTGAGGAAGGAGTGATATAGGGAAAATTAAGCTATATCTTTTCTTGTGTGGTAGAATTTAGGGTTTTAGTTCCACCGTGCTGCTAACGTTTCTTAAGAAGATGCTAGAATTCTGCCAAGCTGCCTGTCTGTGGATAGCTATGTAATTGTTAACCTTTGCTGGGGGACAGACTAGATTCTTCCACGTCTCCATTTTGGTCTTTAGTCCTATGACTTACTCTTCTTAAGATGAAAATAAGAACAGTTTGCCAATTAAAGGCATAGCATGAAAATAGGATAAAAAGTGAGCAAATGGCTGATATTTTTGGAACTATAAGTACAATAGATTCTGATGATTACAAGTAAATTTACAGATATGCTGATTGAATTTGTGGTATGTAGTTTCACCAGCAAAAACGTTTTATTTTACAAAGAATTAGACACTTATTTGAAATAATCTCACAATTACCTCTTTATATTTTTAAACATTTGTATACTCATTTACATTGTGGGTTTCTTAATATTCTTTATACTTGAGCTATAGTTTCTTTGTTTTTGAAATCTTTCAGTTACTTAATAATAATGGCAATATTTGCAATTGACTTCATTTTGAGGACACTGTTGGAAACAGAAAAATTTTTTATCTATTGCTAGTATCATCAAATGTATCTGTACCAGTCACTATGTTCAGAGCATTATATTTCAGCCCCACTGGCCGTTTTATTCTTCTAACACATCAAGTACAATCCTATTTGGGGGTTGTTGCCCTCTCTGTTTCTATATCTTGAATGTTTGACCCCAGGATTTTGTACTCTCAGCTCTTTCACATTCAGTTCTCAGCTTACCTATTTCAGAGCACTTTCCTCAGCATCTAGTCGTATGCAGCTCTGAAATCTCTCAGGAAACTTCTATCACTGATTCTTACTCGATTATCCTCATGGTTAATTTCAGATACTGCTATTTTATGCTTTTACATGTGAGTTTACTTTCTTTCCTCCTCTCCCAATTAGAACACAGGCCAATGACCAAAATAAGGACTTAGCAAATGTCGCTCTCTTCCCAGCCCCTCCCAATCCCCATGTACCTTCCTCTGAGCAAAATTGCTGTTTGGGCTCCCTGCCTTGGCTCTGCAAGGGGCCCAGGAGAGGGACCTTAGGTCAGGTTTTTGTCACTATATTCGGTTTCAGCACCAGAAAACCAAGATAGAGCGTCAGCACATAGAAATCGAGTAATTCTATATAGAAATGACCTTCATTTATCTGGGTACCTGCAAGGGAAAGTCTTCATCATTTTTGCGTAACGTGTCTGATGTCCCTGACCCCATATAGTAAAGGACCTGACATTGTAGCCTGAATCCCCCTTTTCTGGAGGCTGGAAGGCTATTAGATGGCCCGCGTGTCAGGAGGCCTCTTTCAGAATCCTCAGCAGGGGGAAAAACTGCATTGTCTCGTATCAAACACAGTGTCTTTCAATATCTACCCCAGACTCTGAGCTGGCTTGGTGGGCTAACAAAGCATAGTATAGCCATTAAAATTTCTCCATTAACCAGAGAGATGAAAGCCTGTCAGAACATCCTAAGCACAGTCCTAAACAACTAGAGCTGATGGAGGAAAAAATTGGATAAAGATAATAGAGTAATCAAGAGATGTAACTCCAATAAGACTTTCTAAGGATAAAAAACATGATGCCACAAAAATGATATAGTAGTCAAAATAAAGAAGCTAAACAGTCTTCAAACTTGTATGTACAGATCTTTCAGATCAAGTGCAAAGCAATGGAGGAAAAGTATAAACATTTGGATGTTTCAAGGAATAGGAAAATACCCTACACAACTGGAGAATTTATGCAGAGAAAATTAAATCAATTTAAAGACATGCAAAGAGTGAATAAGTAACAGAAACATCCATTACTGATATGAAGAATGTCTCAAATCTTTATGTTCAAAGGCCATTGAGAACCCAGATAGATGAGTAAAAGAGAGTTTGCATTAATACAAATACATTTTAATTGGAGTTTTATATTAGTAATTCTTGCACAGAAATGGACCAATGCAGTAGACAAAAAAGTAATTGATAGTCAGTTTCAGTTATACTGATATTGTCAAAATTAGATATCACAAGCCATTTTTTTCTAATCATAATCAAGTAAAATTAGAACTACATAAGAAAATTGACACTCTAAAAATCTAAACTTACAGTAAATTAAGAAACACGATGAGCTAAAAGTTGAATAGAAATTATAAAATGATATGAAAGAAAATGGATTTTAATAGTTATTTCCTTGTCAGACAAGTGACCCATTTAAAAACAGGTGTTGCACTTATCCAAATCAGTCATAACATATGCTATTTAAAGTTGTTCTTCAGAAAAGTAAAAATTTTCTTTAATGAGCCTTTGCAATTGAGAACAGTGTCAACACCTAGGCTGATAAATCCTCAATGCTAAAGATCTAATGATGTCAACATATTTTTGCCTGAGTATGTGAGTGAAGGGAAGGCCTGATGGTGACCTGTCATACCTCTAGTTCCATTGTTGCCCCTCATCTTTGCTTTCTAACTTGGGGCCAATAATGTATCTTTGGTGTAATACAAATAATGCAAGGTATCAACATTTATTTCATGGAGTCCTGCTCACTGCTGTTGGTTAATATGTAATAATTTATAAATGTATTAGTATGTTAATTTCAAGTCAATATATTTGCCTTTAATTAGCTCCTACCCCAAAGTAATATGAATAAAATACAACAAAGTCAGACAACACTAACAAAGAGATTTCTCATAAGCAAACTTTTTGGTAACATCAGATTAGTGTTATTTTGCAGTGACTCAGCCTGCCTATTCAGTTTCTGTTCCCTAAAATCTATTTCACTAGAAGAGCTAAATGCTGAATATGGTTATGAGTATACAGTCTTTCTGTCATGCAAAGTATGTGGTACCAATTAGAAATTGAAAATATTAAGTAGCTGTTTAATCTTGGTTTTGATTTTTAGTAAGTGTTAGAGTGAATATATCACATGCTTTCTTGGCAATAGTCTTTTATGCTTTGGTTAGCCTATATTGTCTTAGAGGCAGAGAATGGAAAATAGTGAAGGACAAAAGAGAAAATGAGTCACTAAGGAAGCTGACACCTCATTAACTTTAAAAAATTCAGTCTGCTTTTCCATGAATACCATTAAAGCTCTGAAAAGACTAAAAAGGTTCTATCAAATTCCAGGCAGTAGGAGCAAGTGAAATAGTCCAACTAGTTCAAAAATGCATGCCCTTACCAGAGCTGAATCAAGATTAATTTAATAACCTAGTAAGGAACTGTAGGATACCTACTATTTTTAAAGGAATTGTTTTTTTAAAAAACATATTTAAGTGTTTAACTTCCTTAATTCATGTAAACTTCCCAAGCCGAACTGTTTCTACACATGAAGGTACTACTCTTATTAGATTAGTTTTATCAGCTATCAATCCAGCAAGCCTCTCTTATGTACCTCATGTGTGCAGAGCAGTAGAAAATATACATGTATGTAGAAACATACAAAGAAAATAAATTGTCCCTATTACAATAAAGTTAATTTTGATCGAGGAACATAAATTGTATTTAATTGCATTTAAATAGCCAGGGACTATATACCAATGTATTCAAAACCAGAAACTATAAGCAATTAGTATAGTAGTAAGAGGGCTAGTCTTGGACTTAATAAAACAGTATTCAATGTGTCGTTTACTTACTCTGTGGATGACCTTGGTCAAGTGAAGCATCTTTCAATTCCAGACTAAAAACTAAGAACATCAACCTTCTAGGTTTGATGTAGGGATTTAATGAGGCAATGAAAAATGGCTCTTTAACAATTTTAAATTAACCATAAGTGAAAAGTTTTGTCTGGAAGAGTAATTTTACTCTGGGTGCATATTGATGTTCTGCTCACATACATAGTTCCAGAAGATAACTGGGAGGGACCTTTTTACATAATCTCCTTCTGCATCTTCATTTTACAGATAATTAAAATGGGGCTTACAAAAGTTAAAATAAATTTTGTCTTTTTAAAAATAGGCTCTGGAACACAATAATAAATATAATAAACACATAGCTGCTGCTATTTTTCACTAGGTTTTTTGCAAATAAACACTGGGTTTTTTTGGTTCTGATATTAGGATTAAAGAGATAAAAAAAATCATGGCCTTAGCCCTCAAGAAGCTCAACTAGAGGGAAGACAACTATTAGACACTCCCCCCTCAAGAAAAAGTGTTTAACAATTGGTGCATTTTAATGGTTGTGGTGGTAGAAATGCATGCCACTACATGTCTAAGCACATTTTAATTTTAGGTCATATTCATATACTTTGATAGATAACATTTTTTCCCTTTACGTATGTTAGAGATTCTTCTTGCTACTGAAATTGGCCTTTTATTTTGTCTTCAATTGCCTATTCATGGGCAGAGAAATCATTTAAAGCAAATAGCATTATGGAAAAATAATATACTCACAATTTTTTTCTAATTTTCTGGTCATAGTTGCATAAAAGATTAGTCCTAGCCAGTATTACTAACAGTAGCCAGGCTCTAAGAGTCATCAATTAGATTGCCAAGTCTATGTGAAAAGGTTTTCATATCTAGTTAATCATTTAAGTTTTGCCTTAAGTCCTATTAATTCTAAAGACTATACATGGGTTCCTGCAACTATTTTTCTTATTGTACAAAGTATTCTGGTATGTAAGTGACTTCTTATAGTCAATTTTGGTAGATTGTATGTTTCTAATAATACTAGACTCATTATCTTTTTTATTTGTATGTTATCAATGGTAATATCTTGTTTATTCATACTTCCATTTATTAGAATCCTCACTTTTTAAATTGGTAAATCTAGCAAAGATTTGTCTATTTTTATTGTTTTTACAAAAAAACCTCTTTATTTTACTTATTTCTGATCTTATCTTTGTTACTGGCAAACTTTGAGCTGCATTTGTTCTTATATTTTTCTGGTTCCCTAAGGTATAAAGTTAGGCTGTTGTTTGAGATAGGATAGCATTGCTAGATAGTTCTTGATTGGCAATTTTTTTTTCATTACTGTGAATATATCACCCTACTATCTTCTGAGCTGCAAATGTTTCTGCTGAAAAATGCTATGACAGTCTTTGAGGGTTACCTTGTAAGTGACAAGTTGCTTTTCTATTTAAGATTATCACTTTGTCTTTAAATTTCAACAATTAAACTATAATATGTCTTAGTTATATTTCTTTAAATATGTCTTCTTCGGTGGTACTTTTGGATCTAGATGAATGTTTTCTTTCTATAGGTTAAGGATGTTTTCTGCCCCTTTTATACATATATTGGATCACTTGACGGTGTCTCATAAGTGCCTTCACTCATCTTCATTCTGTTTTTTCTTTTTGCTCATTTAATTGAATAAACTCCACTGCCCTCTCAGAGTTTACTGATCCCTTCTTCCATTTGATCTCATCTGCTCTTAAACTTCAGAAATGTATTTTCAGCTCTATGATTCCGGCTTGGTACTTTTAAGTATTCTCATTTTGTTCGTGCATTGCTCCATTAATTTGAACTCTGTCATGTATATTACTTTTTTTTCTGGAGTTTTGTTTGGACTGTATTCCTTTGTTCTTCCATTTCTTAACTCTGTGTTTTGGTTTCTGTGCCTTACATAAACATCCACCACTACAGGTCTTCATAGAATGGTCTTGTTGATAGACATGAATCAGCCTGACTCAGGTTGCTGATTGCCTCCCAAACAGGAAAATCAGTCAGCACTCGATGCAGGCTGATTAGAGGCTGGACTCTCAACCCCTGATGGAAAAGTATGCAGCTAAGCCCCTTCTTGGAAGAAAGTGGGTGGTGGGCATTTTTGCCAGCTCCCTCTATGCTGGACTCAGGTGTAGAGTATGGAAGTGGTGCTTCAGTATCCATTGTAATTGCTTCTGGGTTCGCTACAATTCTGTGGGACTTGTGAAGGCAAACCTCACTGGCTATCGGAGCTAGTGATTAGGGAGCTGTCCTGCAGGTGGCAGACGCAATAGTTTTGGTGCTAGACCTATGCATAAGCTCCTCAAGAGAGAGACTGGCAAGCTGGTTTTATTGTTGGAGCTAGCTAGAGGGAGAAGATGGGAGGTGTGTCCTCCAGCTTCCCTGGTTTCTGGGGAGGATCACCGCCAGCTCTAGCTATACACTAAGTTAGAAGCCTGTCTCTCAATCAATAGATTTTGAAATATGAAGAAAAACACATTTTCAGGAAAGACTAGGAGAAGGAAATTTTTGCCTGTTCCTTCTATGCCTGGGATGTGGGGTAGCCAATTAAAAACTACCTCTTCATTTGTTTCAGATGATATATAAAATCTAATGACTCCACAATGAAACTATTAACAGTTACTGTATAGAAAAACCCAATTGACATTAATAACAGACTCTCAGAAAGAGAAACAAAGAAAACATACCCATTTACAATTGCATCAAAAGAATAAAATACCTAGGAATAAATTTTTTGAGAAGGTGAATGATGTGTGCACTTATGAAAGAAAGCACAGATAATCCATGAGGATGACTTGGAAAATTAACAATCTTACAATTGGCCATTCTAGCCGAAGCAATCTACAAATTTAGCATAACCTCTACCATCGACCAAAAGTCCAATGACATTTTTCACAGAAATAGAACAAAAAATTCTAACTTCTTTATAGAACCACAAAGACCCCCAAATAGCCGAAGCAAACCTGAGGAAAAAGCCAGAGATAGCATAAATTCTTGATGTAAAATACTACAGAACTGAACTGTAGTAACAAAAACAGTATGGTGCTGGCACAAAAACAAGCACATCCAACAATACCACAGAATCAAGAGTCCAGAATTAAACCCGGGCATACACACAGTCAAATAATATTAAAAAGGGGGCCAGGAACACCCAGTGGTGGGAGGATACCGGAGCCTCTCCAGCACGTGGCGCTGGGAAAACTGGCTAACACAGGCAGAACAATGGAAGGGGTCCTCTCTTACACCACTCACACAACGCAGTAAACAGACTTCAAGAAAACAAAGGCGGCAAGCTTGACACTAGCCTTGGTGATGATTTTTTTTTGATTCGACACTAAAAGCAGAGGCAACAAAAGCAAAATAATAATAGTAATAACAACAACAACAACAAATGGGGCTACCTCAAACCAAAACCTCTGCATAGTAAAGGAAACCATCAACAAAATAAAAAGGCGAATTATGAAATGGGCATTTAATGCTACCTCTCCCCCCGCCCCACACCTCTTAAAATAAGCAACACAAGGGAAATTCAGAATCCTAGCAATCTCCAAGAGCACACACACAGTTGCATGTTATAGTCATAGAAATGGGCTTCAGAACAGGGATCATTTTTTTCTGTGCCAGAGAGCTAGCTTCCCCCTACGCTGCAGCTTGTGGGATGGTGTTTACTGAAGGACCTCCGGGGATTCATGGCCAGCATAGTTGTCATGCAGACTGGCTGCAGGTCAGAATTCTATAAACTTTTTGAATCTGTGTCTGTGCTCTTAATGTTCAATTCATCATATCTAACTGCATGAATAAGAATATAGGAACAAAGTAATTTTCATGCAACAATTCCATTTGCTACTCCAACTAATAATGGGATAAGACTTCTTTCATTTAATTCAATCATTCAACAAGCATAAATTCCATTATTTTTTTCCAGTTATTGTGTTGTGGCCTTTCCTGGAAATGAAGTAATTACCTGAACTACCTTCCACATCCATAGGCATGCCATTTATGTTCCTTATTTATAAATCCAAAAGGGCCATTGATGAACTCTATCACAGCAAAAATATACAAAAGAAAGGTACCTGTTTGAAGCCACAAGACCAGGTTCAAGTTCTGAGTTTGGTATGTGTAAGAGTGACATGTCTCCTCCCTATGTCTCACTGGTTTCTTCATTGTTGAAAATAATTTTTTCGCTGAAACACCAAAGAGATGTTTTGGAAATTAAATACAATATGTACCAAGTGAAGTATAAAGCACTACACACATTTAAACTTACATTAAATAGTTACTTTCATCTTATCACAATAGAAGGATTGCATACATTCATATAAGCTTAAGTGGCAAAGTTCACAAAAGGGGAAATGGATCTTTTTGTTTTAGAGGGAGAGAGAGAGAAACATCTATTGGTTGCCTTCCATACATGCCCTGACCGGGATGGAACCTCCAACCTTTTGGTGTACGGGATGATGCTCCAACCATCTGAGCCACCTTGCAGGGCAGAAAATATTGAAATATTTGTAAAATATTCTTATAGATGTATTTTAGCATGGACATGGATTGTCTTCCTTTAGTGTTTCATTGTCTTAAGTTCTAGTGAAATGATAATTTTATATTTTGACAAAATGATGGCAAAGCCTTGCCTTTCTTGCTCATAATAGCTATCCATCTGAAAAAATGATTGTTTAAGTTACTGTCTAATGTTGAATCACACAACAGTGACCTCCAAATCATAAACATCTCATGTGGAGCAAGTTATTTTCTAGATATATTGGAATTTCCCTCCAAAGTACCATTTGTATGTTAAATTCAAAGTCCAATCTACTGGAAAATAGCTACTGCCAACAAACAAAATAAGACATTTCTAACACCATCTTTAGTTTTACACTAAATTTGAAGTTACATAATCTCCAGGTGACATTTCCTCAACACCTGCTGTCTATACTATGTTTTAAAAATATATCAAGTTTTCTAATTAGGCAATTCTGTGCATGTGCTTGTAACCAGAAAAGTTGTACCATAGAATCATGACTTTTTAAACCAGTTTAATGACTATTTAATAGACAATATTGCAACTGCATTTAATTATTTGTATATTTGTAGAATCAATAGAATAAATACAGTTCCTCATGTTGTGACCCAACCATAAAACTATTTTCGTTGCTATTTCATAACTGTAATGTTGCTACTGTTATGAATCATAATGTAAATATATGATATGCAGGATGGTCTTAGGCGACCTCTGTGAAAGGGTCCTTCGACTGCCAAAGGGATTGCGACCCACAGGTTGAGAACCGCTGGTCTATAGTGATTTGAATATATTTTTAATTTATTAAAACATTTAGTACCTTTAATGTATTTTTCCTTTAAAATTTTTACTGGTATGTGTTTAAGTTGAAATACCCTATGTGAATTGAATATGCATTCACATTGTGGAATCTATCTTTTCAGATAATTTTTTTTTTAGTAATATAATTGCCTATAGGTAGACATTATATGTATATATACAAAAGTAAAAAACAACCCTGAAACCTGTGAACTGGAAATACCTTTAGAGCTAATTTTTCCTCAAACTGTAAAGGAGTTAGGCAAAAAACGCAACTTTTACAATGTATTTCTCCAATAAATTACTTCCCTTAGAAGACTGATACAGGGAACAATGAAACCGGAGGACAAACAGGTAGGCATGACTTATGAAATCATGGCATTTGGGGAGTTAGGAGAGAGCATGAACCTCCATTTAACCTCCTCTCTGACTCTCATGTGTCTTAAAAAAATGTGCCGAGGCAGTTTCATTTAACCGGCTCATTTTAAATTGTTCCTTGAGGCTGATTTTGTAAAACTTCTTTGATATTTTATAGTCGTACAGTTTTATGAGCACCATAAATGCCACAAGCCTCAGAAATGGCATAGCATT
>NW_006287557.1:148055-155807 GCF_000327345.1 Myotis davidii
GACTGTCTTTTCTTAGAATCAGAATGAAGTTAAGTTGGTGTCTTCTGAAATCCATTAACAGTCTCACTCGGTTTAAATTTCACCAGACTAGTTTAGTGTATTATTACCCGGAGTACTTTGATTACAGATCTTCATTATTTAATTTTTTTCCGAGCAAGTAATTTATAACCCATAAATAACACAGCAATTTCAAGCGTCTGTCTACTAAATTCAAACCGTAGTGGTACATCTATCAGCACAGTGAAGTTACACTTCAGAAAGCCCTGATCACACAGTCACTGGGAATTGACATGCTAGGGACAGAACATTTATTATTTTTGTATCGGGACACGAAGAAATTAAATAATAATAAATCTAAAATCTTACTGTTGTAGCTTCACAGTGACCAGCAGATAACCTTGGCAGAGTGGACCCAAGTGTCTGCAGTAGATGTATCCTACTCTATTCAATGTTTCATACCTTAAAAAAAAAAATACTCAAAACATGGCCTTAAAAAGGCATAATTTTCATTTTAATTCTTGAAAAATAACAGGGATGCTGTCGTTTTCCAGGTTTTTAAATCTTCCCTTTGGAACCAAGTCCCTTTTTCTACATACCATATTCTGTAAAAAATTGTAATAAAGCGTGTGAGATGCACAAAGGCTGCAATTTCCTTTAATATAAGTGGAGTCACTCCTGCTGGGATGTAAAGGACTCTTCAGCACTTTAGCTATGAGAGAGCCATAATTGCTTATTCTAAGCCCGAGCACTGCCACTTAGGTCAAGACGGTGGTCTCTAGACGCACCTGGGATGCTTTCACCACGTTGAGCCTTTGAAAAGATGACATGGATTTCACAGCTGCCTTATTGTAGTTTGCACTGAGAAGGAAAAAGCTCAGACAAACGGCGGAAAAGGGAATCATTCTAACCTCAACCAGAAAGCTATTGTTAACTCTGCACAGGAATCCAATTAAAGAATATCCAAGAGAAAAACAGCGCTAGTGGAGATAATAATGAACACTTCAGATTAGCTTTTAAGAGCTGCATTTTAAAAGTGTAAAAAAAGAATGAAATGGAGCCACATCCAATTAGTTCCATAAGGAAAATGGAACTGTGAGAATGGGGTGTCCTTAAGCTGATGACACAAAATTATATCGCCCTTAAATAGATGGGAACATTAGCAGCTTTGCATTTTACATTACTGACATAGAGATTCAAGGAGTAAAGCATGAGATGGTGGTCCTTGAAGAGACCTTCCAGCTAATTGTCAAGTACTAGGTGTGTAACCTAAGGCCCAGGGACAAGTATTGATGAGTGGGGAATAATATCAGCAACCATAGACAAACTTTGACTATAACAATAATGCCTGTTTATTAAGAGGCAGGCCTTTGTTTGTTAAGAACTGGCCATCTCATTTAATCCTCTCAATAACACAGCAAGGAAACATAATTAACCACATTTTACAAATAAAATCAAGAGGTTCAGTTGCTCACATTGCTGTAACTAGTAGGTGACTGGAGTCTTGATTATACCTTAACCCGTCTTACTACAATTTACTTTTAATCCAATTACATCAAGCTGATTTTTTTTTTTAAAAAAATAGCATTTGTATCAAACCCCATGATATAAGTTCCTAATTAAGTTCATGATTACAAAACCCTGTGAAGTAAACAACAATTATTATTCCCATTTGGAAATGACACAGGAGAGATTTAAAGAGGCTGAACTGGTTTCCAAAGCCACACAAACTGGCAATAGCTGAGAGAGGATTTATACCCAGGCTTTCTAGTTCCAAATATAATGTTATTTCAGCTATCCCACCATGGGGAACGCTTCAGAACAATGCTTCTCAACTTTATTTTTTTAATATACCTGTTATTTTTTCAAAGATCTGGAGCACACCATGAAAGAAAAGAAGTAAATGTTTTTTTAAAAAAATATAATTTATATCTTGCTATACTTGCTGACATTTTAATAATATATTTAATATTTATGATAGGACTAGAGGCCCAGTGCACCAAATTTATGCACTCAGGGAGGGGGTTCTCAGCCTGGCCTGTGCCTTCTCACAGTCCAGGAGCCCTCGGGGAATGTCTGACTGCTGGCTTAGGGAGTGGGCCTAAGACATAAGTCGGACATCCTTAGTGCTGCTGCACTCACCAGATGTGAGCCTGGCTCAGGGCTTCTGGCTGAGCAGCACTCCCCCTGTGGGAGTGCACTGATCACCCAGGGGCAACTCCCGTATTGAGCCTCTGCCCCTCTGGTGGTCAGTGCACATCATAGCGACCAGTCATTCCGTCGATTCGCATATTAGCCTTTTATAAATGTTGATAATGCAGTGATTGTTATGACTTTAAAGTATAAACAAATATACATACCTTACAGTATCTATATATATAAAAGGCTAAACAATTGACTGACCATGATCTATGACATGCACTGACCACCAGGGGGCAGATGCTCAAGGCAGGAGCTGCCGAGCTATGGTGAACGGTCCTCTGGGACTCCCCAGGGGATGTCAAAGAGCTGATTTCGGCCTGATCCCTGTAGGCCAGGCCGAGGGCCTTAACTCCACAGATGCCCTTGGCACTGGCCCAGCTGCAACCAGCCCATCTCGCCCAGTCCAACCCTGCTGGCCACTTTCTAATTAATTTCCTTTCAATGTGCACAAATCCATGCTCGGGGCCACTAGTTTAGTATAAATAACAAAAAAGGATTCTGGAAATTATACTTCTAATTATTGTAGTAATATACATAGTTCCCAATAATTGTATGTTACTAAAGCTTAGTCCCTACAAAAAACATATTCTGGACTTATTCTTGTTTGATCATATAAATAACAGCATGCTGGATATGTATATCTGTATTTTCACAAGAGGAAACTGCTAATAACTATCTGTCAAATAGAAATGATCTATGGAGAGACTATGCAAATGATACTTTACTAGGATATATTTGGAAAGGGTAATACCTAAAACAAGGCATGTAAATTTCAAAGGAAAAGTGGATAGCTATATTTCAAGAGTAGCAATTTTAGCTTTGTGCATAGAGACAAGCAGAGTAAGCGGTAGAGAATTATGTCGCATGGCAATCCATTCATAAAATTTATTGATTTACAACTCAGTTTATGCTTCCTGCAGAATGTGACTCTTAGCATTAATCAGGCTCCCAAACCCAGCTTACCTGAATCTCTGTTCATTCTCAGCCGATCATATTCCATAGCTAATTTCTAAATGTAGTTACTTTTCTTGATGTGACACTTTCCAGCACAATGCATTTATCTGCTATTTGAAAAAATATGTATATGTATTGATTATACAGAGAGATAGAAACATTGATTTGTTGTTCCACTTACGCATTTATTGGTTGATACTTGCATGTGCCCTGACAGGGGATTGAACCCATAACCTTGGCATATCAGGATGATGCTCTAACCAACTGAGCTACCCAACTGGACTTCTACCTGCTATTTTAAAACAAAATATAATTGTATCACATTGATATTTTGGACTGCAGAAATATTTTCCTAGTAGAGTATTCCTCTTATGATTCTAAGTGTCTTAATGGTGATTAAATCAGTTGGCTATGAAGTCACTATTTAAAAGAAATGTGTGAGATTTAAATTTTTCAAATTATCACACAGATATTATTGTTCATAACTGACATGTTCTAATTCCAATTATGCCATTATCAAGCCTCCACTCAGTGTGATCCCATTATCCTGCATTTATTTTTCAAAAGCTTTCTGATATTAAATTAAATCATAGATATCAATCACATTACATATTTTGAAGTAATAAAACAGAATTTCATACTTACCTTTAAAAGTATTATTATGTTCATTTTACTGAGTTCTATGAGCTTTATTATATGGTCTTTTACACTTTGAACTAAATTCTGAGTTTTTAAATTCTCCGTATTTTGTCTTATGTTTTGCAGTTATTTCCACTACTGTCATTCAGTATTATAAACTCTAATCAAACTACTTACCATTTTTCATGCATTAAGAATGAGCGATGGATATCAGCCTCCGTCGGGGGTAGTGGATGCCTACCTTGCTACAATGAGAGGGACTATAAGACTGCATTCAGTTCCAGTGAAGGAGGTTGTTGTAATTAATGTTACGGTATGAAGAGCCCAGGGTACAAAAGGTGTATTCGTCAGTGATATTCCCGTAAATGAGTACTTGAAAATGTGGGTCTGCAACCTGTATCCGCGTTCCAGTTTTGTGGGATGGGTGGCTAAAAATTAAGCATCCAATAAGGACCAGTTCAAATTAGTGCCTATCGTGAAGTATATTTTAATCTCCTGGAATTCCTAGAGCATGTGCTAATTTGACATTTTCTTATCATTTGTTCTGGTTTCTAATTTCTACAAGCCAACAATAAAGATGCTTTCACATGTTTGCCTGTTCAAGGAACCGAAGTAGGCTAGTATTGTGGGTTAACAAAAGGTGAAAGGATGGAATGTCGATGATGCCATTGAGAGGTAGAGAGGGAATTACTTAAAGTGTAAGAGTAGCACCTTTTAAATTAATGGCACACACAAATTACTAAACTTCTACAGCACATCAAAAAATATGTATTTTTGATTCATTTATCCCAGACTGCTACTGTTGTGATGGCAGTTACCAATTTTTTATTTGACAATCTAAGGGACAAAAGGTCAGGGGCCCTGACTAAACAGTCAGGTATTGCATGTTTTAAAATTTTTGTGGCACACAGGTTGAAAATTGCTGTACTAGAGGCTTATACACATCTATAGGTAGATTTATGCTGAGAAATGGCATAATCTGATTTGTAGTTTCAAAAGATCATTAATTCTAACTGCTTTGGACAAAACAGAATATATTGTTTCAGGAGTCTATAACCAGATTTTAAGTTTTCTAATTTAAAATATTTTTTTTCTGGTTCTAGACATTGAAGAGAACTCTTCCAAAACACTAAGCAGTCCATTAAGTTACTGAAACAGACTTCAGTGACCACATACAAAAATGCTCCAATACATACACAAATTGATAAAGAATATGTGATACATATAAGAAATAGAATATTGTTCAACCATAAAAAAAAGAAATCCTACCATTTGTGACAACATGGGTAGATCTAGAGCAGTGATGGTGAACCTATGACACGCGTGTTAGAGGTGACACGCAAACTCATTTTTTTGGTTGATTTTTTTGTTAAATGGCATTTAAATATATAAAATAAATATCAAAAATATAAATCTTTGTTTTACTATGGTTTCAAATATCAGAAAACGTCTATATGTGACACAGCACCAGAGTTAAGTTAGGGTTTTTCAAAATGCTGACACGCCGAACTCAAAAGGTTCGCCATCACTGATCTAGAGCTTATTATGCTAAGTGAAACAAGTCAGAGAAAGACAAATGCTTTCCAATAGGACTTAAATGTGGAATGTAAAGGATAATGAATGAACAAACTAATAGATATAGAGGATGAACTAACTGTTGCCAGATGGATAAGACGTTAGGGGACTGGGTGAAAAAGGTGAAGGGATTAACAAGTACAAATTGGCACTTACGGGGCTGTAAAGTCCAGCTTAGAGAATATAATCATCAATATTGTAATAACTATAGATGGTGTCAGGAGGGTGTAAGACTTATCAGGGGGATCACTTCACATGTTATATAAATGTCTGATCACTATGCTATACACCTGGAACTAATAATGCTGAATGTCAAATATAATTACATATTTTTTTCTCAAATTTATTTTAAAACCACACACATACACATATTCACTACACTGTCACATACAATCCACATATATTATACATACTGCTCTGCAGTGACTTTTAAATAGCCAAGTCTTACTCTTAACACATTGCGTACTGCATAGAAATCTCTAAGAAATATGCCAGGGACCACACGTTTTTGGACAAACCACGTTATTTAAATCATCATAATGCACTTTAGGTGTGGTTTTTCAATAATTATAACATTTTTATTTACAAAAACAATTAAACAATTAAAGTTCCTAGTACTTTTTTAACCTATGGTGCTGCGTAAAACATTTTCCTCTATGAAGAGGGACCAAACAAAATGTACATAAGTATCTACATTCGCTCCTTTTTCCACGGGTGTGAAAAACGAGAACACTCGTGAGCGGTCCTTAACAGCTGGCGCGTGAAACACAAGAAAACTCCTGAGCGGTACGAAATGTGTTAACTTACCAAGGTTTTTCATTTCTATTACAGATAAATCCTATTTTCTTCCATTATGTTACACCGTTGTTTAAACAAAAATTACCATAAGATCCAACAATTTCCATCTTAGATATATGCCAAAAATTATTAAATTATGGTAAAGAGATAATGCCAACTTACTCCAAACTGCAGATGATTAGCAGCCTGGTAGTAAAGGCAAGTAAAAAAGTTTTCTGTGAAAGGTTCTGATGTTATTAACAGTAGGCAATTTAAAAATCTGGTGTTAAAAAATGTTTTACCTGCTGATATTAGGGTAGAGTTTAAACTATTATGAACTTATATGAGTTAGTTTAACAGCTTGTAAAATTATATACTGCTGGTAATGTTTCTTTTATGTACTAGATGAGATATATTAGTAGTCTCAAATCCTAATTTTTTTTTGGGGGGGTGACAGAGGGGAGGAGTTTATTAAAATGAAAAAAACCAGAGCCCACAAAGTCTGACAATGAGGGCCTCCAGTTGGGTCCACTTCCTCAGCGCTGCAGGGGGTCCACGGACAACGTTTGAGGAACATCACCGAACATAGCCACCTAATATTTCACAACGAAAATTTTAAACTTTGGCTAGTCACCTAACGTTTGACAAAGAGGGAAAAGGCACTGAACACGATTTCATGGTGCCCTTATCTGTTTGCACATATATTTCCTTTTGAAAATGTTAAATCACCATTCCAAACCTACAGAGTACTTATGACCGACTGGTAACATCTAATAGCAGACGCTGATTTGAGGCTGAGCTCTCCTGTCTCAACTGCATTCATTACATGTCAAGCTCTCCAAAACCCCAATGGCCAAGGAACTGAAGGACAGGACGAGACTCAGGTCAACTTTTAGCAATTCAGTGCACTTTGCAGAAAGGATCTAAATTAAGCATAGAGTTTTGTTCTTTATTTTACACAAAGGAGACCACCAACATTTGCCATAAATTCTTCCAAACTCTTTAGAAAAGCCATCTTTTGTTTCCGATCCAGCGTAGGAGGGGTGCTGCTTGCAGTGAGCTGGTTGAAGGCATCTGCTAATCTCCGGTAAATAAATGGGACTTGTTGACTTGACAGCAATGTTTCAACCGATTCAGAGTACTCGCGTATTTTCCTAGTAAGAGCAGGAAATCAAATGTCAGAAAGGCCCCTTACTGGGATGGGCATCATCTCAGGAAGTGAACTTCTGAACACTTGGTGCAGGCACACCAACGTGTAGAATGCCTCACCGGCTGCTGTCGTCGTCTGTGTTGTGCTTCTGCAGAACCAGCGTATCAAAAACCAGCTTCAGAAAGTGCCGTGTCGCTAGAAACAGTGGTGAGTCTGTATCTTGAGCTTTTGCACACTGTTCAGCCAATGGTGTCAGCGCCTCCAGGCACAGCTGGCAAACCTCCGAGCTCACCGAAGTCATTCCCAGTTCTAGAGAGCACACCAGACTTAAAAAGGTCTTCAGGAAGCTGTGGTATTTTTTCAGGAAAAAATCTCACAAATAAATGTAATTAACTTGTAATATTGATTACAGAGTGTTGGAAACTTCAAAAGATCTTGTGACATCATGGGCAGAATTA
>NW_006287557.1:156074-158084 GCF_000327345.1 Myotis davidii
CCAGGCCAGCTGGCAAACCTCCGAGCTCACCGAAGTCATTCCCAGTTCTAGAGAGCACACCAGACTTTTAAAAAGGTCTTCAGGAAGCTGTGGTATTTTTTCAGGAAAAAATCTCACAAATAAATGTAATTAACTTGTAATATTGATTACAGAGTGTTGGAAACTTCAAAAGATCTTGTGACATCATGGGCAGAATTCGGTTGACTCCATATAAAACAACATCCGCTGCTGACACAGACCTGCTTGCCCCGGCTCTAGTCCCCTTAACACTTCATCTGTATCACTGAAGTCTGTGAACTCTTTTGACAGAAGGTTTGTAAGAAGTTCCATAATCAGAAGTAGGTCCTGATATTGTTCCTCCTCCGCTGTGACATCCACTCTCTGCCGCCCCAAATTATTGTTAGAATATACTTGCAACAAAGTGAGACAGGCTTCATATAAGTTCTTCTCTTTGGACTCTCCAAGATAACATATCTGTTTACGTGCAACTTCAACAAAAACTTCCATTGTGAGATTGACAGTCTCGGGGGTATGTTTGAAAACTTCCATCAATCCAATGCAATTGGTGAGGAAGTCCATTAAGCAATTAAAAAGGATCGCGACATTGTCAATGTGGGTAGCCTCGGCAAGGCCGCATCGGGCCTCTAGCGCGGCAGAGATTTCCTGCTTGACCTCCTCTTGCTGGCACATCTGCTGGAAGTTTTCCCAATTTATCACCCATAAGAATCGCTGCTGCAATGGCTGAAGAACCTCAGTCCAATACTGTTGTTTGGTTTCTGTGTCCATCTGTGCAAAACCTCCCAGGACCAGGGCCTTCATCAGCGTCCTCTGCACCAGACTGGACAGAAAATTCAGAGGAGGGCTTCGGGTGGCAAACTGTTGAGCTAAATTCCACCAGTTTTCGCACTGGATTACTAGGTTTGCCCTTTCTCTTCTTTCCACCAAAGTGACAAGGAGCTGCACCGTGTCACTTGCAAGGCCCTGCTCACTATTCCACATGGATGTTTGGAGTTGTTGCTGATGACTTTCTGTAAGAGGCAGCCAATATTCCACTGGGAACCCCCAGTATCTGCTCCAAATGCTGTACTGAATGGTAGGCTTATCTGATCATATAGCTTCTCATCCACCAGGAGATAAGTCTTTGCCCAGCGTTTTAGAAACCAAACAATATCTTTGCCCATTTGAAGGCTTAGCAGCTCAGTGAGATCTGCTCTTATTGCTCGAGACTCAACTTCCAAAACTCATCTTCTTAAAGTTCACTTATTTCCTCTTCCTCACGAGAGATCACACCGTTGGCAGTCAAATTCCTTGTGCCATCTGGAGTGGCCAGGTGGCACTGAATATAGGAATTGAAGACTTGAACTGCATGCTGGGTAAAAAAGCCTTTATGGAAATGTTTGTCATCTTGGACCAAAGTCAGCCAGGACTCCAGCAACTTGTCATATGTTTCCATGCAGACCATGTCATCTTCATCAAGCACTTCTTCCAAAGCAGCACTACGCCCAAAAGAACAAGTGAGGTGTGTGAGGCAGTTCACAAAGGACGAGAAAAGCTCACTTGGAATGGCAGTTAAGATGTTTCGAGGGAACACAGTTAGCAGGTTGCTGATAATGCTGGGGATCCCCACAGGTTCAGAATCTTCTATTTCAATTCCATGGATAGTACTCAGTAAACCCTCAATGAAGTGTGCCAGGTAGTCAACCTGTGCTCCTTCATCAGGGAAGACAGGTCCCTTCAAAGAAGCTAACTGGGCGAGGCACTGCAGAGAATCTGGTGCCATATCCGAATCTTCTGATTTTTCGATGTACTGTAAAGAAAAGCTCCATGACTGCTGTCCTGAAGGACCTCCCGCCAGGACTCCGTTGGCTTTAACAGCACATTTTGTGAGGATTCAAACATGGCTATATAATGTCTGCCCAAATTTGGAGGAAGGAAGTTCCAGCTTGACCTGATTGGCGAGTGAGAGGTAGCGCTGAAACACTGAGGACATCTGAGCACTGAGGTTTTCCC
>NW_006287557.1:158127-168064 GCF_000327345.1 Myotis davidii
GCAAAACGTCCGGTTAACACGAAGATCTGACGAAGGTCTTCTTCCTGGGAAACTCTTTTGCAGTTGCCATGGAATTCCATGCTCAGTCTGATGTTGCTGGTTTGACTTGAACTTGAGAATTCACTCAATAGTGCAGTCAGAACAGAACAGGCCAGAGTTTGCACAGTGGGATTGCCACTACTGCTCAACTGGCTGGCTTCATGAAAAATGCTCTTGCAGTCAACTGACTTATCTAGTGAGCCTCGTTTTACAATTACTGCTGCTGCTCAGAGAATCTGTTCCCGAACATACTTTTGGAGGTTGGGCCTCTGTAAGACGTAAGTTAAAAGGAATGTTCGCAGTGACTCAATGCTGCCCTTCTCCAAGAGAATCCACTCTCAGACCACTGCCTCCATGATGGCCGTGGCAGCTTGAAAGAGGACATAGTCCACCTTGCTTGTTTCCAAAATATGCTTGCCAACTGCAAATGGTGACTTTGATTTCCTAAATGATAAGAATATGTGCTCTGCATGCTGCCGTTGTTCATGGTTGACCATGGAAGGAGGTGCCGTGAGAACTTTGGCCGCATTCTCCAGCTGGGTGATCACTTCTGGGGGCCCAAATGCTGCTGCCATCATGGTCTCTCTCAAATCTTAATTTTTTTTTAAATTTAGAGTTTACAAAAGAACATAGGAGATTGTATTAAGTGTATCTAATTTCCTTTGTTTGAGTGAACATAACTATGTAGTTTAAGACCATTAAACGGAACAACTAAATTAAAAAACGTAAAGGCTAAATCATGTATTGATAATAATTAAGATAGATTTTTAACTACTAAGATACAGTGTGTCACCTCAAACGGATGTGTTCCAAAGCCTGAGGCTACCTGTTTGAAGCAGTATGTCTCCGTGTCTATTATTTTGAAGATGCTTTGCATGTGAAATCCAAAACCAGAAAGCACTGTAGTGAAGAAGAACATTTTATTTGGAGCAGAAGCTGACGGGATCAGGCTTCTAAAACCGGAAATGATTTGTCTGTTTCCTGTGATTTCCTCTCTCTTTTTATGTCCTGGTATTGTGAGATCAGTGATCTTCTGATTAAGAACTTGACACTTCGTGATCTTAAAGATGGGCACCTGAGAAGCTGTCTGATTTCTATGTTTTTCTCCCTAAGGAACCCTATTTATCTTAAATAAAAGTTACAGGGAAATAATGGTTTTATAATCTCTTTTGAGCATTATTTATAATATTAAAATCTTTATTGCAGTGACATCTATTTATATCTAATATAGGTGTTTTGGTTTTTTTTTCCTCAGGCCTATTTTGGTTTTTCCATGTATGCCTTGTGTTCATGAATCTATTTTTTACTTAGGTTTAAATGATGTGTTCTGGGTGTGTCTCTACCACAAGAGAGAATGGCGAGAGGTACACATACATGAATGGAAAAACCTTTACATAGTCTAAAATGTTATACAGTGGGGCCTTGACTTTCGAGTTTAACTCGTTCTGAGACCAAGCTCGTTAACTCAAATTACTCTATCAACTCAATGCAAAATATCGGCCGAGAGACAGCTGGTATCTCAAAAAACTCATTAGTCGGGACACTCGTAAGTCAAGGCCCCACTGTATTATATTTTGGTATATCACAGTTTTATTCTAGGAGATAATTGCTTTAATTTATACCATTCAGAAAACTTTAACTGTATGGATAGACCTATATACAAATACTAACAATTTATATTTACTCATTCAATGCATATGACTGTGCTTTAATATTTTTTGGGAACTTTAATTTTTATGTAACTTTATGCATATAATGAAATTTATATAACCACTATTAACAGTGGCAGTAAAAGACTGAAATAAGTGTACTAACGCTGCATCAATAAAAACTCTACACATGTCTTCCTCATATATATAAATTAAAATAAAAACACCCTAGATATTTAGTCAATACTTAGACAAATTTTACTTTTTGAAAGATATGGATAAATGGGGCCATATATTTATTTGCATTTTCTACTTAGAATTATAACTAATGTTTTAAACTATCTCTTGCACAAAGCAATAGAAAATTCACTGAAATGGAGATGAAGGTCTAGTCTTCTAATGGACTCTATTACAACAAATTTCTATCCTGACTTTACTCTTCAGACTATGTATAAATTCAAGATTTAAAAGTAAGCATCAGACTGGGAGAATGGGTTACAAAGGACAAACTAATAGTCAATATTTGTATTAAATAGAGACTCAGAAAGGTTTTATAATTATAAAATATTCCTAGCATACACATGGCTGACTATTACCACAGAAAATCCAAAATGAGCATATATCTATATGTGACTATAAATTCAGTATTTCTTACCTTAACTGGGCCTTCAACACTGCATACTCAGAAAGTTTTTATAAAATATTCCTAGCATACACATGGCTGACGATTACCACAGAGAATCCAAAACTGAGCATATATCTATATGTGACTGTAAATTCATTATTTCTTACCTTAACTGGGCCTTCAACACTGCTGATATTAGCTAGTCTAGCTTTACTGTCCACTCATCATTTCACCTCTGCTTTAAGCTGTGAAAAATTCTGATTCCATTTTCTTCACTCATCACCAATGGCCTTGCCTCAGAATTCCTAGGGGGAAAAAATAGCACAAGAGTTGCCATTAGAATGGCTAATTATTCATCTTCCAAACAAAAGTATAAACCTACTGGCATTTATATATTGTCTTTACTTTGTTCTCCCTAAACTATTAAGTGTTCTGCCAAAGAATAGATCATATCTGAACACCAGCCCCACCTGCCTTCTCACTAGCCTGCTCCGAGAAATACTATTTTCTCTCTTCTCCATATTCAGGATCTCCCTCCCTATGGGATCTTTACAGTCAATTATATTCTCATTTTCAAATCATACTAAAATAAATATAATGGGATTCCACACAACTGTCTCAGCCAAATATTTCTAATAATTTAAGGAAGAAATTACACCAATTTTCTACCATCTCTTACAGATAATAAACATAGTGGGTATACTTCCTAAATCATTGTATAAGGCCAGCTTTACCCTAATACCAAAAATAGATAGAGACTTACAATGAAAGAACTAGAGACCATTATTTCTCATGAACATAGATGCAAAAACATTCAACAATATATTACTCTACTAAATTCAACAATGTATACAAATATTTAAATACCACAACCAAGTGTAATTTATCCTAGGTATGCAGGGCAGTTTCAGTATTCTAAAAACAATATAATCTATCACATCAGCACGCTCAAGAAAGCATTGTTCATATCAATGGATGCAGGAAAAGCATCTGACAAAATCCAACACCCAATCATGACAGAAACTCTCAGTAAACTAAGAATAGAGGGAAACTTACTCAACTTGATTAAGAATACTTTGACAAAACTCTAGCTAATATCATACTTAATTGTGAGAAACGTTATACTAAAATCATGGTCAAACAAGTGTGTCTCCTCTCATCACCCCTTTTTAAAATTGTACAGAATGTCCTAGCTAATGCAAGAAGACAAGAAAAATAAATAAAAGGTATATTCATTGGGAATGAGCATATAAAATTGTCTTTGTTTGCAGACGACTTGATTGTCCACGTAGAAAAATCTATAAAAATTGACAAAAAATTCCCGTAACTCAATTATAGTAAAAGTTGTAGGAGGATATCAAAGTCATTAATTTTCCATATACCATCAATAAATAGGTAGAACTGAAGTTAAAAACACAATGACATTTATATTAGCAGCCTAAAAATTGAAATAGCATAAATTTAATAAATTATGTACAAGATCTATGTAAGTAAAATTTTGATAAGCTGATGCAAGAACTCAAGAAATAAACATATGGGGAGGTATTCCATATTTAAGTAAAAGGATGAGTCAATATTTTCAGGATCTCATTTCTTCCCACTTGATCTATAGATTCAATGCAATCTCAACCGAAATCCTAATAAGTTATTTTGTGGATATACTAACTCATTCTAAGATTTATTTGGAGAGGCAAAGTCCCAGGATAGCCAACACAATATGGACACAGAAGAACAAACTTACAGGATTTCCACAACAGGGCTTCAAGACTTACAATAAAACTAAAATAATAAGACAGTGAGCTATTGATATAAAAATAGACAAATTGATCAAAGGAACATAAGAAAGAGCCCATAAATATACTCAACTGACCTTTGACAAAAAAAAGCAAAGGAAATAAAATAGAACAAAAATGTGTTTTGAACAAATGGACCTCCACATGCAGATAAATGAATTTAGACCATAACTTACACTCACCAGAAAACTTAATTCAAAATGGGTCACAAACCACACTGTAAAATAAAAAAAAACTATAAAACTGCTAGAAGATAGAAAATCTAGATCTAGATCATAACTTACACTCACCAGAAAACTTAACTCAAAATGGGTCAAAAACCACAGTGTAAAATAAAATACTATAAAACTGCTAGAAGATAGAAAATCTAGATGACTTTGATGACATTTTAGATACAACACCAAAGACACCATATATGAAAGGCACAGCTGCTAGTAAGCTGGACTTCATTAAATTAAAATGTTCTGCTCTGCAATAGACAATGTCATGAGAATGAGAACACATAAGCCACAGACTTGCAGAATATATTTTAAAAAGACATCTGATAAATGAATGTTATATAAAATATACAAAAAAACACCACACCTAAAACTAAACAAGAAAGCAAATAACCCTACTAATGGCCAAATCTGCCCATCTATTGTGCCTCAGTGTTGGAGCACTGACCCAGGAACTAAGAGGTTACTGGTCAGGGCACATGCCTGGGATGCGGGCTCAATGCCCAGGAGGCAGCCTATGGATGTTTCTCTCTCTCTCTCTAAAATAAATAATAAATTGGCCAAATCTTTTAACAGACACCTCGCCAAATAAGTTATGTTGAGGTTAAATAAGCATGAAATAATGCTCCACATACTATGTCCTCAGGAAAAGGTAAGTTACAATAGCAAGATACCACTACACACCTATTAGAAAAGCCACAATCTTGAACACTGACATCACCAAATTCTGGTGAAGATGTGGAACAGAAACTTTCAATTATTGCTGGTGGAAATGCAAAATGGTACAGCCACTTTGGGGAACAGTTTGGTGGTGAGGTTTTTTTTATCCAAAAGTAAACATACTCCTAACATATGATCAAGCAATCATGCTATTTAATATTTTCCCAAAGGAGTTGAAAATCTATGTCCACACAAAAACCTACTCATTGATGTTTACTGCATCTTTACTGATAATTGCCCAAACTTGAAAACCAACAAAATAGTATTTAGTTGGGACTGGACTATATAAAAATATATTTAGTAGGGATTTGAATATATAAAAATATATAAATTCGTATACCTATACAAAGGGTGTTTTTCAGCAGTAAAAATAAGTGAGCTATCAAGCTATAAAAAGACATAAGGAAGGAATGCGTGTTACTAAGTGAAAGAAGCAATATGGAAAGTCTACATACTCTGTAAATCCAACTACAAGGCATTTTGGAAAAGGCAAAAGTATAGAGACAGTAAAAAAATTACTGGCTTCCAGTGGATAATGAGGGAGGGAGGGGTTAATAGGAAAAATGCAGAGGACTTTTTATAGAATTAAAAAATAATCTGTATGCAGCTAGAATGGTGGATACATGTCAATAAATTTGTCCAAACTCCTGGAATGTACACCACCAAGAATGAATCCTAATATAAACTATGGTCTCTTATTGATAATGATGTGTCAATGTAGTTTCATGAATTGTAATAAATGCATCACTCTGGTGAAGGAATATGTAAATGGTGAAGGCTATGCATGTGTGGGGGGCAGAGGGTGCATGTTAACCTCTGTACCTTTCCAGCTCAATTTTGCAGGAAACTAAAACTGCTCTAAAAAATAAAAGTATTTTAAAAATAGGAATATTCAACTGAAAATCGATGAAATAACTACGGAAGTAAACAACATCCTATATTTTAAAATACCAGAAAAATTTTATAATGATCCTCATAGAATAATCCATACATGTGGCACTTTCAGTATTCCTAATAAAAAATGTTAATGTACTATAGGCAATATTATAATATCCAAAATATAAGGTTTTTAAATTGTGTATTTTATTTACATAGTAATTATTTTGAACTCAAATTGTTTAACAAGGTTAGTAATATAAATTCAGCAGTTATTAAATACTGATTATCTAATAGTTTGCTATTGTTTTTATGAAATAAGGAAAGAATTATTCTAAATATCTTAAAATAATTATGTATTTTTAAAACAAAATTTTATGTATAAAATAAAATTTACACTCTGGATGTGTGAAAGGTATTATATCAAATATCAATACATTAAAAAAACAAATCACCTGAAGTTTGATTTCTGCTTATTTCCTCACAATTTGTGGTTTCACAGTTAGGGCAGCTCTCAATTGAGATGGCTCTCTCTCTGCTCCCTATGAAATCAGCAGGGCTCCCTCATGCTTTTGCATGTTAGCCGGTGTTTTCGGATCTCTTATCACTCACTAACCAAGAATGGCAGTGGTATGGAGCTGTCAGCTAGGGCACCTGTGTGTGCCTCTCGAGGCCTCTCCACAGGCTCCCTCACATGGCAGCTGGGTTCCAAGAGGGTCACAGCAGAACCTGCAGTCTCTGGAGGCCTTCACGTAACAGTGATAAAACATACTCGACCATCATGTGATGGTCAAAGAAATTCACAAGAGCAATCTAGATACAAGGGCTAGAAAAATTAACTTCACTTACTAATGAAACAGGGAAGCCATGTTGCAAAACAAGGTGTCTAACAAGAGGCGTTGGTCATTGTAGGCCAACTCCTGAACAACTGCCTCCAGCAGCCTGAACATGGGGCAGTTCCCAGAGAAGGCACAGGTTGGAAAGCCTTGGGAAGCTCTGCTCTGGGGTGAAAAAGTGGAGAGGTGAACAAATGCCAGAAAAGAAACGAAGCCTTTAAACATGGTGCTCATCTATGGATGCCGTTCCCGTAAACAGGAGTGTAATGTCACCTGACAAGATCTGCATGTCCAGAGAACAGAATCTGTAGCTCTCATTTCACTGGTTTATAGGCACTGTACTTCCATTTTTTGATACTGTGGGTGTTCCCACATTAGATTACTGCTTGGGATCAGCAATGCTGTCATTCATTAAAAATTAATATGGTGCTTCCAGTTCTTAAAATCTGTAAGATATTATTTACTCATGCTAAATATATGAAAAGAAATGGATGACTTGATAGAGAAAGGAAGAAGAGAGAAGAAATTCAGAAAGAAGATATGCTTATTAGGATAATGACATATGCTAACAACTTATTAAAATAAAGCCCAATTCGTATCTATCTGAAATTCACTTTATGGAAAATAACTAATCTCCAGTGACAGAAATGTTTCTAATAATTTCCCCCTTGTTGGGCCATCAACCAGTGTCAAAATATTGGGATTTTTATAAAGTGATTGGGGGCCGGAAACATTTTCTTTAAAAAGTGTTATAGCCGGAACCGGTTTGGCTCAGTGGAAGTGATTGGGGGCAGGAAATTAACATTTTCTTTAAAAAGTGTTATAGATCAAATGATGCAGAGAGATAAATCAAACTAACAAGATGATCCAAATAGAAATAAAGTTATTGCATACCAATGAGTTATATATATCCTATATAATAAGAGAGGAATATGCTAATTATCCATTATGCCATAACATCACAACCAATCTACAAGTGGTGGAGAGCTATAGGAGGGAGAGGAGTAGATGGAGAGCTATAGGAGGGCGGGGCAGTAGGTGGAGAGCTACAGGAGGGAGAGCAGTAGATGGAGACCTACAGGAGGGAGTGCAGTAGGTGGAGAGCTACAGGAGGGTGGGGAAGCGAGCTATGAGCAGCAGAGAGCTACCAGCGGTAGTGGGCGGGTGGCTAGCTGAGGTAAGCAGCAGCAAGCTACTTGCTCATGGATTTGTGCACAGGGCTACTAGTATATATCAGTTATATATAATCCGTTACATATACACATGTATGTGATATATATTTACATACATATATTTTAAATATATTCAACATTTTATAAGTTTATAGTTAAAAAGAGCTATTGCTAACAAAAAAATTCAAAGTCTAAAATAAAATCACACACAGACACACACACACACACCAATTCCTAGGGTCCATGGTTTAAAGCCCCTTCTGACACAAAGTCAAGTCCTTCATCTTAGATCTTAGTTTAGGTACAGATGGATTTATCAGTTACAGAGTTCAACTTCAACTTTCCATGTACTCTTCATTTTCTGCTTTCTCTACTGAAATTATGTCTTTCCTCCCAGGGGTTTGGGGTATTTTATAATATCTTTGATACTTTCTCCCATCTTTTAAAAGAGAGGATCATTATTATAGGAATAAACTGGAGGCAATATGTTCAATGATCAAGGTCTCAGGTCCTATTCCTCGCTCTGCCGTGAATGGCTCCTTTAGGCAGTGGTTCATATCCACAGGAGGCTGAAACTGCTCCTTCACTGCCCTATTTATGTCAAGCATCACAGAATTAATGGGAAACTCTTCATTACCCTATTTGTTCTTATGGTTTCTATCTCTCCCCTTTTAGTGATTCAAACTCTTTATTCTTAATTCAGATAAAATCTGAATGTGTCCAGTTTGTCTGTATATCAGAAAGAGAGAGATAAATTGTAGAGAAAACATACCATAATCTTCCTCCTATCCCAGAATATTTTAGGCTCCCAAATTACAAATGTTTACTTCTCTGTGGACTAAAATATGCTTGGGTCAGTCTGAAGTCGAGTACCAATGGTGGCATCCTTTATAGAATATATATTGGAAATTTATGCATCAAAATTTCTTTATACAGTTCTAATTGTGAGATGCAGATTTTTCACTTTAAATAGTAAATGCATTAAAAACCTTTCACATCAAGCAACATATATTTTAATAGAAATATAACCTGGATATTTCCTAGCTTTGAGTTTTGTTTATATCTTTATATTATGTCCTGTTATCACACTAACATTGCACTTAATTCCCTACATTACCTCTGCCTCAAACTCCAAAGTGTAAGCAATCCAAAAAATATGAGTGCATTTACATACCTATATTATGTGGTGACTTTAATTATTTAAAATAATTTATAAATAAAACTGTTATTCATCCAAGAAGAGATGTTTAATGAGTAGGTAGATGTATGAAACAACAACAACAACAAAATAAAGACAACTCTGAAGATGTCATTTGAAGGACATCTTGCAGCAGCTCCCAAAACCTAGGCAAATTTGATCTAGAAAAATGCTTATTACAACACCATTATAAAATATTAATTTAAAATGGCCCTATATAGGGTCTAAGTGTGCAAATATCTATTCTTCATATCACACATTCTTAAATACTGGTTATAAATCCTTAATACCAATATTGTCAGTTGTATTTCTTTAAATATTTAATTTTGATATTATTCACAAAGAAAAATAACCTAACGTCAGTACAATAATTCAAATTTTCATTTGTAACCATTTCTCCTAAGAGAAAAATAAATACACATATCTACATATACAGAGTGGATAAAAGTAGATTAACACTTGTTCAAAAATAATACTATCCTATCTAATAAAACAGAAACATGGTAATTGGCGTACGACCGATAACCCTTCCCATTGGCTAATCAGCGAGATATGCAAATTAACTGACAGCCAAGATGGCGGCCCGGCAGCCAGGCAGCTGGAAACTAACATGAGGCTTGCTTGCTTGCTTCAGTGACGGAGGAAACCAAACCAACATTCCCTGCCTGCTTTGCTGGCCTCTCAGCTGCACTCTAAGCAACTATGTTACAAAAATAGAAGCTAAACAAAACTACTGGCTTCAGCCAGCAGGACCGCAACATTGTTTCAAATACAGAAGGTAAACAAAGGCCAGAAACCTGCTTTCAGCAGC
>NW_006287557.1:168203-173153 GCF_000327345.1 Myotis davidii
GTGTGGAGTGGAGCCACAAGTCCTCCTGGCCCCTGGAGCAGAGTGACAGGGGGCAGCGCCCAAACCCCCTGATTGCCCTGCGGCTCTGTGTGTGACAGGAGATGGGGCCACAACCTCCCTATCCGCCCTGCTCTGTTCATGACAGGGGAAGGCGCCCCAACTCCCTGAGCGACGCTGCTATGTGTGTGACAGGGGACAGCGCCCCAACTCCCCAATCGGCCCTGCTCTGAGCCCAACCAGAGGCTGCACCTAGGGATTGGGCCTGCCCTCTGCCACCCGGGAGCGGGACTAAGCCAGCAGGTCATTATCTCCCGAGGGGTCCCAGACTGGGAGAGGGCACAGGCCAGGCTGAGGGACCCCCTCTCCCCCGCCGAGTGCACAAATTTTTGTGCACCGGGCCTCTAGTTAATAAATAATAATATGAGAGTAAATTCTGTTTCATAAACTCACAACTTTAAACCTATGTTTGCCCACCTCTGTACATGCATACATGCACACACGCACACAGGAAAGAACAGAATGGAAGTTATCAAAGAAATTGATTCAATTATCTATTGTTTATTTTTCAATATCATCATAGTCATTAATGAAGCCAAGATAAAAAATACACTTATAGTTACTAGATAAGAGTTCAAATAGTGTGAGAAAAGTTGATTCTAGGCCAAAGATGGGGAACCTAGTATCTGCCAAAAGCCAGTTGAATATTTATAACATCATTTGAGGGCCATACAAAATTATCAACTTAAAAATTAGCCTGCTAGTCAAACATTTAGTTAACTCACTCCTAATGCCTTGCTTGGCAAGGCCAGCCCAAATGATTTTTGGACATTATATGGCTCATGCGCTGGAGGTTCCCTACCCTCGTTCTAGGCATGACAAAAAAAAATTTTACAAGTTTCCTAATAGATTTTCTTAGGGAAAAAAAGTATGTGCGTGTCCTGATGAATAAAATAGGTAGGATAGCATATGTATTTTACCCAGATGTAAAGATTTATACATGGTATCTTTAACCAAGGATGCTAAAAGTTCAGGCACACTAGACTAAATTCTGCTGTTAGAAAGTCATGTACATATTGTAATTGCACAGAAGCGAGAGTGCAATGACAAGCCCGGTGTCTTTTTATCTGTGAATGTCAGTCTTTATTAAAACAACACTTAGCTGCCAATACTTTAGCATTCATCTTCCTTAATGTAAAATCAATATTTCAATGGAAGCTAATTACACTGGGCATTAACGAACAAAGGCATCTTGTCTTTTCAAGTGACTTAGAAATAAAAGGACATTCAAGCACAAGTCAACTATGAGTAAATGCTAATTGGCCTGCTGACAACTTACTAAATTGTTCCATGGAAAAGGTGATTTATTTGATCATACAGTTTTAATATTCTGCTGCTAACTGGGCAGGAGCCTCCTTACATTCAACCACCATAACTGGGGAATCTAGCTTTGAATATTTGCGTCCACATACTTTTTTAAGAAAGGAGAGGGTAGGTAGTGTGTCCACCAACAATGATAGAACCATCTTGACAAGTGAAACAGGCCAAAAGATGACACTTCTTTGTTTGTCCCTACATTCTTCCTTTATGAATCTCCTCTCTTCACTCCCTCTCACCCATTCACATATTTTGGCACGTTGGCAGATGTGGGAAGATTACATATATGAAAAACTGCCAAATAGCAGAATATCCACTAAAATATGGCAGGATCTAACTTATACACAAAGTGAATATTTAAACAACAATATGCAAGTCTCTTGTTCCTTAAAAAAAAAGTGGTACTATTTTTATCCAGGGTGAGGGACGTTCGCTCTACTGGTTTCCTACTGCTGCTATAACAAATTAACACAAAGTCAGTGGCTGAAACATATAATTTTGTTGTCTTATAGCTCTGGAAGCCGGAAGCCCAAAGAAGCTCACACCAGGCTACAGTGTCAGCAAGGCTGCCTTCCTCTCTGGAGACTCACGGGTGGAACCTGTTTCTTTGCCTTTTCCAGCGTCAGGAGGCTGCCTGCAGGCCCAGGCTTCTGACCTCCTTCCTCTGTGTGTGTTTCAAGTTTTTCTTATATATTCACATGTCTCTCTGACCACAGGTGGGAAAGGTTCTCAGCTTTTAAGAGCTAGTGGGGTTAGAGTGCACCCACCTGGATGATCCAGGATTGTCTTCCATCCTAATTTCCTGAATGTTAATCACAACTGCAGAATCCATGTAGTGTGTGCACAGCTGTGTGTGTGTGTGTGTGTAGGTAGTCATTATTCTATCACAATTACATTTCCCCCAAGAGAATGCTGCTCATAAATCAGAAAATGTCTGCACTTTTACTGACTGCCTACTTCACTTCTAACATGGATGCCTGGGAAAGGGACAAAGGACTGCCACGCCTGACCCTGTGACACCCGCCTGTTGGCCATCACTGTTGACGGAGGTAAAGATACTGTTTCCTTTCCAAATCCCAAACCATTGATTCTCAAGGACAGAAGAGAATTCACGTAGAGAACTCTGGATAGACAGGACTCTGGGAAATGTAGTTTCTAAGCTTCCAAACTTTGCTAAAAAAAAAAAGAAAAAATCGAAAGATATAGAGATATAAATACTGGTACCCAAAGAAAACCTATCACTCCACAGTTGGATTAAATTTAAATCAATACCGTAGGTATAGGTCCCACCTCAGCACACTAACGTTTTATTTATAGAATTTTTTCCAGTTACTTTTGCAATTAAAGATGCTTTAGATGTTAAGTGGTTCATGTGTCTCCAATTGTTAAAATGCGACCTATGTGACCGTGTGTATGTTTGCCGGTTTGTTTCAAACAACCTCTGTGGGCCTTTATTTTTGAGAACTGTGCTTTTCACAAGAATTATAGCAAGCAATGCTGTGAGTTTACAAAGTGAGTTCATAATTCTAGGCAGAGAGCAAAGCCATCTGTCGGAACCACCTTTCCTCTCATTGGGCACATGGGCGTGTCCTCGCCGTTCAGGATTGGAAGGTCAGGTTGATAAGACCTCTATTCCCAATTGCATTTAGGAAATGGAAGTGAAGCTCATATCTCTTTTTCACCTTCATACATGTTACAGATGCATGTGTCCAAAACAGGCCAGTTTTTAAAGGGAGGAGAGCAGATTAGCAAGCATTTGGCTTAAATGAAAAAACAAAATCTTATATTGTAAACCTATAAAGATCTGGGGGACTTAGTTGATATCACAATGCAGCTTAATCTATCTATTTTAAGCATTGATGAGTACAGGAAGATATTGATTGCTAATAGTAAATATATCTAACACTTGTTGTTTCACATGCTTCCTACTTTTTTTCATTTTTCTGTTCTATGGATGGCATTGTGCAAAGCACAGATATGCCACATTGGAAACTGTATGTGAAATAATACATGTTGTAAGTATCCAAAGACAGTTTTCCCTCATATGGTGACATATGAAATATACCCACATGTATTATTTCATTCATATATACATACATATATGAATATATATATATATATATTAGCTAGGATGCTCATTGTGAGAAACTCAACTTTAGAAAACATGGCTTAATTCCTTATGTACAAATGTGAGTGGCATAACTATAATACCCATTTTATAGATAGTTACGAAGTAACCATAAAGATGAAAACACTAGTCCGGTCCCTCTCTCTGATCCTCACACACTTTCTCCTTGCAGCTTGTATAAGCTCATTTTCTGGTATACATCAGGCATTTGGGAAGTGAGAGCAATTCATCTCTCTGGGAGCAATGGCATTGATAAACTTGGCAGAGCTTTGACCGCCACTTGGGGAATTTGAAAAACTTTCTGATACAGAGAATGCAGCAGTTAAAAATAGAAAACATTTCTTTAAAGCAAGAAATTGTTTTATATTAAAACAACAACAAGAAGAATCACTAGAAATAGAACATCATCAAAATTACTCAGGAAAAAACACCCAGATGAGTTTTTCCCCTTTTTTGGTAAACAAATTGAATTGTCTTTTAAGTTATAATTAACTGAGGTAGAAAAGGGAACATGCACTGAACTGCAAGTAGGTCAGCTCATTTGAGGCTCCTGGTGCACGGGCTCTGACAGCTGGCTCTCTATATACAGGAGATATACAGATTCTCGTGATTTATTGCTCTTTCTTGCCCTAATGTCTGCTATATAAAAACATGGAAAAGAAAACCTATAGTTTTTCCTTTTTGTAGGAAAAAACCTACACTGGGGATTTGAGTGTAATTATGAAATGGAGTTAGCTGTCCCCAAGTGCATGAAACACAACACTAATTACATTTAGACACAGAGGAACTATGATTGATGGAAAAAAAAGTGGTGTGGTACTTTCTGGCTTTATATATATTTTATCTAAGTTATATTTGATAGTCATATCTCAATTGATTTTCAACATTTAAAATTTAAATAGAGTCCCCTCATCACTAAACACCTGTAGACCTAAATATTGGCATCCCTCCCCTTTAAAAATCCCCTCTTAATTTTTGGAATTAATAAAATTCTAGAAAATTCGAAGTGACCTGATTTAGGACTCCAGCAAATCCCACCTTGCTTAATTCACAAGACTCATTTGTTCCATTTCAAGGACATCGGAACAATTCATCACCCATGCCTCCCTAAGTAACCCATTATGTGCCATACTCTATAGGGAAAAGCATGCTTAATTTTAAACTCTATTTTGGAAAACTAAATACTACCACCTTAACATATCTGAAACATTTCATCTCTGAACATTGGCTTCTAAGAGTTTAGTATTTTGCACCTGGCTACTATCCTATTCCTGTCACCACCCACTCCTACTCCGCAGCCTCTCTCTTTGTCTCATGCTCGGTCTTTGCAAAAGCAGCTCATGGAAAATGCTACCATCTCCTTCCCACCTCAGACCTCTGCAAATGGCCTTCTGCTCGCACCACATCACCAATGGTATTGCTAAAACTAGTGGAAAATAGGGCTCATA
>NW_006287557.1:173261-190540 GCF_000327345.1 Myotis davidii
TTATACTCTCATTCATTCCTCCTTTTGTTCATATGATTCTCAAGAAATGATATTTTGACCTCTCCTCCTTTGTTTTCTTACAGCGTCCTTATTCCCCAGCCAGTTTATCCAGAGAACCTGCAAATAATCTCTTCTCCCCATTTCCTTACTATTTCTGAAATATTTTTTAAAAAAACTACAGGCTGGTGATTATGAAATTCATACATTCAAAACAATAAACACACACATACACTTTTATTTGTACTTAATCATCATTGTCTCCTGTGCATATCAAACTCAGTACACGTTAAACTTGAGTTAAAATTCAAAAAGCACTTAGTAAGCCAGTATTTGTTAAATAAGAATAAATGTTAATTTTAAAACAAACACTATATTCTATTTAATTTTTTCTTAAATGGTCTTGATTCAAGACCATCTTCATTTTATCATTCTTATTGACGCTGCTGCTTTAGTTCAAGGCCTTATAATTTCTTTTTTTTATTATTATTTATTTGTCTCTTCCATGGTAATGAGGTCTAGCAGGTAGCAACAATGCTATAGACCTGTGACAGCATCACAGGTTTAGGAAGTGGATTCAGGAAAAAAATTAGTCTATTTCTCTCAAGAACGCTATAACAAAGCCTTCTAGTGTTTGCCTTGCTATCACTGCTTCTCCCAACCACAAACAGCACCACAGAACCAAAGCAAAGTTGCCAAAAGAAATAGTTGCTTCTTGGGGAACTAAAGAAATTGATCAATAAGAATATTCACAAATTTAAATACCAAATACATTGTATTGGGTTATTTAAAAAGCATATTCTGATAGCCTATCTTATTGATACATGCCATATTTTTTTAAAATCTTGGCTCTAGCAAGACAAAGATATTAAAGAAAATACATTAGATATCCTAAAAAATTTTAATACATTGTATAAGTGGGATTACCCATAACAAATCACTTGTCAGCAATCACATGAACCTTATCTTGCAGGCCAGGACAATACAGTTGAAGATGCATAAGGAAAGAAGCAGACAGGACAGTTTTTAACAATAGCATCACACAAGATTTTATTTTAAATTGAAAGAATTTACCCCCCCCCCCCAAAAAAAAAAAAAACTAATTTAAAACTGTCAAATGGCCTTTGTTCTTTCAAGTAAGCAATTCCCTTATCATTGTCCAAAGGTCTCAAATAGGGTCTTAACATTGCTCCAAATATGACCCTTTCCTGCCTCAATCCTGAAATAAAATTATTTTGAAAGACATCTTAAGAAAACATGTTCCTATATAAATGTAAACTTCCAAAACATTTACTAAGGCCATAAAAGTTGCTCTGCCCTTTCCTCTCTCAAAATCAATAAAAAATATTTTTAAAAGCATCTAAATAGCAAATGAAACCATCAACAAAATGAAAAGTCAACCTACTGAATAAAGACATATCTGCAAAGCATATATGATAAGGAATTAATAGCTAAAATATATAAAATGCATAACTCAATATCAATAACAACAAAATAGATTTAAAAACCAGCCAAGGATCTAAACAGACATTTTTCTAAAGTGGACGTACAGATGGCCAGCAGGTACATGAAATATTGCTCAGCAACACTAGTCATCAGGGACATGTGAATCAATATCATAATGAAAAATAAGTTTACAGATGTTAGAATGGCTATTATAAAAAAATACAATAGATACAAAATGCTAGTGAGGATGTGGAGAAAAGGGAACCCTGTGCCTTGTTGGTGGGAATGTAAATTGGTATAGCCACTATGAAAAACAGTAGAGAGATTTCTTAAAATATTAAAAATAGAACTAACATATGATCCAGCAATTTCACTTCTGTATAACTATTTGAAGGAAAGAAAACCACTAAATCCTATATAATAAAAGCCTAATATGCAAATTGACCAAACAGCAGAACTCCCGGAGGAATGACCGTTCACTATGAAGCACATTGACCACCAGGGGGCAGTCGCTCAATGCAGGAGGGGCGATTGGGGGGGTGGGGGGGGGCTGGCTGGCGAGTGGTTGATGCCAACACCCTCCCCCAATCACCCAAACCGTCACTCCACAGACCTGTTGCTCCACAGATTGGCCCTGGTCGCCAGCCAGGCCTAGGGAATTTCATGCACTGGGACTCTAGTTGAAAATATAAGAGGGAGGTGCAAGGAGGTAGAGGTGGGTATGGATGGAGACTTGACTGAAGATGGTGAACACACAATACATTATAAAGATGACTTGCTGTAGAATTCTGTACCTGAAATCTATAGAATTTTGCTAACCAGTGTCACCCCAATAAATTCAATAAGAGGAAAAATAGGAAATATATATGCACTCTGATAGTTACAATAACCAAGCGATGGAAACGACTTTAATGTCCATTGTTGGATGAATGTTAAAAAAAATGGTATATTTTATATATATATATAATGAAATATTATTCAATCTTAACAATAAATTAAATCTTGCCACTTGTGATAACATGGATGGGACTTGAGGGCATTATGCTAAGTAAAATAAGAGAAAGGCCAATACTATATGATCTCATATGTAAATTAAAACAAAATAATCTTACAGATAGAGCCTGTGGATTGTTCCTAGAGTAGAGGCAAGGGGTTGGGGAGTAGGCAAAGTGGGTAAAAAATGGGTGAAAGAAGTCAAAAGGCACAAAATTCCACTTAGAAAAATATCACATGGATGTAATATACATCATAGTACCTATAATAAAATAAAATGTTAATAGTAAATTAATAGTTAATAATACTGTTACATATTTTTTAAAGGGGACAAAATATTTTTTAAAATATGGAGAGAAAGATACACAATTTTTAGACATAAAATTCAAATCTTTAGCTCTATTGCAATATTGGCAACAACAAAGTGTTTAAGCAGAAGAAAAATTACACCAAATAGAAATCTGGAGCTATGCAAAGGAATGAACATCACAAATGGTAACTGTGTGTAATATATAGATTTTTCCCAAGTTATTTAACTTTCCTTAAAAGATAATCAGTAATTTAAGAGGAAAAAAGACAACACAGTGCATGATTTATATAATACGTTGAAATGTAATGAAGACTACAATAGCATAAAGCTAGGAAGAAATATACTTTCTGAGATTTTTATACTATTCATGAAGTATTATCACATAAAGGAAAATTGTGATAAGTTGAACATATATGCCAAACCCAAGAGCAACCACTGAAATATCAGAAAGTATTAGATATATACACAAATAAGAAAAATATAATAGACATTAATCAATTTATATTGAAGAAGACAGAAAGGGTGGGACAAGGAAATAAAGAACATATGGGAAAATGTATAACCAAATAGCAGGAAAATAAATTTAAATACAACTATTTCAATAATGACATTAAATATAAAGGTTTGAAACACCTTAAGAATAATATCCACATTAGCATATTAGTAAAATTTCTTACCAAACTTTACCAAACTGAGTCCAAATCCAATAACAAAGACTTTATAATGAATATAAAATAAAGACCAACTCTATATTCTTTAAGAGAAACTCATAGTAAATATAAAGTTAAAAATATACTTTAAAAAATGGTAGAGGGTTTACCATGCTAACATTAATTTCAAAGCTAAGGTGGCTATACTCATACCAAACAAAATAGACTTCAAAGCAAATATTATTACCAAGAATAAAGAAGGTACTTGCATATTGATATTGGTAACAACTCATATATAGGGATATGTGAATCCAAAATTATTATGTACATAAGAACAGAGCTTCAAAATAAATAAAACGGAACTAATATGCAAAGAAAAATAGATAATTTAACAAGTATACTAGATATTTCCCAAAAATCTCAATGATAGTACAGTTCAAAAAAAACTCAGCCAACTTTATGCAATTAATATTTATTGCATACTCCAACTCAAACCCAAAAACAGTAGACATGAGCCTCAATATTTGTAGGAATTAAAATTATGCAATCCTTATTTTCCATAATAAAAATAAATTTTAAGTAATCTATAGCAGAAAAAGATTTGGAAAATCTCCAAATATTTGGAAACTTTTATAATGCAATTCTAATTAACATATGGAACAAAGAAGAAATGAAAATATAAATTATAAATTATTTTGAACTGAATGAAACAAAAATACACAATATATTAACATTTGTGGAATGTTACTCAAGTACTCTTTAGAGGACAATTTGTAACAAGTCAAAATTAGAGGGTAATAGTGGTCTAAAATTAATGACCTCAGTTTTTTATTTGCATAAGAAAATATGCAAATAAATTTGAAAATTCTAGATAAATTCCATGAAAAACACAGAGCATCAAGCCCATTCAAGAAGATGAAGGGATTTCTCAGTCACACTGAATACATTATATTCCTTAAAAAACACAGAACAGAACAAAACAATAACAACATAATTGCAGGCCTTGATTGCTTCACTCGAGAATTCTTCCAAACATGTAAAGAAGAAATACTAACAAATCTACATAGAATCTCTCTGAATGTTGAAGGTAAAGAAATACTTTCCACTTCATTCTATGAAGTTAGCATGACTTATATACCAGTATTAGAGAAACACATTAAAAAAGAAGAAAACTTAAGAATATCCACATTAGCATATTAGTAAATTTCTTAACAAAATTTTTAGCAAACTGAATCCAAATCCAACAACATATCATGACTAACTTTTGTTTATCTCAGAAATATAGGATTTGACTTTTGCCTAATGCATTTTTCCATATGCTATATAATAAAGAGCCAATATGCTAATTAGACTGAACAGCAGAACAACTGTCCGGACAACCATCCGGAGGACCTTCTGGATGAAGCCAGGGCTGCAAGGGCCAAGCCCCTTGCAAGAATTTCGTTCATCGGGCCTCTAACAAATAAAAAAGGCAAGCGTGTGATCACCTCAATTGATGCAGAAAATGCATCTGTTGAAATTCAACATTCATTCTTCTATCTCAGAAAACTGGGAACAGAGGGGAATCCCATCAGCCTGATAAAAGTACAGTGACAATCTACAGCTAGGATCATATCTAATGGTGAATTACTAACGGCATTTCCATGACATCAGGTACTAGACAAGAATGTCCATGTTTATCACTGCTATTCAACATTGTCAAGGAGATTCCATTCAGTGTAATGGGGAAAATTAAAAAAAAATTAAACTGTCCATATTAGAAAGGAAGAAGTAAAATGTTATTCACAGAAACAAGATTATCTATGTAGAAAATACAATGGATCCTACAAAATGTCTACTAGAAAAAATAAAGGAGTTTAGCAAGCTTTCAGGATACAAGATCAATATATAAATATAATTTTATCTAAAAGTAAGATGATAAAGTATAATAATACCATTTAAAATGCCACCAAAACGTAAAATACTTAAGTATAAACAAAACAAAAGATATACAAGACTTGTATCCCAAAAGCTAGAAAATACTGCTAAATTTTCAGACCAAAAAATTCAGCACTTTTACTTGTCGATTCTCCCCAGACTTATGTAAAATGTGTCTACATATTTAATGCAATTCCAATCAGAATCTCAGTAGAATTGTTTTTTAAATAAATTGATGAGTTAGAAAAATTGTTAATTCATATATAAAAATGAGTTTTTAATCCATACTTTGAGCCAAATTCAAAATATAAATAAATCATAATAGATTGCAGGTATATATGTAAAAGCTAAACTTTAAATATTCTAGAAGAAAAATAGGAGAAATCTATAAGATCTTTTGTAGATTTGATAAATTATTTCTCTATTTATAGATATTTGTATAATAGGTATTTAGTAACTAATAGATTAGACAGATAGTATTAGATTTCTTACATAAAACATAAGAGTATGATACATAAAAATACAATTGGATAGATTTAACTTTATCAAGTTTAAAAATGTTTGCTTGAGAATGAATTTTAGGAGACTGAAAGGGCTAGTACAGATTGGGAGAAAATATTTGCAAGTCACATATGCAATAAAAGCCTTGTATCTAGACTACATTTATTAAAAAATAACAAAAAACAAACCCTCTCAAAATTCAACCAAAACCCTGGCTGGTGTGGCTTAGCTGGTTGGAGCATTATCCCTTGTACTGTCTGGTAAGGACACATACCTAGGTTACAGGTTCTATCCCAGGTTGGGAGTGTTCAGAAGGCAACCAATGGCTCTCTCTCTCTCTCTCTCTCTCTCTCTCTCTCTCTCTCTCTCTCTCTCTCCCCCTCTCTCTCTCCCCCTCTCTATCCCCCCCCCCCTCTCTCTCTCTCTCTCTCCCTCCCTCCCTAAGATCAATAATAAAAAATTAAAAATCTCAGCAAGGAAACAAGCAATCCAAACAAATGAGCAAATGAAATTTGCAAAAGCCTTAGGTGCACAGTCCAACACAGAGGATATCCATATAGTAAACAAATGCACGAAAAAGTGCTAGCTAGCTATTAGGGACATGCAAATAAGAGCCAAAATTAAATACCACTATGTATCTATTAGAATGATTAAAAGCAAAAAATACTGACAATACTGATCTATCCTCATGAGGTCATATAGCTACTAGGTATCTCATAAATTACTGCTGTAAATGTAAAATTGTACAGTCACACAGGAAATAAGGTTGACATTTTCTTATACTAGTACAGTACACACTTACCATATAACCTAGCAATTCTTCTAGGTATTTCTCCTAGAAAAATGAAAGCATATGTATAAGAATGTTTATAGCCCAGCCAGCGTGGCTCAGTCATTGAGCATCGACCTATGAATCAGGAGGTCATGATTCATTCCTGATCAGGCCATATGCCTGATTGCGGGCTCAATCCCCAGTGTGGGGAATGCAGGAGGCAGCTGATCAATGATTGTTTCACATCACTGATGTTTCTACTTCTTTCTCCCTCTCTCTTCATCTCTGAAATCAATAATATATATACTAAACAAATTTAGTATTTAGTGCTCTGAAATTATATCAAAGGTAACAGCCACCACAATCAAGATCCATTATTGTTCTAAATTTAATTTTATATAAAGAATGTTTATAATATAATTATACATATATATAAATAATGTTTATAGTAGTTTCATCTTAAGAGGATTAAAAAGTGTATACATGCAGAATATTTCAGCAATAAAAGAGAAAATTATACATGCAACAACTTTGCATGGATCTCAACAGCATTATGCTATGTGAAAATAATACCAGTAGGTTACATACTATATTATTTTCCATTTATATAACATTTTTTAAAACAAATTTATAGTGATAAAGAGATGAATGTTAAGAGTTAGGGTTGAGGAGAGAGACTATAGAGGGATAGTATAAGCATCTTTGTGATAATAGAACAATAATGGATCTTGATTGTGGTGGCTGTTACCTTTGATATAATTTCAGAGCACTATATACTAAATTTGTTTAAAAAGCAAATGCTTTTAAAAACTGTTGAAATCGGAATAATGTATGGATACCAATGTACCAAAGTTTACTTCTTGGTTATGATAAGTATATTATCTATAATAATAAAAGCATAATATGTTAATTAGACCAGACGACCTTCGGATGAAGCCAGGGCTGAGAGGGAAGCCTGGGTTCCGGGTGCCAGAGGGAAGCCAGTGCCGGCAGCCAGGGAGAGGAAGGTATACTCTTGCACGAATTTTGTGCATTGGGCCTCTAGTGATTATAGAAGTTATTATCATTCAGGATGGTTGGCAAAGGAGTTTATAGGATTTCTGTATTAGTTTTCAGCTTCTTCTGAGTTGCACATTATTTCAAAATATTAACTGCACTAGAGATCTATACTTAACATTCCTCTCACTGTAGGGCTCCACTTATTTATAATATAGCACAACTATGTTGTTTTAAATCAGAAGCTCTATTGTTGACATTATCTTTTTTTAATATATTTTATTAATCTTCCACAGAGAAGAAGGGAGAGGGACAGAGAGCTAGAAACATCGATGAGAGAGAAGCATCAATCAGCTGCCTCCTGCACACCCACCACTAGGGATGTGCCCGCAACCAAGGCACATGCCCCTGACCAGAATAGAACCCGGGACCCTTCAGTACCCAGGCCGATGCTCCATCCAGTGAGCCAAACCGGCCAGGGCTGTTGGCATTATGTTTCTAAATGTTTTACAAGTCACTCTTCCACATATAAGGCAAAGCATAAAATCATACACACACACATTTCTATTCAACAAAAGCCTTGTTTTAGCATATTGCATTATTTATTTTTCTTCTACACAAGTACTTGTAGTTTTCCCTGAGTTTTTACTGCAAACACATTTTCATCATCCATCGTTAAGCATGAACGTTCCTGACATTTCTACTCTTTTAAAGTTATATTGATTTAAACTCTGAGGCACAGAGTATGACAGAGTAGGATTGTATGACATCTCTAGAGTTTAAGACTTCTCATTCTTTATTTACTCTGACCCACTGTAGTTTAGTAGATTCCTTTGCTGGCAGTATGTGTCTATGATGTCTTTGGCAGTAATTGATTCCAGGATCAAATGCCAGATTTGTATTGATTATTACCATGAAACCAATCATGATCATACTGTCTCCTATAACATGTTGGTTAATTTTGTATGGCATATCATACTAACCCAGAATAATAAAAAGTGACAACCCTTCTGGCTCAAAGTGATTGTTTTGTGTTCCAATAAAGTGAAAAATAACAGTTGTCACCACTGTAGCAAATTAGGTAATATGACAGAACCAGGGAGTTTGGATTAAACCATGGCTATAGGTTCACGTTATAAATGGCTGAGAGAATGGTGTATCATAAGTTATAACTTAACTAAATTAAATTGTAGCTAAATTGTATTAGCAAGTAGCAATATATTTTTAATTTTCAAGAAATCACATGCTTATTTATACTTTTTCAGCATTGTCTCATACTATATCCAATGTTGCCTAGGTGGTTGAAATGGTGATGATCAAACTAGGTATTTGCATTTATGTTCAACAAGGATAATGTACTAATCTATAAGTGTAGAATGATAGTTTTTAATAGTTTGGTTTTAATAGATTGGTTTTAACAACAAATACCTATACAAATGCATGTTGTAGTTTAGATATTGATTATAGTATAATTAAAAACATCAAAGGCCTGGAATTCTAACCGCTGGGAAATGCTACATAACCTTACCAAGAATTATGTTAATTATTAGTGGGGGAAAAAACTTTTATTAAAAGCAGAGATTGTCTAAGAGTACTAAAAAGTAAGATGAAACTGTAAGCTATTTGGAAGAGATGAATTTTAAGACTAAAGAAACTATCAGGTTGAAAGTAAAAGATTCTGGGGGAGGGATGTGTAACATTTCTATATTTATACTAAATAGCACACGACAGCTGGTGTGGCTGTATTAATCAGACATAACAGAATTCAAAACAGGAAGTATTAAAAGTATAATGAGATATAAAAAAGATCACGTTATAAAATGGTCAATACATTAAGAATATACTAATATTCCTAAATATAAATGTATCTAGTTAAAAGTAATTCAAAATATATATAATAAATCCCCTCATCCAGAATAAACTACTTTCTATCCTCCATATCCTTATTTATGCCTGAAATTAGAAGTCATATAAACACATGCAATTATCCCAGATAAAGGTTATTTTAACATTAAATAATTATCCAATATAATTTACCAAATTGCTCTTATTAAGGTATAATTTACATATAATTTACCCATTTGAAGTATATAAACTGATGACTATGCATACAGTCTACAATAATTTATAACCATAAACATAACATTGTTCTTAAGCTATTTGTCCAAAACACTCTATATTTTGCAATTAATGTATACATATTTATAATTACTTCACAATTTCGTTTACCAATTTAATATTATAGGAATACATAAGATGAAATACAAGTACAGTTTATTCTACTCCTACAGAATTATTTCTCCCAGAGTTATAGCTCCCAGAGTTATTTCTTTAAAATGATTCAAGAATCCCAAATAGATATTCTACAACTTTAAAGGTAAGTGGTGATGTATTTTATATATTTTGATTAGAAACTTGATTACATCACCTAATACACACACACACATACATAAACATAGTTAGATATCTAATGTGCTCTATTAGCATTGAATATAGGGTGTCCCAAAAATGTATACACAGTTTTATAATTATAAAGGCAGTGCTCGTTAAAACACATTTCATTTTCAAAATTGATCTCTCAGCTCTTATAGTGTGTATACATATTTGGGAGATACCCTGTACATGCAGTTTCCTGAAGGGCAACACAGAATCTCACAAGTATGTCTTTTCTATGCTCCCATAGCCTGGAAACTCATGTTCTCTTATCTTTATTTGTCTAAAACAAACTATATTTGGGTTAATTTTAATTTTTATATGCCCAGGGAGCACATTGTACATTGATGAATAATAATATTTATTGATATTTTGTATATTTTCCTCTTTAATTTCTAAATTACTCCAATTTCTCTAATTTTTTTTCAGGGAGTATTGGGTTAAGTTTTATATCTCCCAAACCTAGAACCTTTGACAAAATGAACACTTATTCAATGAATGCTACATGACGTGTAAGAACAAGTGCTGGCTATTTATCTGCTAGTAAAAAAGATTGGACCTTCTAACATCATGATAGAGCTACCATTTGTGAATTCTAAAAATAAATATCACATTGACCATATATCCTCAGCAAATGAAAGAATTTCATATAAATTAATTTCTGTCTCAAGTCCACAAATGCAGTTATGGAGTAACCCCAAGGTTTTAAGTCATAATAAAAATTACAGGAGCAAACAGTCCCATAAAAGGGGCTCCTTTTGGTGACTAGGAAATAAAAGCATATCATAAAATAATATATTCTGGAGAAGCTAAATTGGAATTAAAGATATATTTTTGAGGGTGTAAGGAAATACTTGAGAGGTGAAATAGAACTAGAGGAGAAAATTGGGTAGGGTATAAAAGGATAAAAGAAGTCACAGGATATATCAACAGTAGCAGAGTACAAAGAGTGTAAAAGTTTATTTGCAAATGTAACAATTGGTAATGTGTTACTAAAGAGCATAGTCTATAAAATGATATTGTGTTAAATAATGAGAAACAGAAAGGACGTAAAAAAGATTAAAAAATGGTTCCTGGGACTCACTGAGGAATTTTGGTATAAGAAAAATGTTTTTTAAGTTTTGAAGGGTGATTTCACCAGAGTGAAACATTAAAAAAAAAAAAAAGGTTAAGCATTGGAGAAATTAATTCTTTGAGACTAACTTCAAATATTATTGTACATGTGCTTATATTAAATTTACTCTTAGTTTCTTAGAAAGGCTCATTGCAAATAGATACATGATTTAACTCTATGTATTGAAGCTTTGATAAGAGAAAAGGGTTATTACATATGTTGAGCAGGTTTATTATTAGTCAATGCAGTTGCATTTGGGTGAAAAAGATGACCCATTTATAGCAGAGAAGCAAGAATTAAACCTGTAAGTATTCTGGAGTTAAGCACCAAATAGACAGGAAAAATACTGAATGTTTTAAACAGTACTTTTCTTCTTCAGTTGCAAGAATTTAGAATGAGCACACAGTAAATGCTCTATTTATACTGACAAAAGCCAAGTACTAGACAAGATAAATTTGATACCAAAACTTGGTTGAAAGTACAAATTTCCTTCTACCGTGCAATTGTATGGTCCATTACATTTATACTGAACGAATTCCAGATTTTAATATAAACATTATTTCTGTCACATCGTGTTTCTAACTTGTAGCATACATTACATTTAAAATGCTTCCGATGTACAATAGCCATTATCCTACAGTGGGTAAATGAATTGGGTTAAGAGAAATTTTTGCATTATTTATATTATTTGAATCTTTCACAAGGAATTCAATTTTGTGTAATTATTTTTTAATGAATGAATATTTTTAAAAGCAGATAATGTAAAGTACAACTATTGGACTTGTAAAAAAATTAAAAATAAAATGCTTTTGCTTTGGCTGTAATTTCATATCAATTTAACCAGTTGCTTAGGTTTTCTTATAATTCAGTATTAGGAATATTTAGAAATGAGAATGTTCATTTTAGTGGCAAAATATTAGTGTGTAAGTATATTGTACAGAAAACAGCTCTCTTTGGACTCCATATCAAGTAACTTTTAAATGAGAATTTCTTATAGAAGAGGAAGCTGAAGAGGTCTTCTGGGATTTGTTCTGCAGATTTTAGAAAACAGGCCTGAGCTCTCTTCCAAATTTTCAATTTTCCTAATAGTGAAAATTAGTTCACCATTTAAACTAAATCTCAATTAAGAAGTTGTTTGTAAAAATGAGAGAAGCTGCTTCATTTCCAATGCTCACTACCTACTAGAAGATCCTGTTAAAATATTACTAAGAAGTTTGCAGTTCCCAAAATACATATTCTATATAATTAAACACTGATATAAAATGGATGGTGATATCTGGAAAACACAGAGACACAAAAATAAGCACTTGAAAATATTTATTTGGTGAAGATAAATGTAAAGGTAAACTTTCTAAATATTTGTTCCTAATTATTCACTCTAAGAAACATTAGCGTATATATTCATTGCTTTTATCTACTTTAATTTTTTTCTTAGTTCATGAATGTTTTAGTGACAGCCTATCAATTATATTTGCAAAAAAATTATTGGAAAAACTAAAATCACCTTTTGCTAATTAAGAAAATGAACAGATTATTTACTTTCTTACAGATACTTGGAAAATAAAAGGCTCCCGGAATGCCAGAATGGTCTATGCTTCTGCTGATGTCTGAGTTTGCTTGTGACATATGTTTAAATTAACACCAGTTATGCTGATACAAATTGTATCACTGCCTGCTCAGTTCATCTGCTTCAACAGTCAGGGTGACTGCACTACCGTTTACCCTATCACAGACAACTATTCATTAGCTAATCAAATCATTTCTCCATGAGGCTTTAAATTTTTTTCTGTTTGGCAATTTTATCCTTGGTTGCAAAACAAAAAAACAATCTTAAAAGGCTGCTTTAGAATAACAAGCTAAAGCAATTATAAACTTATTTTATTAAAATACTAATTCTGGAAATGAATGAGCTGATATCCCATTTCTATCATCTGGATCACTGATATCTCAAATTCTTTGCTAAATGAGTACTTTTGACCTATACTGATTACCATAATTTTGCTCTCCAGAATATCAATATGTAATTTCACCAATCCATATATGCTGTGTATGCTCATTTAAACATGAATATGGGACAACTGTTTGCCAGCCTGTGGCAAATGTCCAGCATTATACAACAGCTTGCAATTTCGTGGGGATGCTTGTATCCAAGGTGAACCACTGTTACAACCTCTTTGACCTTGCTTGCCTGAGTGGCAGAAAAATAAGACCTTAGCTGTGAAAGTGCTGCCCATTTTGCTTTGCTTTCACATTATGATTTTGAAATGTGGAGTGAGACATTTTCACAAACTTGTGTTCATAATCCATCATATTTCTACATTTGAGGTCTTAGGATAGAAAAAGCTGAGTAAAATACTGTTTATTTTGTATAGCCTAGGATATGTGATTGGCTAGCTACCTTCCTACACTATAATCTAATGATATGTATTCTAATATGAAATAGTCTTAATGTTATAATAAAGGAGCAGAAAGAAAAATACAATATGATTCTCATCATGGAAGTTTTCCTTTTGTTGAAAATATGTGATCAAAACTTTTAATATAAACTTGCAATCAAAATCACTTGATATTTTATAGTGAACTCATTAAAAAGTATGATTCAATTACACAATATAATGAAGATTTTGTTAAAAGAATTAGGTAAATATTATTTTAATATGGAAAATAATATTAAGTGACATTATTATGAGCATTAAAATATTTTAAAGGATAAACACAAGAAATTTAGGCTTACTTTTAAGGAGAGGACCTTGGGATCGGGAAAAGAAGATTGCTTCTCTCTACATTATAAGCATAAATATTCTGCTTAGGATTTTAAAATACGTGTATATAGTAGTTTGTTTATTAAGAAACTCGGTAGAGTATATCTGACCATTGGGATACTAGAAATGTTCATTTTTATCTCTAACATTTTCTAAATATCAGTACATACCCTATAGTATATAGCAAATTATAAATTTAAAACACAATTTCATGCTTTTTTTATTTTACCACAAGAAAACAATAATTTTATACCATAACATTACCGCTAGCAGTGTTACATCAGTTTATTGAAGTGTTGTTTTTTTAAAACATAAGGAAACCTGCTTCTGGAAAATAATTATTATATCAATTAATCATTTACTGTAAAATATGTTTTAGATATAACAAACAAAACAATAAAATAATACCTAATGGACTATTTTTTCCCTCTTCATACTTATTTTTATGAAGTGAAAGATCTTTTAAATAAAAAAAATGTATTAGAAAATGATTAAAGCTATTATCATTCAAAAGGAGTTTTTCAAATGTAAAAATTATTTTAAATTATAGTATTGCTTTTACTAGGGGCACATTCTTAATAGAATATTGAAAACAATAAGAATGTTAATTGTAGGCTTTCAGGGACAATAATATGCTTAACATCTCTCATATCAAAGCGAGTAAATGTGCTTCTCTGAGACTGTTCTTGGCCCCTTGCTGCACCTTTCCAGTGAAATTTCCAGTGATCCTGAGCATCGTTTGTTCATTTTAATCCCATTTTTTCCTATAAATCAACAGACTATTTATTATCCATCCGAATGAAAGTAAATTTTTAGAACACATCCAACTATAACAATTCTTCCCCTCAGCAGCTGTTTGGGGATGGTCACAGACATTTTGTGTCTGTTTTCATTCATGACTAACTAGATATGCTGTAGTCAGAAAAATTCACATCAAGATAGGCAAGGATGGGTTTTTGCTCTCAGCATGTGTTCCATAAATAATTGCTTTATAGATTAATGCATGTGGAGAATCCTTCGTATGCAATTTGCCTTTTCTTAGATTCTAAAATTACCACTTAGTATTCTACATGCCAAGTTACCATGAAAATGTGTTTGAGAATTTACCTGTAGTGTTTAAGGATTTTTGTAAATAGTGTGCCTTTGATAATGATGAAAGGAAATAAGTGGTAAGTTTATGACTCACAGGAATTTTAAAAGTTATAGAGTAGTAAGAAAACAGAAATATAGGATTGATTTTTTAATCTGTTAAATGACTTCATTTCCTAAGCAAACTAAACAATTCAGTCAAATTAAATATATTGCTAATACTATTGAGTAGGATTTAGAAATAAGTAATCCGATTTTTTTTCATGCTTACAAAGACCTTGAGAAGATCAATGAAGAACAGGTCTATATCTGATTATAAAATCAATGACAAGAAAATTAGACTAAGAAGCAATGGCATGCAGTCTGTTAGTTAAAATCTTCTATTTAGCCCTAACTGGTTTGGCTCAGTGGATAGAGCATCAGCCTGCGGACTGAGGGGTCCCAGGTTTGATTCTGGTCAAGGTCGTGTACCTTGGCTGCGGGCACATCCCCAATAGGGGGTGTGCAGGAGAAAGCTGATCGTTCTTTCTCTGTCATTGATGTTTCTAACTCTTTATCCTTCCCCCTTCCTCTCTATAAAAAAATAATAAATTATATTTTAAAAAATCTTCTATTTAGATCTTAGACTTGGTAGCTGTCAAATAGTAATCGGGGAGGCAGCACATCATCTCCAATCTCATCCAACTCAAAAGAGAACCCCTGGGTATTGAGTGCCTACTGTTGTGGAGGAGATTAAGGGTAACATTACTCACTTTTTTTTTGTACAATGCACCCAAACTGATGATTTAGTTTATATTACCTATAATAATAAAAGCGTAATATGCTAATTAGACCAGACATCCTTCCGGATGAAGCCAGGGCTGCGTGCAAGGGAAGCTTGGGTCCCAGGTGTCAGAAGGAAGCCGGTGCTGGCAACTGGGGGAAGGAAGGCCTACTCTTGCAGAATTTGGTACATCAAGCCTTTAGTCTATATGTATAAAAGGCTAATAGATGCTAAGTGTCCCTGTCTATCCGACAGTCACTATGATGCACATTGACCACCAGAGGGCAGACGCTCAATGCAGGAGCTGCTGAGCTATAGTGACTTAGCAGCAGCAGTTCTCAGGTGACGCACCACAAAACCAAAGAGTAGGGAGCCCAATTCCTCATGGGGCTATATGATTCCATGTTCGGCCGTGGGTTATGTTGGTTTTGGGGCATTGTTGGCCCCAAATCTGGTTTACTGCACACTTGCATTTGCATTTCACACCCTTTATGACAGCAACTTTGCAGAGTGCCTGCTTGCACTCCGGGACCCCTCAGGGGATGTTGGAGAGCCGATTTAGACCCAATCCCTGCAAGCCAGGCCAAGGGATCCCACCTTCCAGAGGGACCCTACTCACTCCACAGATACCGGAAAGGGACCGTGGGAGATTGGCTCACCCAGTCCCACCCTGCCAACCACCTTCAAATTAATTTCCTTTCAATGTGCACAAATCTGTGCACTGGGTCACTAGTACTTTATAAAAGCTTATGATATATGTTTAAGTTCATAGGAATTATTGGTTTTTGAGGTAAGATGTTTATAAATTCCTATTTCCTGACATTAATGTGTCTACTAGTTCAGGATAAGTTCAGGGAATAACATAAAATATAATTTTTAAAATAATACTATCTAAACTTCAATATGCAAAGATCTGTCCTAAGTGTTGTGCATGGATTTATCCATTTAAATTCCACAAACTCAGTTATTCTGAGGCAGGATGGTAGGAAACTAGGAAAATTCCTTGGCAAGAGGAATAGGCGAAACTGAGACAAAATAATTAAACAAGGCCAAACAATTTGAGCAATTTACTGCCATTCATAATCACAAGGTTTTATCTTCCCTAACCAAGGATATTTGGGAGCAAGTGGTTTACAAATTCCAGACCTTCCCAGAACAGAACTGCCTTGATCCCAGTTCCTCTTTGATGATGTTCTTCAAAAGTAAAACTAACCAGAAAATAACCCCCAACCCTTCTGTATGCACATTTTCATGAATCTGGTGGAAAGCTAATGAATATTCTGTAAGACCCCCTCCTGAGTCCTCCCTAGGATCCCTGCTGGCCAAAGAAAGATAAAAGTATTCAAGACAAAGGATCCATGGTGAGGTCTCACTAGAACAGTGATGGTGAACCTATGACGCGCGTGTCAGAGGTGACACGCAAACTCATTTTTTTGGTTGATTTTTCTTTGTTAAATGACATTTAAATATATAAAATAAATATCAAAAATATAAATCTTTGTTTTACTATGGTTGCCAAGATCAAAAACTTTCTAT
>NW_006287557.1:194455-220217 GCF_000327345.1 Myotis davidii
CCACAGTCACTATGATGCACATTGACCACCAGAGGGCAGACGCTCAATGCAGGAGCTGCTGAGCTATAGTGACTTAGCAGCAGCAGTTCTCAGGTGACGCACCACAAAACCAAAGAGTAGGGAGCCCAATTCCTCATGGGGCTATATGATTCCATGTTCGGCCGTGGGTTATGTTGGTTTTGGGGCATTGTTGGCCCCAAATCTGGTTTACTGCACACTTGCATTTGCATTTCACACCCTTTATGACAGCAACTTTGCAGAGTGCCTGCTTGCACTCCGGGACCCCTCAGGGGATGTTGGAGAGCCGATTTAGACCCAATCCCTGCAAGCCAGGCCAAGGGATCCCACCTTCCAGATGGACCCTACTCACTCCACAGATACCGGAAAGGGACCGTGGGAGATTGGCTCACCCAGTCCCACCCTGCCAACCACCTTCAAATTAATTTCCTTTCAATGTGCACAAATCTGTGCACTGGGTCACTAGTACTTTATAAAAGCTTATGATATATGTTTAAGTTCATAGGAATTATTGGTTTTTGAGGTAAGATGTTTATAAATTCCTATTTCCTGACATTAATGTGTCTACTAGTTCAGGATAAGTTCAGGGAATAACATAAAATATAATTTTTTAAAATAATACTATCTAATACTAAGTACTTCAATATGCAAAGATCTGTCCTAAGTGTTGTGCATGGATTTATCCATTTAAATTCCACAAACTCAGTTATTCTGAGGCAGGATGGTAGGAAACTAGGAAAATTCCTTGGCAAGAGGAATAGGCGAAACTGAGACAAAATAATTAAACAAGGCCAAACAATTTGAGCAATTTACTGCCATTCATAATCACAAGGTTTTATCTTCCCTAACCAAGGACCCTTAAGAGCAAATGGTTTATACATTCCATACCTTCCTGGGGCAAACCTGCCTTAGTCCTAGTCCCCCTTCATTAATGTTCATTAAAAAATAAAAGTAGCCAGAGAATAACCCTGATTCCTGTATACACACATTTTGATGAATCAACATATTGAAGGACACACCTGGAAAGCTAATGAATATTCTGTTAAGACTCTCCTGAAACAACCTCTAGGATTCTAGGGATCAAAGAAAGATTAAATAGCCTCAAAACAAAGATGCCAGTGATGGCGAACCTATGACACACATGTCAGAGGTGACACATGAACTCATTTTTTTTTTGGTGATTTTTCTTTGTTAAATGACATTTAAATATATAAAATAAATATCAAAAATATAAATCTTTGTTTTACTATGGTTGCCAAGATCAAAAACTTTCTATATGTGACACGGCACCAGAGTTAAGTAAGGGTTTTTCCAAAATGCTGACACGCCGAGCTCAAAAGGTTTGCCACCACTGCACTAGAACATGTCTGTGTCTTATAGCTCTACTCTCTTTCTTCTAAATCCTAAGAGTCTTGCAACCCCATGAGACTTGCAACCCGGGGAGCAGCGGGCAGCAGCAGTTCATCCTGGGCTTACCCCCTGAACCTGTCTCCAAGGCCCCCTTTTTATTCTGACTTTTTTTGTGAGTTAGCAGCAGCCCCACTTGGGCTCACTCTGTCACTGTGACTTTAGCTTCTCAGTGAGTTCATGCAGCCCAGTGTGGCCCACCTCTTCCCGATAACATTTCTGGACAGCCAAAGCAGCCCCACCTGGGCTCACTCCTGTTGCTTCTTCTACCTTTAGCACTTCCTTTGTTTCACTCTCCCCAGCTTTAATAAACATCCTCTCAAAATTATCTGGACTCACATTGTGAAATCTTTTCTGCACAAAGTCGAGAGCCCAGATACTACTGGCCAGCCTGGGCAGACTGGCTCCAGTCCCTGTCTGGTAACAATTCTAGGAGTTAGATAATATTTTTTACCACCCCACTGGAAACATTAATTTCCTTGTCTATTTTTAGCAGATAAGGAAAGAAAGTTCTAGGAATTTAAAATTCTTTTTGAAATAATATTACTATAAGTTACAGTCTATTTTCTTAATCAAACTCTGCTCTAAAATACAAACAACATAAATCATTGTGCTTTGAAAAAACAGAATCTATAAAGAGGTCAAACTGATACGTGGTATATTTCCTTTCTCCTTAATTCCATTTTTCTTCTCCCCTATTTCTGCATTATTCCCATTTTATATATTCTTTATTATACCCCCCTGACATTTTTGTCATAAAATAGCTCAGTATAATTTACATTAAAAGAATATCACACATAATTGGTTTCTTCCTACAATTAATAGCACTATGGTGATATTTTCCACTTTAATATATTGGCATTTAAAAAGCTTAATTCATCCCTAGGGGAAAGGCCTCCTTTCCAGCCCATATTTGGCTAGGGAGATGATAAGATCATGGTAGAACCAGGGTAAATGGTGGGGACTGAGCGACAGTGGATTTCCTGTAGGGCTTTAGACCTATGACATAATGGTTGCGTAGACATGCAACTAACTTTTTAAAAACTTATATTCATGCTGGGAGTGAGATAGATATAAAAACTTGGGGGAATATTCTTTACCTTTGGAGAATATATACTTATAAGTCACATTTTAATAATTGTCTGATTTTGCCCTAACCAGTTTGGCTCAGTGGATAGAGCGTCGGCCTACAGACTGAAAGGTTCCAGGTTCGATTCTGGCCAAGGGCATGTACCTTGGTTGCAGGCACATCCCAGGTGGAGGGTGTGCAAGAGGAGCTGATCGATGTTTCTCTCTCATTGATGTTTCTAACTCTCTATCCCTCTCCCTTCCTCTCTGTGAAAAATCAATAAAATATATTTAAAAAATAATTGTCTGATTTCATAAAAGAGTTATCATGCATATGCAGTTCTAGGACATAAAGCCATACTATCACTGTGTTTAAAAAAAAAAAAGAGCAAAAAAACACAACCCTTTAGCTCTTGTTTCAGGAATTTTGGTATGGGACAAAAAAGGGGGAGGGAGATCATGAGCAAGCTGTATGGTAATTAGAGGTGACAGTGATATGGACTAGGTTAGGCCAGTGGTAGCACAGGAGATGTAACTGTAAAGGATGGCTGAGTGACTGAATTTGGTGTTATTTATGGGGTCAGAGCACTGTGGAGTAGATACAGGTGATAGGGCTACTGGTAGATAATGGATGTTATGCTGTTTATTTTATTGGAATATCCGCAGAAAGGTGGCCACTCGGGAGGTGATATAAGATGGGAGATTCAAGAGTGAGATTATGAGTAAACAGGCATAAAGATGCATAGTGAGCTGCAGTTTCAGTAGATAACTTATAAGGGATGTTACAGGATAAGTATAATTAAAATATCTCCCAGTTATGGTTGAAAATTTTCCTGTCTACATGACTACATGAACTATATATAGGAAGTGTACTCTTTCTATAAAAATATTGTATACTGCTGTGGCCAGGTGGCTCAGTCAGTTGGAGCATTGTCCCATACATAAAAAGGTTGCAGTTCAATTCTCCATCATACACATACCTAAGTTGCAGTTTTGATCCTTGGTTGGGAAAACACCAATTGATATTTCTTTTCAACATCAATGTTTCTCTCTTTTCCCCTCTCTCTAAAAAAATAAATATCTCCAAGTGAAATTTTTTTCAAAAGGTAAATTATTTTAATGTATTTGTTTATATATTTGCATATTATCCTATATAATAAAAGCCTAATATGCAAATTGACCCAATGGCAGAATGACCAGTGGAATGACCAGTTGCTATGACATGCACTGACCACCAGGGGGCAGATGCTCAATGCAGAAGCTGCCCTGAGCCCACAGGCCCCAGGCCAGCCAAGATGGGTGTCAGCGGGGGCCCCCCGATAGCCCCTCCAGTCACCCCACAGAGGGAGGCAACTGGCGGTGGCAGTGGCAGGAGGAGGGGCTGGTGAGCAGGCAGGACCAGGCCAGCCAGGGAGGGTGCCAGCAGAGGTCCCCATTCGCCCTGCTGGTTGCCTCACAGATTGGCCCTGATCGCCGGTCTGGCCTAGGGACATTATCCACGCATGAATTTCGTGCACTGGGCCTCTAGTCTATAATAAACAGATATATTGTTAGATCTTTTCTTTATGTTGGATTATACAACAAGAATTTATAAAATTTATTGTAAGCAAAACTTTAAATGTTGATTGACTGGTCCATTAGAAGCCCAATCAGAGTACTCATAAATGTAATTTGTCTGTCAAGGATCTATGTCAGTGTAAATCTATTGTAAGTCAACATAAACTTTTAGTAATCAGCAATATTTTACACTGAACAATTTGCAAAATGCCAAACTTTACTCTGCAGAATTGCTTGTGGTAGAATTATTTAGAAATATTATATGGGCAAGTGCAATAAAATAATAATTTTCTTTTCAAATAGATATTGTTATAAATTATTAAAATTATTAAATAAAACATATGTTTTAAACATTTTAAATGAGAACATGAATTTAAGTGTTTTCATATAATTTGTTTAAAATAAACAAAGATAAGAAAAGCAATTAAAAACAAGACCAGAAGAAATAATTTTAAAATCTAAATTTAATATAAAATTTTTTGTTCCAAGATGATGGATGCTACACTATCTTCCTCACAGGACTAAACTGAAATTACCACTAAATTACAGCATGAGGTATAACAACATCCACATCATAGGGGTACAAGGAGAAGGGGGAGAGCCAGGGATCTGAATCTATTGAAGAAATAATTACTGAAAACTCCCCTAACCTAGTGAAGGCAAAAGACAAACAAGTCCAGGAAGCATAGTGAGACCCAAGCAAGATGAACCAAAATAGGCCAAGACACATAATTAAAATGGCAAAGTTTAGAGACAAATCATCTTAAAAGCAGTAAGAGGGAGACAGCTAATTACCTACAAGGAACTCCCATAAGACTATGAGCTGATTTCTCAACAGAAACAATTCAGGCCAGAAGGAATACAACACCAGGAGGACAAACAATCCAATTTAAAAATAGACACTTCTCCAAAGAGGACATACAGATGGCTAATGGACACATGAAAAGACACTTAGCATTGCTAATTGTCAGAGAGATGAAAATCAAAACACCAATGAGATAATATCTCACACCTGTCGGAATGGCTATCATCAATAAAGCAACAAACCAGTATTGATGAGGATCTGGAGAAAAGGGAACCCTTGTGCCCTGTTGGGAAATCAGATTGATGGAGCCACTGGGGAAAGCAGTATGGAGGGTCCTAAAAAAAAAAAAAACTAAAAATGCAACTGCCTGATGATCCAGTGATTCCTCTTCTAGTCATTTATTGGGGAAAAAACAAAACAAAATATTAATTCGAAAGAATATATGCACCCCTATGTTCATTGCAGTGTTCTTTACAATAGCTAAGATTTGGAAGCAACCCTAGTGCCCATCAATAGATAAGTGGATATAAATGCTATGGTATACAATGGAATACTACTTGGCCATAAAAAGAAGGAATGTTTACCTTTTGCATCACCATGGATGGCCCTGGAGAACATTATGCTAAGCGAAGTAAGACAGTTAGAGAAAGACAACTACCATATGATTTTATTCATATGTGGAATCCAATGGGCAACATGAACTAAGAAGCAAAATAGAGACAGATTCATAGATAGGGAGCTGGCTGACAGCTCAAGGCATAGAGTGAGAGCTAGTTTGGGGGAGCTGAGTAATTGAGCAAAAAAGAAAAAAAAGAGAGAAAGAACTCATGGACACAGATAACAGTGTGGAGATTGCTGGGGGGAGGGGTGATGGAGGTGGAGGAGAATAGTGGGCATAAATGGTTATGGAAAAATACATACATAAATAATTTTAAATACTAACTTTCTTAAATTAATCTTTTCAACTTCAAGAAGTGGAAGTCTCAGATCAATTACTTACAAAGAAACAAATAAAGAGGTAAAAGATCTTTATATCTTTGCATATCCAAACATATGTTAATCTCAACTTTAGATTACTTACAGCTTCAATTTTGAATTTGTCTTAAATCTCAAACATGAACTCTGCATATACATTTTTCAGATCTCAATTACTGTGGACTTTTATAATATAACCATTATCATTTAACATATTTATTATGTAAGACAGTCAATTTTTAAATACCTTCTTTTTTAACTTTTACTAGGTTGAGAAAAATATTTCCCTTTCTATATTTTCTATAATTCATATACTTCTTCCCCCACTCCAAAAAAACCCCCCAAAAAACACACAGAAACAAAACAACAACAAAAAAATAAACCCACCCTTCCTACAATGCTCATTTACAGCCACAGTAGCCCTATTGTTCCCTGGCTTTTATTTATCCATCTGGCTGAGATGATAATCTGAAGTATGTTTTGTTTTTTTTGTTTTTTTTTGGGGGGGGGTGGGTGCAAATTTTCTGTTAAGCTTCTCTTTCAAAGAGTAGGGATGAGCATTCTAAATCTCATAGGTGGAGGATACATAGGTATAGTTCACATTACATGTGTCCCACCCCTATCACCTGTCATATGTGTTACGCCAAACTTCAAATGACACCACCTGCATGCTTTAGTGGTTTGGTGTCTCTCTGGCTGCCAAGTACACTTTGCATGCTTGTAAAACAAGCTCAGAATTAATGGTCCCTATCCCCCAATGACATCTAGGAACTGAAGAATAAATACAGTCAGCTCCAATCATTGTGAACCATGTTACTCCTGAATTCCCCCATGGGATTATGCTAAATTGCCCATGAGGTAACTTGCTCTATTGGTGTGTTTTTTTAAGTTTTTCATCTACCCATTCCCTTACAGTTGTCTTTTTTTTTTTTTTAATAACTTCTCTGGTCATGAGAGAAGCCCATCTCAGGGTATGTTACTGGGAAAACCAAACAAAGTGTAAGTCAATTGCCATGGTTAGAAAACTTGAAGGAAATATGATCTCTAGACCAAAATGACATTTTCCTCATGTACAGGATAAGAGAGTGTAAATTGAGCCTCAAAGAAAAAATATAACTCAGGGCAAAGTACCGACATTTAAATTAAACTGGAAAAAAATGACTAAAATGAGTTATAAAAAAGTATTACAGGTAGAAGGAAAATGCCAGATGGAATATTTGAAATGTGAGACCAAATGGTGAGCAACATATTATAAATATGAAGGAGTGGCTGATGCTTGATAAGTCCTTAAACCTCACCCACATACGTCCAGTGAAACATTTGGGTAATACATGTATCTTGCTAGCTTGTCACATCAAATATCTCTCTCCTGACTAAGTTACTGACTCAGCATTTTCTCCAAAGTTTCAGGCCACTCTTTCACAGTCACAACCTGGTTGGATTAAGGAGTTAGTACCTCTAGGTATTGTTTACTTAATGAGTATCAGATTTTAGTGGATGCAAACTCCTATCCACTAGTGAGAAAATTCTAGATCTAGAAGGTTCATCAGTGCATTCCTAGTAGGACTGTGAGTCCACATTGCCCAAAATATTAGCAATATATTAAAATTTCTTTCTGCCTTCCCTAAATTCATATTTCCTTACTTATGCTTACTGGAGTCATGTCTTAAACTATTTGAGTTAAAGTCCTTATTTTTCCTTTAACTATGAGGAAACATTAAGACAATGGAGAAATATTTGAAAAATTATTCTATACATAGAGTAATATTAAGCCTAATCTAGAGTAGAAATGGGATAGAAAAATACTAAATATCAATAGCATGGAAGTTGGATGCTTGCTATGCTAAAATTTTAGGAGAAATGAGATCATATAAAATGTGTAATAAAAGGCAGAAAAATAGTGGAAGACAAAATAGGAACAAGGGAAACAAATAAAAACAGTAACAAATATGGTAGATATTATTCCAACTATATCAACTTTCTTTGTTTAATGCCCATGGTAAAAGACATATATCATTGAGTGAATTAAAAAAAAAACACACAACAGCATGACCAAGCCATATGTTGTCTACAGCAAACCCATTTCAAGTATGAAAATATTGATAGATTAAAGCAAATGAATGGAGAAAACTATACCATACTAACACTAATAAAAAGAGAAAACAGTATTAGCTACACTGATTTCAGATAGAGCAGACTTCAAAAAAAGGAAAATTATCAAGGAAAAATAGGGGTGTTACATAGTGATAAAAGGGTCAAATTTCCCCAAAGACATAACAATCTTTGAAGTGTATTCACCTAACAACAGAGTGTCAAACCATACGATGCAAAAATACTGGATAGAGAGCTTTGTATCAAGATGGCAGCATAGATAATTGTGATACATCTTTCACATACACATCAAAATTACAACTAAACTACAGCCCAGCCATTATTGAGATCCACCTGAAATGTAGCTGACAGAGGTCATATAACTAAGTGGGGATTGGAGGGTGGGGAGGAAAAATTAGACTGGTCCCACAGCCATATGTGGTGGATAAAAGTTGGGAGATATCCTCACCGAGGAGGTCCCTCTTGAGGTGGGGTCCCATCCCTATACCAGGCCCCCCAGTCCAATGTTCCAGTGCCACAAAGAGATGTCCCCATAACTTTTGGTTGTGAAGACCAGTGAAGACTGTGGCTGAGGAGGGTGGAGGGCTGCTGACGTCAGGGGCAGTTCTTCTAAAAGGGCTCACACACAGACTTACTTGGGATTCACTTACTCTGAGCTTCAGCACTGGGCAGCAGGTTGAAAGGCACCAGGGACATATGGGGAGGAACTAAAGTGTCTGGCTTCAAGACGAGGGCTGGAGGGGCAGCTTTTTCCCAGAGAAAAGAGATGGCAGAGGCCACTGTTGTTCCTCTGCTGAACCCTCACACTGCACACGAAGGCAGAACCATATCTGCCTCTCCATCAACCTGGCTAACATGGTTTGCCCCACCTTGGTAATTTCCTGAGACACTATCCCACCCAACTTGCAGGCACAACTAAATGGCCCGCCTTGGCTCATGCTGCAGACTTTACTAAAACTATCTCAAACAAGCAGCCTCTGGCCTCAGCGTGCCCTATACAGTGATGGTGAACCTATGACGCTTTTTGTGAACCTATGACACAGGTTGATTTTTAATTTTTCTTTGTTAAATGGCATTTAAATATAAAAATAAATATCAAAAATATAAGTCTTTGTTTTACTATAGTTGCAAAGATAAAAAAATTTCTATATGTGACACGGCACCAGAGCTAAGTTAGGGTTTTTCAAAATGTTGACACGCCGAGCTCAAAAGGTTCGCCACCACTGCCCTATACCTCTTTCTAAGTGGCCCCAGGCCTGGCACTAGTGGAATCCAGCCTTGGTTTGCAGCTTAACCTAGGCACCGCTAAGCCAAGCACATGTAGCAGCCATCTGCAGATTGCTTGTAGCTCTTGCTGGGTGGGCCTAGACTTGGCATAGATGGCAGGGAGATGACCTTGGCTTGTACCTCCCAGGAAGCCTCAGAGCCAGCATATCCAGTGGACAGCTGCAGACTATGCTGACGCACTACCCAAGCACCTCCATGAGAGATACACTCAAGGTGAAAACTCAGTATGCACCAGAGTCCTGCTGATAGCAAGTCCTTCTTTGTGGGGTCGGCTCCATGTACAAATGATTCACATGGTAGTCACAGTCAGTTCTCACAGCCTATCTTCCTGGGAGCAAATCCCTCCAACTGATGAGCCAACAGCAATCAAGGCTCAACTACCACAGAAGGGTGCTTACAACCCACATGGGAAGGCGGGGGGACACACCTGAAGTGCCCACTTGATGACCCCTGAAGCTATGCCATTGGGCCATACCAGATACCTACTACTTAAGGTCACTCTTCCAAGACCAGGAAATGTAGTATCTCTATCTAATACATAAAAAACAAAACAAAACAAAAAAGGGAAGCAGCCAAAATGAGGAGACAAAGACATGTCTTGAATTAAATAACAGAACAAAACTCCAGGAAAAGAACTAAACAAACTATGATAAGAAATCTACCAGATGCACAGTTCAAAACACTGTTTATAAGGATTCTCAATGAACTTAGGGTCAGATTAGAGGAATTTTGTGAGAATTTCAACAAAAAGCTAGAAACATAAAAATGGAGATAGAAAACATAAAAAGAACTAGTCATAAATGAAGAATACAGTAACTAAAATAAACAACACACTGCAGAGAATTAAAAGTAGAATAGATGAAGCAGAGGATCAAATCAGCCATTTGAAATATAAGGAATTATAAAACTCCCCATCAGAACAGAAGAAAAAATCCCCCAAAATGAGGATAGTTTAAGGAGCTTCTGGGAGAACTTAAAGCATAGTAACAGATGCCAGAAAGAGAAGAGAGAGAGAGCAAGAAATTAAAAACCTATTTGAAAAATAAAGATGGAAAACTCCCCGCACCCACTGGTGAAGAAAATAAACAAGTCCTGGAAGTGCAGAGAATCACAAATAAGATGAACCCAAAGAGGCCCACACTAAAACACATAATTAAAATGCTAAAGGTTATAGACAAAGAAAGAATCTTAAAAGTAGCAAGAGAAAAGCAGTTAGTTACCTACAAGGCAGCTCCCATAAAACTGTCAACTTGTTTTTCAACAAAAACTTTTCAGGCTAGAAGGGACTGGCATGAAATATTCAAAGTGATAAAAATCAAGGACCTACAACAAGATTATCCAGCAAAGCTAATATTTAGAATCAAAGGACAGATAACGATTTTCCCAGACAAGAAAAAGCAAAAGGAGTTCATCACCACCAAACCAGTATTACATGAAATGTATAGTCTTCTTTAAAAAGAGAAAAACAACAACGTGAGTAACAAAATGGCAATATATTTAAATGCAACAATTACCTTAAATACAAATAGATAAAATACTTCAATCAAAAGATATACATAAAAACAAACATGTAGATCAATGAAAAATAATAGAGAGCCCAGAAATTAACACATGCCACTATAGTAATTAAAGGAGTCAAAAAATACAATGGACTAAAGATTGCTATTCAATAAATGGTGCTGGGAAAAGTGGACAGATACATGAAAAAAATAAAACTAGACCACCTTCTTACACCATATACAAGAATAAATTCAAAATATATTAAAAACTTAAATGTTAGTCTCAAAATCATAAAAATCCTAGAAGGAAACAATATTGTTTTCTCATATCCTCAGTCAAGAAAAATAAAATAAAATAAAAATAATGGGACTATATTAAACTAAAAGTGTTTTGTACAGTAAAGGAAAACATCAACAAAATGAAAAGAGAACCCATTGAATGGGAGAACATATTCATCAATACATCTGATAAGGGCTTAAAGTCCAAAATTTATAAAGAACTTTATAACACCAAAACAACAAACAATTCAACCAAGAAATGGGCAAAGGTCCTGAATAGACACTTCTCAGAGATGGGCATATATATGGCCAATAGACATGAAAATAAGCTCAATGTCACTAATCATCAGAGAAATGCAAAGTAAAACCATAATGAGATCACCCCATGCCTTTCAGAATGGTTATTATCAATAAATCAACAAACAACAAATGTTGGTGAGGGTCAGAGAAAGATGACTACCATATTATTTCATCCATGTGTGGAATCTAATGAATAAAATGAACTAACAAGCAAAACAGGGACAAACTCACATTTAGAGAACCAGTTGATAGCTGTTGCGTTAGGCAGAGCTAGAACAGTGGAGGATTGAGGGGGGAAAAAGAAAGAACTCTCAGACATGGACAACAGAATAGTGATTTCTAGGCGGGTAGAGGAGGGTGGGTGGAGGCAGAAGAGTGTATGGGGGGATAAATGACAATAGAAAAAATAAAATGAAAACAGATATACAGTTGCTGAATGAATAACAAAACAAGATCCTCACATCTGCTGCCTATAAAAGACCCACTTCAGATAAAAACACACACAGACTGAAAAGCAAAGGGACAGAAAAAGACATTTCATGAACATTAAAACACAACAGAAAAACTTGGGTAGCAATATTTATACCAGACAAAATATCCTTTAAAACAAAGGCTGTAACAAGATAAAGAAGGATCGAGAAATTCTACTTCTAGGTATTTAGCTGAAGATAACCCAAATACTAAATCAAACGGACACATGCATCCATATGTTTCTCGCAGCATTATGTACAATAGCCAAGATATGGAAGCAACCTAATTGTCCATCACTAGATGAATGGATTATGAAGAAGTGGTGCCTCTATACAATGGGGTATGACTCAGGCTATAAAAAAGAAAAGGAAAGAATGAAATCTCACCATCTGCAACAATGTGAATAGACCCAGAGGGTATTCTGTTCAGTGAAATAACTCAGACAAAGACAAATTCCAGATGATTTCACTTGTATAATCTAAAAAAACAGACTCATAGATTCAGAAAACATTTTGACACCTACAATATGGGAGGGGGCTGAAGGGATGGACAAAAAATGTGAAGGAATTAAGAAATACATATTGGTAGTGACATAAATAGTCATGGGAATGTAAATTACACCATAGGGAATATAGTCAATAAAATTTTAATTACTAACTGGTGTCAGATGGGTACTATCAAGTTGACCACTTCATAAGTTATATAAATGACTAATCATGGGTTATACTCCTAAACTAAAAATAATATTGTATGCCAACTCTAATTCAAAATAAAAATATTTTAAAAGATTAAAAAAAAAAACCCTGGAAAATAGATAAATGTACTACTACAGCAGAGATTTAACACCACCCTCTCAGAAATGGACAGATCCAGCAGGTAGAACATCAGTAAGGGCATACTTAAAATCAACAATAGCATTTGTCAACTAGAAATAATGGACATTATGAACTATTTTATTTAAAAAAAAAAACTTGTAGAATACACATTACTCTCAATTTCATTTGGAACATGAACCAAAATAAAAACATTCAGGCCATAAAACACACCTTAACAAATTTAAAGGGATAGAAATCATACAATGTTTGACCTTAGACAAACAAGGATTTAAATTAGATTAATAACAAGAAAATACTTTGAAAATCTCAAAACTTTTAAACATCAAACAACACACTTCTAAGTCATACATGGGTCAATGAAGAAATATCAAGAAATCTTAAAAACTTTTTTGAACTAAATGAAAATGAAAATACGACTTATCCAAATTTGTGGGATACAGCAAAAGTAGTTCTTAGAGTGGTATTTATAGCATTGAATGCATACATTTGATAAGATGAAAGATCCAAAATCATGCATCTAAGCTTTACCTTAGAACTAGATAAAGAGCAAAACAAATCTAAAGTAAACAGAAGAAAATAAGTAAGAATTAGAGCAGATATCAATGAAATTGAAAACAAAGTCAATAGAGAAAAATCAATGCACCCAAAACTATTTATTTAATAAGATCAACAAAATTGATAACCCTATAGCTAGATAAACATAAAAAAGTACAAAAATTATTAAGACCAGAAACAAAAAGGGGATATGACTATGCATCCCAGGGAAATTAAAAGGAAAAATCAAGAAATACTATGAAAAACTCTCTACCCACAAATTTAATAAACTGTATGAAATGGACCAATTCCTTCAAAGACACAATCTGTCAAAACTCACACATGAAGCTATAGGCAATCTGAATAGGCCTATATCTACTGAAAAATATGAATCAGCAATTAATACCATATAGAAAGGACCAGGCCTAGATGGATTCACTGCTGAATTCTACCAAACATTTATGGAAGAAATGATCCAAATTCTCTACAATCTCTTTTAGAAAATAGAAGCAGGGGATTTCTATCCTATATAATAAAAGCCTAATATGCTAAGTGTTCAGTCGTCCATTCAACCAATCAAAGCGTGATAAGCTAATGATATGCTAAAACCACTCAACTGTTCACTATGACGTGTACTGACCACCAGGGGGCAGATGCCCTGACCAGTAGGTTAGCTTGCTGCTGGGGTTCAGCCAATCAGGACTGAGCAAGGCAGAACAGACACGTCCTGGAGGCCTCATCAGCCCCTCCCTCCCAGGCAGCCCCACCTCCGATCAGCCTCCAACACCCTGATTGGGAGCTGGGCCAACTGCCTGTGGCCCCTCCCCCGGCCGGCCCTACTCCTAATGGACCCCCATCAGGATGAGCCAACCAGACCCCACCCATGCATGAATTCGTGCACTGGGCCTCTAGTCTCATTATATGAGGCCAACATTATCCTCATAACAAAACCAGACAAAGACATAATAAGAAAACACTGCAATTGTGAGGAACCATAAAGGAGAAGACTGAAATATATGCTTAAGTTGGTCCTACATTCAAAGGTTAGTCTGCACAGGGGAATTAGCACTTTTCCTAAGCTTAAAGCAGTTCAGTACTCTAAGGCAGTGGTCGGCAAACTGTGGCCCCTTGAGTGTGGCTCTTCCACAAAATACCACATGCAGGCGTGCACGTACAATGTGATTGAAACTTCGTGGCATCACTCAAGGGGCCAAAGAGCCGCATGTGGCTCGCGAGCCGCAGTTTGCCAACCACTGCTCTAAGGTAATATTGTTACATGCTTTCCTTTTTCTCTCTTTCAAATAAAAATGAGACTAGTTAAAAAAAAAAGGAAAAATGGTAAAAGAATTTATCAGACCATGACTGGTAACAGCAGGAAAAATAAGAATTAGAATTTTTCTTAGACTCTGAATCCCAGTTTCTTTTTTTAGCAATTGCATAGAAACAGGAATTTTAAAAAGATATGAAAACAGAATTTTTAATTTTGTCTTGTTAGACTATATGTATTATTTCCAAGAAGTCCACTGATTTAGAACTAAAAACAATGCATGTTTATTTCATTTAACCCCAGCCCATCTCATAGTCTTAGATATAGCACGTAATCACTATGTTGCAATTTTCTTGATTTCTAATTTTAAAATATAATCCATTTACCTCCAAGAGTTGCTGAGTATATCAAATGAGATAATGATTACGAAAGCACTTTTTACACACACACACACATACACACAGAGGCAGATGCATAATCCACACATATTGTCAATTCCTTATGTTTATGGTAGCTTCAAGTCCATAGTTTGATTTTGATCCAGTTCACATTATTGATGAGGTACCAAAAAATCCTCAAATAAATACTAGCAAAAAAAGAGAAATGTATTATGCTCTAATGAGTTTTAACCTTGCACCAGGCCATTTCTAATTGATTTTACTATTTAGTAGAAATTCATTTTTTAATGATCTCTTCAAGCCTCCTGAGAGAATTCACCTCACATAGGCTTTCAAGTGTGAGCATTATGCAGTCCTAATGAGCAACTTTCTTTTATGTTTCCCTTTGATTTTACTAGAGACTTAACCCTCCTCTAAAGATATAAACATGTCTCACAACATATAACCTGCTGCTTTGTTTAGCATCATTTAATTGGTAGCTTCCCTAAATTATTGATCTTTGCATGAGGACATTCAAGTTAGTATAACCATTCCAGTTCAGACAAAAGGTTTGTGAAAGGTTTTCACAGGGACAACAAATGCAATTATATTGATGTTCTAGTTTTCCTTTATTAGCTTAGAATATGGAACATATGCACACAGGGGTCGAAAGATTGCTTTAACCCACCTATATAGAATATAAGGAGGTGATTAATAAAATGCATATACTCATATCTTAAAGCCAATGAATAAAGAAAAAAGGCAAAAATATGAATAACAAAAGTGGGGGTTAGAGGAGGGTAGGATGCAGCATGATTACTTGCAAGTTTATGATTATGAATGCAGTGTCTCTAGTATATGTTGAATTTTGTATTAACTTCAGCTTTTCTTGTACTGTCTGGGTCTTGGTGTGTGATCTTTATTTGTTGAAAAAAATATTTTTAAGGCAACTTTAAATAAACATAAAATTTAGATCTAGTTGTCTCGATAGGCAAGGAAAATGGAAATGGCTAATGTGTGTGTTTTTACATGACATATGGGAAAATACAACCTTATATTTCATACTAGTAAAGTAGACTGGTAGTTAAATAAGTCAGTATGGTGTTATTTCTGTGTTTGTGAAAATACTTAGGCACAGAGTCACTGAGGTTTTTCCTATCTTGTTTTAGCTTCTAGGGCAACTGACTAAATGTCTCTTGGACCTGAAGGCACGAGATCTAAAAGATAATGCGTTCACTATTTTTCCTGAATACACACGGAGTCAATGTGTATCTGAATCCACTGGATGATGTGGAGACAGAGATTATCAGATTAAAGTGACTGGATGATGGAGGAATATTGGAAATTTGCACCATTCATCATTTTGATTTATGTTTCCCCAAAGAAAAAGTCTCTTCAAGAATGAAATTTGTCCTAGGGCAATTCTGCTTCCAATTTGAACTCATTTCCTAACATCATATTAAGTGGTCATCGCAAGCTCTGATGACTCATGTGCATAACCTGGGAAGGCACATTGCCACTTCATTAAATTCCTGTCTGGAGATACACTAATTTACCCTAACGTAATTCACACACTGGCTGGACCTAATTACCTTACCAATGCAATCTGCAGATATAAACACCTGCAGTGCTATAATAAGGGGAAAAAATATCATCAACTAATTCAATAAAAGTAATTTTCCCCTTCATTACACAATAACTGTCGTTGTTAACTAATTACAGTGTGGCTTACAGCACTTCTAAAAATATTAATATTATTAAATTTCCCTGCTCCTGTGATTTGAACATGGAATATCAGGGCCGTGAGTCTTAGGTTATTTAGGTTTTTAAATTTCTGTGTTTGCTGGGGATTAAATGAAAGCAGCAGGTAGCTAACACTCTGCACCCATTAAGTTCTACAATTGATATAACCGCTTAGAAAGAAGACATGTAAATGGGCAGTGAGGTAATTAGGGAAGCATAATTTTATTTTCCTAATGAAAACATAATATAATGACAATTCTGTTTACTATTCTGACATCAACAATTACATCAGTATTGCTGCCTTTGTGAAGACATTACCTAGTTAAGCTTAGCCAACATTTTTGAAAAAGGTACTTTCAGAAAACTCAGATAAAGTAGAATTGTTAGCACTACAGAATGAAAGCGTTTTCTTTTCGGCCTTTCTCTGCTCCGTGTTTGCTTTTGATCGAGATGCTCAAGCTTTAGAAGAGGTTGTAAATCAAAGTGTGGTTTGCCTCATGGGAAGCATGGCCATTTAATGCACCAGGGCCTCCTGGGTATTTTCCATGAGGACTAGAGCTTGGGTGAGAGAAGCTGGATCTCTTATCCTGTGCTTTTTGGCTTGGTATCGTACTATAAAATATGTCTTTCTTTAGATTGTCTTTTGGGAAGTAATGGAATCCCTCATTCACGATTCTATAACAAAGACTTATTTTGCTTTGTTTTGAGCAGAAATGATACCTTTACCCAAGTGAGAAAGATTATTACAGCATCATTATCAGCTGGTGGTAAACTCTGGGGATGCTTCCTACAATTCTAAAGGCTTTTATTACTCCATCAGGAAAATGAAAATTGTTCCTGAAAATAGCTTCCTCTGACAGAGATCATGCAAGGACAATTCATGATAATGGGAGTAAAATTATTGACAAAACATTCTATTTATTTATCTATCTATCTATCTATCTATCTAATCGAATCTAAATAAAAGACTTTCACTCAAAGCATTAAATTGCTATTTCTTCATATTTCATCTATGACTTATGAGTTAAGCACTCACAAAAATTCAGACACATTCTGCCATCCTGTCAGCCAGGATGTAAGAAAATGTTTACTCTTTCTTTATAGGTCAGTTCTTTGTAGCTTAAACCCTGCTTATTTAAAACGGTGGTATAACTGACTGCCTGGACACCAGCTGCCACTAATTCTCTCTGCCTGCTGGCTAGAGAATAACTTAGCTGTGTACAGAATAAACAGCCAGGCCAGCCTTCCAGCCTGGAAGTAGCAGAGTCAAGGAAGGCCTTAAGGAGTATAACGACAGGAAAAACAACTGTATGTTACAAACAGTCTTCAAGATCAGTAACTTTTATATCAAGGAACTTTATTTTACACATAATGTAATTTGCATATAATAATTGTTTGATTTTTTATAGCAATACTCTGACAAAGATATGGCTCAGCAGTTTATTAGGTAACTTGCTAAACTTATATTATTAGCAAATTACAAAATTATGACTTTTAAATTGAAGTAATCTAATTGTAAAATCTACGCTTTTCCCACTATATCTTACTGACTGATCTCAGGTATTTGCAAATTTTTAATAATATTGTATGTATAGTATATGTATATATTTGTTTTCTCACAAACACTATATATACGTTTACACATATGGGTCGATAAACATGCATACATATATTCCAAAACACATGCTCACAAAGATTTTTTTTTCTGACTTCCAAACCGACTGAGATACAACTTTTTTTTTTAACTTGATCAGTCTGTAGTGATGAATATGTTTTCCAGTAGAAGAAAATATGAAATTTTATGCTGGTTATAAATAGGTTACCCTTTAAAGTTCTAAATACTGCATTTTAAATAAGTGGAAAACTAATGCTAATTTTTTCTTTTATTAGATATTATAGCACAGTTGCACACATCAATACTACTTTTTAAACTCTCACTACAGTTTTCTAGCATGTTGTCATGTATTATTTGCAATAACATGGGATTTTATTAATAATACAATTCAAGGAGACAGTGTTTTACCTTTATCGATAAAATTCATGATGCTGTGCTTAAAAACAGGAAAAGGAGAAAAAGAAAGATGAAACGTATAGAACTCTGGTGTAATACTGCAAAGCAGTTGTGGACATCAGTTAAAATAAGCATCTTTGGGACATAAGGACTTTTCATTTCTGTTGACATAGATGTCTAATGCTTCAGACACGTTTCTTTTTTCACATAAGAAGAGATACACATTGCCTTTCGTCTAAAGACAGCATTATATTTCCAACACAGCAAACTAACATTTTCTCTAATTTTGTGTGCAATTCTTATTTTTTTCTTTAGTCTCAAGTTATTAAATAATCCAAGATGTACCCAGATATTGGATTCAGAGAGACTTCAACCTAAATCAAAATCCACCTAATCAATCACAAGGCAAATTTTGATAAGATAGTTAACCACTCTTAGTTTTAGGCCTTTATTTTACAAAAGGGATAGTAATACTTTCTCTTGGAAGGTAAATTTTCCTGGTTTGAAAAACCAGGTAAGGGCAATTTATTATTATTAAAATTGTTGTAACATTAATAATTTTAATTATTCCTATCCATGACACAGAAAAAGCATTTGATAAAATTAAGCAATCATTTATCATAAAAACTCTCAGTGAAGTGGAAATAGAAGGAACATACCTCGATGTAATAAAGGCCATATATGACAAAACCATAGCCAACATCATAATCAATGGGCAAAAACTACAAGTGTTTCCCTTAAGGTTGAGAACAGGACAGATATATCTGATTTCACTACTCTTATTTGATATAGTACTGGAAGTCATAGCCACAGCAATAAGACAAGAATAAGAAATAAAAGGGATCCAAATTGGAAAGAAAGAAGGAAAACTGTCATTATTTGAAGATGGCATTATACTGTATATAGAATGTCCTAAAGATTCCACCAAAAAGCTACTAGAACTGATAAACTAATTGAGTAATACTGAATTCAAAATAAATATCCAGAAATCAGTTGCATTTTTATAAACTAATAGTGAACTATTAGAAAAGGAAAATAAAAAAAAATCTCATTTACAATTGCTTCAAAAATAGGAATAAGTTTAACCGAGGATGTAAAAGATCTGTACTCAAAAAATTATAATACACTGAAGAAAGAAATTGAAGAAGATACAAGTAATGGAATGTTCATATAACTCAAAGCAATCTATATATTTAACACAAATCTTATCAAGATAGCAATGGTGTATTTCAGAAAACTAGAACACATATTTGAAAAATTTTATATGGAACCATAAAAGACCCCAAATAGCAAGACATCTTGAAAAAGAAGAAAAAAGTTGGAGAAATCATGCTATCTGCTATCAAACTATACTACAAGGGCATAGTAACCAAAACAGCATGGCAGTGGCGTGAAAAAAACAACAACATATAGGTCAATGGCTCAGAATACAGAGCTCAGAAATAAACCCACATCTTATAGTCAATTAATATTTGACAAAGGAGGCAAGAACATACAAAGGGATAAAGGAAGTCTATTTAATAAATGGTGTTGGATAAATACATGTAATTATAATGAAACTAGGCCACTCACTATACACAAGAGTAAACTCAATATGGATTAAAGGCTTAAATGTTAGCCTCAAAATCTTAAAAATCCTAGAAGAAAACATATACAGTAAAATCTCAGGTATTTCTTGTAGCAGTATTTTTTTCTGCTACATCTCCATAGGCAAGGGAAACAAAAGAAAAAAATAAATGAGACTACATAAAGCTAAAACATCTTTCCACAGCAAAGGAAACCATCAAAAAAAATGAAAAGAGAACCAACTTAATGGGAGAATATATTCACCAATGATTCCTTTGATAAAATTTATAAAGAACTTATACAACTTACCACCAAGATAGCAAACAGTCAAATTTAAAATAAAATAAAAAAATGGGCAAATGACCTGAAAAGATACTTCTCCAATGAGGACATACAGATGGCCAATAGCTGTATAAAAAAATCCTCAATGTCACTAATCATCAGAGAAATGGAAATTAAAACCACAAGGAGATATCACCTCATGTCTTTTAGAATGGCTATCATCAATCAATCAACAAATTAGTGTTAAAGGGGATGTGGAAAAAAAGGAACTCTCATGCACTGTTGATGGGAATGCAAATTGGTGCAGCCACTGTGGAAAGCAGAATGGAGTTACCTCAGAACATTAAAAATGGAACTGCTTTATGACCCAGTGATTCCACTTCTTGAAATTTATCCGTAGAAACCTGAAATACTAATTCAAAAGAATAGATGCAGCCTTATGTTCACTACAGCTTTATTTATAATAGCCAAGATTTGGAAGCAGCCCAAGTGTCCATCAGTAAATGAGTGGATAAAAAAGCTGTGGAACATTTACACAATGGAAGACTAGTTGGCCACAAAAAAGAAGGAAATCTTTCCTTTTGTGACTGCACGGGTGGACGTGGAGTATATTATGCTAGGTGAAATAAAATAAAGACAAGTATCATACATTTCGCCTGCATGTGGAATCTAATGAACAAAATAAGCAAAATATAAACAGATTAATAGATAAGAGAGCAGATTGACAGCTCTCAGAGGGGAGAGTGTTTGGAGGATGGGTGACAAAAGTAAAGGGATTAAGAAAAACAAAATTATAGACACAGACAACTGTATGGTGACTACCAGAGTGAAAGCAGTATTGTGGGAGGGAGAAACAGGTAAAGGGGTTGGGGGTTTAAGGTGATAGAAGACTTGACTTTGGGTGGTGAAGAAACAATAAAAGATACAGATGATGCATTGTAGAATTTTACACCTAAAACCTATATAATTTTATTAACCAATGTCACCCCAATGAATCCAATAAATAAAAATTTAAAAAGAAATGTAACTAACTCTAAGTCAAGTGCTAAAAATTGCTATAATCTATTGCTTATGGGTTAGAAAGTTGTATTTTATTCTGATTGTGGTGTGGGTTGGCTTGGATTTGATAATGCAGTCAGTTTATTGTATAAGAATTAATTAAACATTTACTATGAACCGTGAAATAGGATTAGGCATTTTTTTTGTGTGATTGCATGATGTGTTACTGCAAGAAGTCTAGTTTTAATGTATTGAAAACAGGAAAGATTTTACAGCAAGAGAAACCCGACTTGCATTATAATCGCTACATCTTATTTGCTATTTGTCACAGGGTAAGTTACAGAATATATCTCAGAATAAGTAACTTCAAAGGTTAAACCATCTCATTCTATCAAAGTGTGTTTACTAAACTAGTCTTAAATAATAATTGACAATCTTATCTTCCAGATAGCCTACACATGCACACACAAACACACGCATCATTTAAGCCTTTTCCAATATGCAAATATTGGTGGCTATATTTAATAAGATAAGGCATTATTCCTTGTGAAAGTTGTATAAAATTAGATGCAAATCATCAGTCACTTAACTAAACTTTCCACATAAATGTTGTGAGATCATGAAAAATAACTATTTTATACATTCGAAATTTTAATGAAAAGATATTTCATCTTTCCTAATCACCTCATTTTACTTGCCCCAAATAAAAGCATCTTTCATTTCACCCTTTCTTTATGTAACTTTAGTTATAATAAAAGGAAATATGAGAATTCTGAGATGAGACTAATCTCAGACTAATTTATCCTTAAAATACCTATTTGTATTTAGAATAATAATTTTACTAAGTTTGGCTTAAAACATCTATCTACCTTATGTTTTCTATTATCTCTAATCCAGTGTACTGTTCTTGCTTTCCAGGTACTAAAAACAAATGTATAATGTATCATCTTTCTTTCTTTTACTTAAAAAATTTGCAAATTTTCGAATTGCTACATAAAGAACATCATAAAAAACAGCTATCTAATGCTTGCCTGTTTCCTCTGATATTACCAAGTAGTGTTAAAATGCTTATGGTTGAATTACCACAAACATAATATAAATTAGTCTCCAAATTAGGATTATTTTTAATGAAAACAAATAAACACTCAACCCCCATACAAACATTCTTGGTTATTTGATAGAATTTGGAGGAACCTTATTTGAAGAATTTTATTTTTTTCTTCTTCATGGAATGATGCATATCATGTAACCTTTATTTTTCAAGCTTAATTCAAAATTATATTTTTGCCTTGTCATTAAATGATGTTTCTTGTCATGCACACATGTCCAGTGTCTCCCAATTTTTAAAACTGTCTTATTTTCTAAAATATTTCACATTCCCTCATATTTAGGAAGTTTAAGTTGTTTTTGTCCAATTGGATTATATACCAATACAGTAAATTGTGGGGTTTCTTGGGAAATTCAAGTTCCAATCATGGTGCAGCTTACCTTTTGACTTAACCTTTCTGACAAAAACAAAAATGAAAATTGGAAAAAAAAATAAGTAATATTTGAAGGCACTAGACTAGAGAGTAAAGAAAGCAGGCAGAAATTGAAGGATAAATAACTCCTGAAAGAATGATGTCTTTGCCTGGAGGTATGATTCAGTCACTTCATAGGAATATCAGAGAATAAAGGTGAAATAGAAAACACAGACCCGCTGGAATGATTAAAGAGAGCAGAGAGTTTATGTAAATTGAGGAGCAGAGATTTTGAAGGCTGAGAAACCTTGTGAGCCTCAATATATGCATATAAGTCATTTGCTATATCTGAAAATCCCCAAATTCCTCAATATGTTCAGAGGAGACTCGAAGGAGCCTCCTCTGAAAGGAGATAGGTGGCTAAAATGCCAAGAAGATATTGAAGTTGGTTGTTCTTAGAATTTAGAATTTTAAGTCCCAGAAACTTAGGTAGGGTAATGAAAAATAAGGTTTTTACATAGTTTACTAAGAATAAGGAGGAAATCCATAACGAATTGCAAACATAAAAACTATCTCCCAAACAACAACAAAAAGTGATTTAGTATTTTTTTAATTTTGTTGTATTACTTAACGTATTACAAAGAGTATTACATATGTGATTTAGTATTATTTTATCAGCCTGCCAAGAAAAAGCAAAGTCTTAGGAAAAAATGTCTCCTAAAGCATCTAAATTTATTTACCCACAATGTTGGAAATCCAATTAAAATTAGGAGGCATGCTAAATATTAGAATTGAACAAATTAAGGGAAACACCATTTAGTAGAATTAGAATAAGTGGGGTTCAGGTATTAGAAATAATAAGTAAAATTAAAAAGAACTATTTTAAATATAGAAAAGATAAATCATTTATTAAAGAATTTTAATAGAGAATTAGGATAAAAAGAATAAATATTGTATTCTTGAATTCAAACAATATCTGAAATTCTGATCTTACTGAGTGGGTTTAAATTAAATCTGAGATATTGCAAAGAATAGGATTAAAAGCAGCTTAAAAGAAATTATTGGAATTTAAGCTCAAAGAAGTTAAGAATAAAAGCTACTGCCAACATTAAAAGGCATATAGATATTGTCAAAGTATGTAATAAATGTGTAATTTGTGTTCTGGAAAGAAAGGACTTACAAAATGAGTCAAAACATTTGAAAAAAGAATGAGAATTTTATAAAATTTATGAAAGACAGAAATTTTTAGTAATTTGGTGAATTCTGAGCAAATTAATCACACATACATACACACCCATGCTATAATGGAAAATGGCAGAAGTATTAAAGAGATTAATATATATAATCTATAATAATAAAAGCATACTATACTAATTAGACCGGACATCCTTCCAGACATTCTTCCCGACGACCTTCCAGACAAAGCTGGGGCTGCAAGGGAAGCCAGTGCTGGCAGCCGGAGTAAGGAAGTCATACTCTTGCACAAATTTCATGCATTGGGCCTCTAGTGTTAATATAATATATGAAGTATTCACTATATATCTTGAGTAATTATTTATATAAAGTAATACATTAAATACATATAAAGAAATACATATTAATGTTTGGTATAATAAAATAGGATATGCTCATGTTAATATTAACATGGTGGCATTGTATTACATTATGTACAGCAAGTTTTTAAAACAACCTGATAATTAACTACGGGGTGTGGGGGGTAAAACATACTTCTTTTACAGGAGCAAAAATAAAACTAATGGCTGAGTTTTCAACAAAATATAGAAGCCAGAAAAAAAGTGGAATACTTCAAGGAATACATTTTAAAAAATGCAAATAATTATGTATGAAAACATTTTTCTTTCAAAAATGAAAGGATTCACCAATAAGGTCATATGTGGGAAGATATTTAAGTATAAATTCAATGTATTTGATATCAATAAATAAATTTGCTGAACATCCACAAACTTACAAAGAAAAATTGATAAAAGGGGGATACCTCAAGTATTTCAGACATTCAAAAGTAAGATACGCAATCTCCAGGGCCATAAATATGACAACTTTGATTTTTAAAACACCTGAAAAATAAAACATATCAGCAGTAGAGAAGAAATAAAATACGTGAGTAGTCCTGAATTGGCTAAAGTAGTTGTATATGTAATTAAAAAATATTTTTCTGAGGAAAACTGCAGAAACAGATAGCTTAAATAATTCTGCCCAAACGCTAAGGAAAAAATCATGACAACTTTGCACGAACTATTCCAGAAATGGAAATATATAGATGACCTATGGATTCTGGGGTGTGTTTTTATGTAAATGATTTTAGGGCAAAAGTTCAGAAATAAAATTTTATGTAAGCTTAATCACTTGTTTTATCACTGTATCAATGGGTTATAGGTAGACTCGATCATATTTTTATCCTAATTATATTATTCAATATACTCCTTTCTCTTCCCAATTATACCAGTATGTCTTTTATGTATACTATAATGAGGTGTGTATTTCTTTGTCTATGTATTTTATAAACTTGAAAAAGGCAAGACTGAAGACAAAATTCCTTGTAGATTAACTGCAAAATGTTGACCATAACTTATTAGCCAGCATCCTTTAATCATATTCATTCAACTGATTAAAATCATGCAACTGTTCTTAAGACTCCTTTTTATTCTACTTTATTCAAAATTGTGATGAGAGACAAAATAAGTCTACTGAATTTACATTACTTTCTATTCTTTGCAAAGAATATTTAGTTAGTCCAATGTGACTTCTATTGGAAAACTTGTGCTAAATTCCAGAGAACACTGTTCCCTGTTGTGGTTCTCAAAGCTTATCTCTTTAATAAATGATAAATCTGCATTCCCCACGAGGGTCAATGTTTTGTCTTTTTTACTAGTTCATCTATACTTATCTTT
>NW_006287557.1:220249-226255 GCF_000327345.1 Myotis davidii
TTGATGATGCTGGTAGTAATTTCTTTATTTAAATGCATAAAGTATTACTTGCTTAGCATAGGAGGTCTTTTATCAGCCTATTGATTCTCACTTCTATTTAAGTCTTTATCAGACTTCAAGACAAATCTAAACCTAATGTGGAATTAGTGACCATGTGGTGCATAAGTCAACTAACTGAGCCACACAGGCCAGGACAATAAATTAAGCTCATGGGTAATTAAATCTGTTTTAATTAGGCAGTATAGTTTATCATTGATAATTTCTTTCCCCATATAGTAAATAGTCACTAGATCTGTGTTCTTAAATCAGTGTTTTCAGGTATAAATGACTGCACTAGGTTTTGTGGGGATTTCATGAAATCATACTGCCAAATACATAAAAAAAAATATTAAAATTCAAATAAACATGTATTCATGTATTTTTTTTATACTCTGTGGGCCAAAGATTTAAAAAATATATATCAAAAACCTAACTGTATTCTCATAAATTAAAAATATAACCAACCTACAATTTATCTACAAATAATATCCGGTAAAATAAACCTCCTAATTAAGCTATTTTTACTGTTATTCCTGATAATTCAACAGGCTTCATACCAGTGTTTGGGGAAAATTATCTCAGTGAAACTGGAGTAGCATAAATTCATATCTATGCTGGAGTATATTTAGGCTGTCATTTACCTACCTGTTAATAGGATTGATATGTTAGGAGAAAAATTGTAAATGAAAAATTATTTAAAAAAATTAAAAAACCTTTAGTCAAAGCAAATGGTAATCTTCAAGCTATCATAATCTAATAGAAAACTCTTCATCAAATATGTTTAGTAATTAGTCCTCAAAACCCTATAACTGGTTCATAAACATTAAAAGGTTGAAAATTTGGTTTGTAGGAATAGAAGACAATGATTTTATTTTACATAGAATCTTTAAACAGCATGATTTCTCCATTAATATAAATTAATTTTTCTTGTGATCTACCAGCATTATTTGATAAAGCTTCCTAACCATAAAGAAATGCCACTTTAAAATGCACATAATATGGAATTCATTCAAAAATATTACCCTGCATGCAATTCTGTTTGTGAATTACATAATCAAAAGGGACCGGCCTATTCATCAGGAAACCTGTATTCCTGCACAGGAATTCCACTGACTAGCTGTGTAACAGGGGAAGGCCCATAACTTTTCTAGGTCTCTGCTTACTGACTTTTAAATTCTAGTGATTTAACTAAATTGCCTTTACAATAACTTATATTTTAGTTTACCAATGTGCTTGAAGAATCGTAAAACAATTTGAATATCCGTATCCAGAACACAATGTACTGTAATAGAGTTAAATACAAAAGAATCAATTATATATAAAGCATAGTCATAATATTTGTTCTTGTTAATCCTCACCGGAGGGAGGGAGGGAGGGAGGAAAGGAGGGAGGGAGAAGGAAGAAGAAGGAGGAGGGGAATAGGAGAGGAGGGGAATGGGGAAGAGAGAGAAACAGTGATGTGAGACACAATTGTTTGCTTCCTGCATGCACTCTGACCTGGGCAGGGATCAAACCCTTGACCAGGAAGCAAACCCATGAGCCATTGCTATGCAGGCCCATTCTCTAGCCACTTAACAACACAAGTCAGGGAGCATATTCATGAATTTTAACAGCATACCTTAAGAATCTGTTGTGCTTCAAACATACATACATATTTAGGCTCTATAAGAAATTCAGATTGTTACATGTACATTAAAGGTGATGAAGGTAAGAAAAGTACATGAATATCATTTATTACTCATTGTTCACATTCTAATACACCTTTTATTAAATATATTGCCTATATTGCACTTACTGCTTAAAATAATATAAAAATATTTTAAAGAAAAATTGGTAAAGTGCATGAGCTCTTAAATTAATTCTGGTGGTTATATATACTATAGGTAAATGAGATAATTTACTTTGCTTATGGAATTAGTTCTGGCTCGTTACATCATGCTAAGTTTCCTCAGGGAACCGAAATAACAGAAAAACAAGATCATTTAAGGACATAATGTATTTGTTTCTACATGCATCCCAGTTAATTTTGGAATCTGTACTTCAGATATTTTTTAAAATATATTTTTATTGATTTTTAGAGAAAGAAAGGGAAAAAGAGAGATGAAAACATTGGGAGAGAAAGAGCATCAATTGATTAACTCCTGCACACCCCATACTGGGGATAGAGCCTGCAACACAGCCATGTGCCTGGACCGAAAATTAAACCAGTGACCTCTTGGTTCATGGGTGGATGCCCAACCACTGAGCAAAAACAGCTGGGCTGTGCTTCAAATATTAAAAACAGATTTTAAATTCACTATTTTTTATAACTATATAAAGTAATTTTGATTCTCTAGCTTGATAACAATTCCATATGCTTCCAAACTATGAAGGATTATAAACTCAAAGAAGTGGTTAGTAGGTAAAAATATTGCCTACAGTGGCTCTCATATACCATTTTCCTTCCCTTAGGAGCAATCTATCCAGCCTTAATTCAGAAAAGGCTGGCGTGTTGAGCTGGTTAGACTGACAGTACTTGAAACACATGCATTCCCTTTCCACCTCTCCTTTTAGTCCTTATGCATAACATTTGCAGCTTTGCTGATTACTTTCTGAATTACATCACTAATCTCTCTAGGGATTTGGAACAAAGGTCCTAGAAGAACAATTTAGTCCTGGCGATAGCTGTGTGTTCTCACAGAGCTTCTTCAATGCTTGTAGTGAGGTATCTGCAGTGGTAACAGGGGCGGCAGTACTTAGTTGTACAGATAGGAAAGAACAGAATTGCCAAATATAGATGTGCAAGCATAGAATGCATTCAATTTTTTGGCATGACATCCAATAATCAACCTGACATTTATTGAACACAACCTACTTCCTGCTATGAAATATAAGTAGAAAATAATGAGTGAAGTCAGAAAAAAAAATTGTAAAAATGTACAGCATTTTCAGATGATAGCTAATAATATTAATTATTAACATAATATAAAATTTACATCAAATTTTTTGACATATTTATTTAAAATCAGTAAGTTATTCAATGTATGTTTTATCTCTCGATCCCTTTCCAATGAATATTGGGATCTATAATAAAAGTGTAATATGCTAATTAGACCAGACGTCCTTCTGGACGAAGCTGGGGCTGCGAGGGAAGCCCAGGTCCCAGGTGCCTGCCAGCACCAGAAGGAAGCCCGGGTCCCAGGTGCCAGAGGGAAGCCAGTGCCAGCAGCCGGGGGAAGGAAGGTCTGCTCTTGAATAAATTTAGTGCATTGTGCCTCTAGTTTTTCAGAAGATACGATTCCAAAAATCAGTTGATAATTGGAACAAATAAAATTTCGGTTTGGGGTGTTAAATTAGATAAATGTCAAGCAAGGTTTACATTACTGTAATAATAAATTCTTTAAGATTTGTTTTGTGACCTATATGTGAACTAGCCTAAGAATGTTCTACGCATGACTGAGAAGAATGTGTATTATTCTGTTGTTGGGGGAACCTTTGGCATATGTTTGTTAGGTCCATTTAGTCTATAGTGTTATCCAAGACTGGTGTTTCCTTATGGATTTTCAGTCTGGATGTTCTATCCATTATTAACTGTAGGGTATTTACTCTCCTATGATTACATTACTGCCAATGTCTCCCTTCAGATTTGTTAATATTTGGTCTATATATTTAGATCTGATGATGCTGGGTGCATATATATTTAATTATGAATAAATAATATTTTCAACTTTTCAATTCCTTAGAAATCATGTAAAATTATCATGAGATGTATTGTTCACCTAACACTATCCTTTCATCTTACTTGCAGATAGATAAACTTTAATTTAAGGTCTAAAGCAGACAAATAGCAAATTTAGATATTTCAACATAATATAAAAATCAAATGGTGGTGCATTGGCCTTCCTGGCTCCCTGTGTGGAAATGGGAGTCACAACACAGGAGTAGAACTTCTCCTGAAAGTGAGAGCAAATCCATACCTACATTTCAAAGCAAATTTATTGTTAACCAATTCCTTTCATGTCTGTTACCCACCAAAATGTAAGCTAGTAAAAAAAGGAACAAAACAATTTACAAACAAAACTTGCTCTAAAAAATGAATTATTGGGAGGCAAGGGAAAAGAAACTGTCAAGGTAACAGAAACCAATATTTTCTTTCACATTTGGCATGCACGCAATTCGTTTTATGGTTGGGAAGAGGCTTGCTGCTAGATCACAGTAGCAAAGGTTAAAGAAGGATAAACAATAATGTTATGTTTCTGGCTCAGTAGATTATACGTTTTCCCAGAAATAAATAAAAGGTGAAAGATCATCTAAGATACAGATGCACAAAGTATTTGTTTCCACACATAATCTGATACATTTTAAAATCAATGCTTCAGACATGAAACACATACAAAATACTTAAATATACTAAACATTATTATTTGCTATTCTAGTTTTACAGCTATTCCATATTCTTTCAAGTTTCAAAGAATTATAAACTTGGCAACAGTGACATAAAAACCTGTGACACCTGCAGAGTCTTTAAGTCATGAGGTTAGGTTGAAACTAAGTGTATTCAAGAAGGAAATGATTCTGGCGAATTATGAGGCCAGAAATGTCTTTAATTTTATATACCACTCTTCCTACTTGTTTTAGATTCCTGAATAGTTCCCTTTAGGAAATGAACCTTGCTATTTTCATGTTCTGTAAAGCATTTAGATAGAATAAAAAGACAATTTAAAAAGGAGAAAATCACAAACTACATCTTACTAACACTATTAAAAACCTCAGCATCAGTATCTTTCACCAACACAAACGCAGGCTATGGCACTGTGACAAGGGGAGATCAGTGTGTGAAAAACAATGGTCTATTTTTAGGTGTAAACAATACATTCCTACAGTAAATGGTATTAAAGTGGACAACATTTTCATTTATTTCACTTTACCCCATCACAATATGACATTGCTATTGAAGTATGAGCAAAGAACTATTTTTAAGGAATTCCAAGATCTCCAAGGCATATTTTATCTGTTTCCTCCACGTTCTCAAAAAACCCACATAGGCTATACTTATCTTTGCATTTTAGACAATAAGATCTCAAATATAATAAACTGAAATCAACTTGACAAGTAGAGCAAAATCTCAAGCCTTTAAATGAAAATATTCTTTATATTTTTATTATTACATTGGTCCTAGGTAAATGGTTCTTCCACTGTCTCTCTCTTCTTTTTGTCACCCTTACAACTAGAGGGTAGAATAAATATACATATATTATAATAGTATTTCCACTAATAACATATCTAAAAACATGGAAGCAGCAAGACTTATAAATATTAAATCACATTTTTTATATTTTCTTCTTTACCACACCCTCCACGGATATTATTCCTTTATTAAGGACATGCATCTTTTAACAACACATTTAAACTGTGTAATGTGATGTTCAGTTTAATACATAAATAAACTCTCAGAAAACCTTGTCAATTAGTGTTGGGAAATGCTGTTTCCCTAAGGCTACTGCAAGCATGATTTTAAATGGACTGTAACAACACCCTAAATATGCAGTACTGAAAGTTCTCAACAGGAATTCATCATATAAAGATTAATATGTGGATAGAGGCATGGCATTATTTAAATAGGGTCTATTTAATTATAAACAAAGGCATAGACAGCAAGCTCAAGGTTTAATTTCCCAGAGTGATATTTGACTGTATGTTCTTCCTCCAGTGTTATTGCTGGGTGTAATTGTATATGTTTTAATATTGGCTTTTAAAATTTTTATTGGCTGATAAACTTTAGCTGGAAATTTTCAGAAAACTGTACTGAGTGTTTTATATTCGGGGCAGAATTGAATTTGGTAACAGACATGAGAATGTGACCTAAGATTGGAACAATCCCATCTAATAAAAGAGAAACATGGTAATTAGCATACGACCGCTACCCTTCTCATTGGCTAATCAGGGTGATATGCAAATTAATTGCCAGCCAAGATGGCGGCCGGAAGC
>NW_006287557.1:227124-228115 GCF_000327345.1 Myotis davidii
GCCCCAGTGCATCAAAATTCATGCACGGGAGGGGGTCCCTCAGCCCAGCCTGCCCCCTCTCACAGTCTGGGAGCCCTCAGGGGGTGTCCTATTGATGGCTTAGGCCCACTGGAGGTGACTGGGCTTAGGCCTGCTGAAGGTGACCGGGCTGACCGGGGAAGGCGCCGCCCCATCACCCCGCTACTGGTAGTGCATGAAAATTCATGCACTGGAGGGGGTCCCTCAGCCTGGCCTGCCCCCTCTCACAGTCTGGGAGCCCTCGGGGGATGTCCTATTGATGGCTTAGGCCTGCTGAAGGCGACTGGGCTGACGGGGGAAGGCGCCGCCCCATCACCCCGCTACTGGTGCCTCTCACTTCTTAGTGCTGGCCCCACCCCCGGCCCACTGGTGGGTGGGGGGTGATCTGGGGTCAGACCAGCTGGGAGAGGGGCTGTGGGAGGTTGACACACAGCAGGTCACACCCCGTCCAGCCTCTGCGGAGGCACGGTGCTGGGACCATGCCCCCGCTGCTGCCTCTGTGGCTACTTCTGCAGAAGGGGCAACAATGGGACCAAGACCATACAGCCCCTCTCCTGCAACCTCTGTGGAAGGGGCCGAGGCACTGGACAGGCCGCGCCACTGCCTCTCCTGCACTGCTACTTCTCCTGCGCTGCCAACTCTCCCATGCTGCTGGCCCTCAGCCCTTGCAGCTGCTGTGGCTTTGTCCAGAAGGAAGTCTGGAAGACATCTGGTCTATCCAGTCTAATTAGCATATTACCTTTTTATTAGTATAGACCAGAGCCCCGATGCACGAAGATTCATGCAAGAATGGGCCTTCCTTCCCCTGGCTGCTGGCACTGCCTTCGTTCCGGCTGGGTACCAACTTTCTGCCTTTGTTCAGGCCCTCAGCCACCTTTCTGCCTTCCCACACTGCCCAAAGGCCCAGAGCTGCTGCCCCACCCCTGGCTGCTAGGTGCCTGTGTATGCAAATCAACCAACCATCTTTGTTGGG
>NW_006287557.1:228170-231561 GCF_000327345.1 Myotis davidii
TGAGGGCACGCATGTATAGTGCAATTGAATCTTTGTGGCCCATGCGCAGAAGTCAGTATTTTGTGGAAGAGCTACACTCAAGCGGGCAAAAAACCACATGTGGCTAGCGAGCCACAGTTTGCTGACCACTGGTGTAGATTATACAGTAAGTAAAGAAATAACCTGATTAAAATTGGATTAATGACTTTAACAGACACCTCATTAAAAAATACATAAAGCAAATATGCAGATGAAAACATGCTCCGCATCATATATTATCAGGTCATGCAAATTAAACCAAGAATAAGATACACCTGCACAACTATTAGAATGGTTGACATCCAAAACAGGGAAATACCAAACGCTGGTGAGCATGTGATACAACAGGAAATCTGCCTCTTTGTTGGTAGAAATACAAAATGATACAGCCACTTTGTAAGGCAGTTTGGCCATTTCCTACAAAGCTAAACATACTCTTACTATATGATTCAGCAAGCATGCTTCTTGGTATTTATCCAAAGAAGTTGAAAACTTGTATCCACACAAAAGCCTGCACATGGATGTTTATAATAACTTTCTTTATAATTGCCCCAACTGAGATTGGAAAGAGATGTCCTTCAGGAGGTGAATTGATAAATGCACTGTAGTACATCCATAAATTAAACTATTATTCAGTGCTAAAAGAAATGAATTGTCAAGCCCTGAAAAGACACGGGGACCCTAAAAGGATATTGGTAAGTAAAAGAAACCAATCGGAAAGACTACATATTGCATGATTCCAACTATATGACACTCTGTAAAAGGTAAAACTATAAAGGGGTGAAGGTGGGGAGAGATGAATAGAGGAAAGAGTATTTTTAGGGAAGTGGAAATACTCTGTATGATAGTATAATCATGGATATATTTTCTTATACATTTGTCTAAATCATAGAATTTGCAACACCAAAAGTAAACCCTAAGGCATCCTTTGTCTTTGAGTGATTTTAATGTGTCAATGCAAGTTCATCTTTGGTAAAAAAAAAAATGTACCATTTTGGTAAATGATGTTGATAAAGGCGGAGGCTCAGCATGTGTGGAAACAGGGCATATATAGAAAAGTCTGTGTACCTCCCTCTTTTTTTTTTGGTAAACCTTAATCTGCTCTACCAAAAATAAAAGTCTGACAAATAAATAAATCAACAAATAATAACATTCAAGCATATTTTTGTGTTTTTCACAATAAAAACTTTTCTTCTCATTTTGTTTTCTGTTTTAGTATTTTTATAATATCAGCAATACTGAAATGTAATGAAGGGATTTCCTTCTTATTATGTCTATTTTCTTGTTATGGTTCACAAGCTCTCTGACATATAGCTCTCCCTATTTTAAATCACATGCCATATTTTTTTCTTCCTTGACTCTGTTTCATCATCATAGTTACTATCTTCATACCCTTCATCCTTCCCTTCTGTGTCTTCTTCTTTTTCTTGCCAGAAAATCTTTATTCATAACTAAGCATGCAATACCAACTCATTATTCAGAACTTAGGTTGAGTATCTCTTCTAATAAAGATCTCATCTGACTCTAAAAAATAGGTTAACACACTATTATAACTTCCTATCTTCCTATCCCTGTATTTAAATCTATCTTACTAACTTTCTCATATTTTCCCATATTTGCTGTGTGTGTGTGTGTGTAATCCTTATCCAAGGATATTTTTTTATTGATTTTTAGAGAGAGTGGAAGGGAGGAGAGAAGGGGGAGAAAGAGAGAAATTGGAAAGAGAAAGAGAGAGGAATATCAATGTGAGCGAGACACACTGATTGGCTGCCTCCAGCATGCACCCTGACCAGGGCCAGTGGTCGAACCGGCAACCCAGGTAAGTGCCCTTGACCAGAACTGAAGCAAAGATTCTCTGGTATGTTCTAATCGCTGAGGAAGATGATCTAGGGCTCCTATTTGCTTCTGTTTTCCCAGCCATTTGCCCATACACTGAATCAGCATAGGCATTTTCTTACTGCCATCATGTCTCTAAATATTTGACAATAGAAATAAAATAATAATAACTGATATTCAAAACAATGATCTTTAAAAAGTGGCAAAGCTAAAGGGACCAAAATAGAAATAATGTTTTCACACATCACTAGAAGTGGTAAAATGATAGCAATAGGCTATCTTAAGTATGTATGTGTATATGTGTATAACCACATATATACCTATTACTTTATATATAAAATATATATGTACTATACACTATGTACTATATATATGTTCTATATATATATATCCACTAGGAAAACTATATATAGTAATTTTTAAAATATTGCAATTTGCTCGTCATGAAATACTAAAAAATGCTCATGTAATTCAGAGGAAAGCAAGAAGAAAAACAGAAATTGGAAACATGGGGAACAAATAGAAAATGAATAAAATAATGGAAAAAATGAGCAAAGGGCATAAAGTGACCCAAGTGTATATGGCAAATGAACACATGGAAAGATCTTTAACATCATTAGTCATTAGAGACATGCAAAATACAAGCACAATGAGAAATCAATACACCTATCAGAATGGCTAAAATAAAATATAGTGACAATACCAAATGCTGGCACGAATATGGAGAAATGGGATCATCTATACACACTGCTATGGGAATGCAAAGTGGCACAAATGCTCTGGAAAATAGCTGGGCAATTTCTCATAAAACTAAGCACACAGTTAAGTATATATCCCAGAGAAATGAAAACTTATGCTCACACAAAAGTCTATACACAAATGTTCATAGAAGTTTATTCATAATAGCCAAACACTGAAAACACCCTAGACATTATTAAATGAGTGAAGGGCTAAATTAAAAACTGTAGCACAGCCCTATCACTCAACAATAGAAGACAACAAACTGTCCACACACTCCAGAATTTGGATAAATCTTTAAAAGGAATTACACTGAATGAAAAAAATTTCAAAATATTATTCCATTGATATAACTTCCTTAAAAGAACAGAATTATCGAAATTCAAAACAGATTAGTCGTGTCAGGATTGGTAAAGAATTGGGGATGGGAAGGAGGTGGGAGTGATTATGAACAGGAGAGGAATGAAATCACCACGACCTTGGAATAGGAACCCCCGTCTCCATGCCTGAACAGAGATCAACAATTATTCAGCTATCCATGAACCAAACCAGCTCTCAGGAAACTGGAAACCCATTTAAATCGCAAGCAACTCAGTGGAACAAGAAGCATGAGAACTGCACAAAATGGGAAGGAAGAACAGCTTCATTTTGCTTGCATCAATCATCCCATCATCCACGCAGGCAGAATCCCCCTCATCCCTCTGCACTTTCACCCATCCAGAGACCAGCAAAACTGGGCCTGTGGATACTGCTGGGTCTGAGGGAGAAGAGCAGGGGCTCCCAGCATCAGCCAAGCAGC
>NW_006287557.1:231589-236575 GCF_000327345.1 Myotis davidii
AATAACACAGCCCAGGGGCCTGCTCTGCAGACAACTCAAGCAGTGTTTGTCACTGAAGGCACCAACAGCCAGCACAGTCACCCCAGATTCCTGCAGATTTAACCAGTTTTCACGCCCCCACCCCTGCCCCCAGGTATTTGTGTTTGCTCTTGCAAGCCACCTGAATTCCTTCCAGCAACTTCCTCCTCTCCTCTGATAGAGACCAGGAGCCATACAAGCAGTCATGCCAAACCTCTGAAGCTGTGTGAGTGTAAGATGCCAGCCGAGAATGCCACAGCTGACCACCACCTGCAGCCAGCCCCTCTAGGTATAGCTGCACACTCCCAGCATGACCCCATCACTGGCCTCCCCTGCTGTGCATCTCTGGTGAGAACCGCAGCCACACTAACGTACGCTGTCAACCAAAGCTGCCACAGCTGCCAGTGTACACACAGTCCCAGCCTTTGCTGCTTGCCTCGGCCGCCAGCACTGACTGTGTGTTTGCAACCAGCCTCTGCCACTACACAGGCACCTATCGATATATTTTATTGAAGCATTTATTTGTCAAGGTTAAAAAAAATCTATTATGAATTCACCAGAATTCAATGTTAAACACATTTAATTGGGACTAATTTTTACTTTTTTTTTTTTCTCTAGCAGCCTACCTCAATCAGAAATAGTAAGAGGAAATAAATTTTAAAAAACAAATAACATTATGTTTTATATAATAAGACCATGCCTTTTTCTCAATTTGAAGTTAACACCATAACTCAGATTTCATTCAAATGAACAGTTGGATTTCGTACTGTTTTTAGATCTATTACGTTTAGCCTCAGCCCAGCAGTAGCAAAATAATCTATTCCTTTGAAAAAATCAATAGGACAAGAGAATCGGTCCTATTGCATGTTTTTATTTAAAGAAAACACTTTTTCCATAAGATCATTAGAACTTAGCAGATATTTTATCAGAAGTTATGCAAAGTAATGATTTAAGTAGGAGAGAGTAATGTTTTTCTTCTGATTTATATTATATTTTTGCTTTAAAAAATCTTATTTGTAAATCTGAAATGACTCAGTAATGTCTAGATTACTTTTTCTTATGAATCATATGTCTTTTCTCCCTCTGTTTAGAACAGAAATATGTATTTATATCCTACCCAATCTCTAGGTGAGTAACACATAATTATTATGTATAGACAAGTATAACATCAATAATGCAGAAAAACACTTTTATTCCCTATATTTAGTTGCTATAAGGTAATTCTGCAAAGAATTTTGTTCATTGATAGCTAACAGAGTCCAAATATGTGAAAGGAGGTTATGTAAGCAAGTGGTAGGCAAAATTCTCTCCAATAGGCATCATCAATCTGATTATTGATCTATGTAGTAAGGAATTGTATGCCCTGCATTAACAAATATTCTGAGTGTGGGCTATACTGATTAAATCTGAATTAGGTGAGTGGATTAAATAAGCATCAATTTTCTAATCTTGATACTACTGTTCTATAGTTATGCAAGATCCTAACATTGAGAAAACTTGGGTGAAAGGTAGATATCAGATTATTGGATAAAATGTATATCAGCAATTAGATCTCTCTGTATTAATCCACAAATATGCATGTCAATCTATAGTTATCTCAAAATATAAATCCATATATATAAGATAATATACATTAAAATTAAAAGTTAAGAAATTCTATATGCAAGATGTATATGACATATAACAGATATTGCAAATTAAAGCAACCTCTTACAATGTCCATCAAATCTTTATTTGATTCATCTGATAAGCATATCACATCCTTAATTCCAAAACTAGTTAGATCGGTGGTTCTTAACCTTGGCTGCACATTAGAATCACCCGAGAATCTTTTTAAAATCCTGATTTCTGGGCCTCATCCTCTGGAAATTCTGTTTCTTTGTTACTAATGTTGTGGCCCCAACCCATAACAAAGAAACAGAATTTCCAGAGGACGAGGCCCAGAAATCAAGATTTTAAAAAGATTTCCAGGTGATTCTAATGTGCAGCCAATGTTGAGAACCACTGAGTTAGATAATGTTGTGAAATAAGAATGCATTTGTATGCTTTAAACTGGAATTATTCACTTGTACTTTTACTTAAATTTAAAGTAGCACCAATAGTGATTCTCGTTCATTCTGAACTCTATAAGGTCTGAGTTCACTTGTTCTAAAGATACCAGAAGATTCAAAATGATTTTGAAAGGCTTGCATTCATTTGTAAATTTAAGGATGACTATTACAAGCAACAACAGACTCTATGTCACAGTAATGTTAATCCACTTTTTCTGTCTTTCTCTCCTAGTTGGATAAAGATCTTGTGAACTAACTCTGGTCCCAAGTCACTGACATACACTACACTATTCTCTATTCCAATGATCCTTCTACCTTTTAAATTTATTCAAATTCTTTCAAAATGAAGCCTTATTTTCCTCCCCACCTGCGTAAATGTAACATTTCTTTCTTCTGTTTTTAAAGTCCTGTGAGTCCCAAATAATTAAGTGCCTGCCCACATCATTCAAAACACTTGAACGATAATAGCATTAAGGAAATGCAAACCGAATATTAAGAAGAAAAAAATCTCTGAATTCACGTAGAATAACTTAAAACTTCTCTTTGGAATCTCCTTTGCAAAGTCACCTTTGATTATTAGTTTCCCTGAGTCCTAGCGTGAGGCCCTTTATTACAAAGAGTGTACTCCTTTCCCAGGTAGTTTTACCACGGTCATAAATTCACTCATCACACGGACACAGGTAACTTACATGGAACATCGACCCCCAGCACAGACTCCCCTCCGGATATTCCACATCCACAGAGCATCTGTCTAGTCCAACTTGGCTGAGCTGTTACAACGAGCACTCCGATGTCCTGCCAGTTTCCCCTTCAGGGCTGAGAGGCTTATATTTCAGCTCCTAAGAACTTTCCAGCAAATAACTTTCAGCTGCCACTCTTTGTTAAGCATTGATTCAGCAGAAGAAAGCCATCACTGCCAGGACCACTCCTCCTATTCAGCATAGCTCACATGAAATCACTTGTTGTAGGGAGCATAGGGCCCAGCACGCTAACCTTGTACAGACACACCTCGTTTCATTGCTCTTTGACTCACTGCGCTTCACAGATGTTGCATATTTACAAATAAGGCAGGACCCTCCACCAACAGAAAGATGATGACTCACTGTATTGCAGTGGCCTGGGGCTGAAACCTGAAATATCTCCGAAGTATGCCGACGTGGGATAACTGTAAGAGCCCAGCCCCTGAGGGGTTGGCTGAGTTCTTCTAGGCTGCACCACAGAACAACTCTCTCTGCCCAATCCTGCTTGTTTTCTTTACCTTCTGCCGGTGGTTCTTGATCTCAGTGCTTGCTTCTCGTGGAGCACAATCTGTGGCAATTGGTACCAGGTGTGGTCCAATGAAACCGATCCTTGCCCAGGCAGCGTTGCTCAGTGTTTGAGTGTTGACCTGTGAACCAGGAGGCCACGTTTTGATTCCGGGTCTGGGCACATGCCCGGATTGTGGGTTCGATCCCCAATGTGGGGCGTGCAGAAGGCAGCCGATCAATGATTCTTTCTCATCATTGATGTTTCTATCTCTCTCTCCCTCTTCCTTCCTCTCTGAAATCAATAAAAATATCTCTCTCCCTCTTGTTCCTCTCTCAAATCAATAAAAATATATTAAAAAACAAAACAAACAAACAAAATAAATAAATTCTTAGATCCGATTCTGAGTTGTATCCCACCTCGCCCAGTTAAGCTGGCAGTTAAGACACCTTCACTGGCAATAGGACAAGCTCAGAGCGTCTCTGGCGCAGATGGCAGGGCGATGGCTAACACATTACTTAGTGATGAACTGGGATATTCTGATGAAGGAGAAGCCACTGTCTGCTGTGATGTTTCAAGCGTTTGAGAATATCAGGAAAATCATACTTAAGAGACAGGAGAATTTGGTGGTGGTTACTAAGTTTGACTGACAGCTGAGGCTTTGGGAAAAAGGTAATTAAAGGGTGAGAATGATTAAACAGCTGTTGAAAGCTAAATATTAAAGCCAGAAGGCCTCCAGTGTAGTAAATAAAGAGGCTATTACCAGGAACCTGAAGGAAAGAAAGGTGTGTGGGATGTTTGGGGCTTGATCATAACCAAAAATCCAAAGCTATTCAAAGGAAGTTGCAGGTCCAAGTATTCCTGGGTGCTATGCCAACTCTAAATGAGGTGACATGACAGAACTCTCAGGGAATACTGTGGAAATGAAATAAATGTCTTCCCACCCTCCCCAATACAGGGAAACTATGAAGGTCTATCCAGCTCTGAGCCCCCTGTGGTGTGTTCTGTGGTCTTCACTGAGTTGTATCGCCACAGGTCAATATTTTCCTCTATCAAATCTTACTTATTTCCCTAACAAAGGTTATCATCCCTTGAGCATTCCAGGCATAAACCTGCGTATTAATCTCTGCCTTGTTTGCTCCCTGGAACTAAATTTGCAACTCGTCTTAGGTGTCTCAAATGTGACTAAATACAAACTCATGATACTTAAAACTAAACATACTTTCAAACATACCAAGGCTTCATCACTTATCCCATTGTCTTTGATAGAAATCTATGACTCACCTTCAAGGTTGCCCTCTTGTTGATGTTTCCTGTATAAACAATGAGCATGGCCTATCAATTTTCCCTCTGTATGCGTTTCACATACACATGGCCTTCTCCATGTTCAGTTTTAATTTTAACCATACAAATCTATTTCTCCCCCAAATAGTTAAGAAGCAATAAAATTTGAACTGATCAATTATATCAACCATTAATTTTTCTAGACTCTTTGCTAGAGTAGTATTTCTTTAAAAAATTTTATATACTTTTATAATGATTAAATCTCCTTTCTTTGCTTTTAAGAGCAAGATCTTTAGCATGACTCCAAGGTCCCTAACACTAGCTCATTTAGTTTTCTACACACACACACACACACACACACACACACACACACACACCTGAGCACCAT
>NW_006287557.1:236685-241490 GCF_000327345.1 Myotis davidii
TAAACCATGTCTCAGAGACTTCTCTTGATGGGGAAAATGTTGGCAGCCAATCAGTGATTCCTTGGTGATAGGAAAGTTTGACTTTAGAAGAAAACAGTTAACTAAATGAAGGCATATAGAAGTTTTTTATAACACATTTTTTCTGATACTGTGTGTATTTTTTTTTTAACGATCTGCCAGTATCATCCTGTAATTTTCAGTAGCTTACTTTAGTTATAGCCACTTGAGACCATTCCGTAATGTGGGATCCGTGTGATAGCCAGTATTTCAGAGTCAGTTAATGCCAAAATTGGCATTAGTGTTTGCGTGGCATAGTAGAAAAACTCCAGGACTTTTAAGTCAGATTAGCATTATGTTCAACAACAGGCTCTGCAATTTACTAGTATGTATTGTGAAATCTTGGTTAAATTTCTAAACTTCTCTGAGACTTCGGAGATATTAGCTACTGATCTCCATGACATAACAAAATTTTACATGCCAAACAACAGAAATGTAGGAAAAACTGTTATATATCTATGTACCTATCCATGCATGTGTACATACACACATATACATGTACATACCTATACGGATGGATACATCCATACACATATCAAGCCAGTATTTTTCCTGCTGTCAATTACTCCAAGACTTGAGGAGTCATGTAATTTTTTTTTACTATTCACTTTAACTGCTCATTTTTAACAGTGTTAACTGAAGCTGTCACAGTTTACTTATAATCCAACTGACTCTCTGTAAGTGTTTGATCTCAAGGAAGTGTGAAATCCTTTTCGGTAGCATCCTTCTTACTTGAAAAATTTTATATGCATTAATAAAGTAGTCATGTATTAAAGCTACACCTATTTTAGCATTTTTATACTAAAGTATTAAAATATTTTATTTTAATTATGTAATGAATATATTTATGAGGAGCTTACATTTAGATAGCATAAATAACAAGAAAGCTGCTTGGATTTCCTTACAATCGTTTCACTGACATTTATTACAGGTTTGTGATATGTAGTGATGCTTGGTAAGTATTTGTTGAATTAATGAAAATTGAGTGACATGGCACAGCCAGCATTTAATCTCAGGTGTGTCTGATTACAAGTTCTGGGCATAATCCAAAATCTTAATCATCCTCTCAAATACTGGATGGAGCTCTTTTATATTGGACATCATATTTAAAATGTCAAGTAGCTTTAAACTTTCTCATTTCGCACATTGTTCATTTCTAACAAATACCAACCTAGGGTGTGCTCAACCCTGTACCTAGCAGCTTCCTTCAACGTTCGTAATGCTATCATAGTTAAAGGGCACTTTGATTTGTTTCTTTTTAAATCAACTTTGGGTTTTATTGAACATTTCACTATTTCTTTTTGATGTTGACATAAAACTTTTTAGTACTTATTTTTAATAATGAGACTGTACTTAGGTGGGATGACAAATATTACATTCTCTCCAAATACATTTCAAATGCCATTCAATGTATTATGATCCATTTTGCTAATTCTTTTTGTGGTGTGGCATACCATAATTATACATAAAAAATTCTTTTAAAGTTTATGTTAGACCTTAGCTAATAGAAAATTTTAGTTATTCCAACATGTGTCTTGATTTTGTTATAAGTGGGAACAACTAACGTGAGGTACTGTATAAATTTTAACAGATACATACTTAACAAAAAAATGTTTTATTGATTATACTATACAATTACATATGTCCCAACATGTTACAGAATATAGAAATGCAAGCAATTTTGGAATATTTACAAATATCTCATGTTGAAGAGGTTATTTAAAATAAAAACATAATATATGAAATGATTTTATTAGCTAATAGCATCAAATAATTTCATCATTATAGTCTCAGATCAACTTCTGATGTGATTTATGCCAACATAGTAATTTTCTCATAATGCTCTTTGACAAGTCAATTGCTAATATCAATAAATTTTATTTGTTAGCTAATCATCATAAGTAGGAAGATATCTCAATAAATCTTGAATTTTAATATTGACTTTAGGGTTAGGGCAAATCGCATAAGATTATATTATATATAAAATTCAGAGCTTCACTACAGTAAAAGAAAGCACTTGTTTCTTTTTCAATTTTATTTTAATTCACACTCTAGATATTGTTCCAATTTTTAGATAGAAAAATCAAAAATTGGAAAGAGAGTGAGGAGTAGCTGGACAAAGTTTTCATTCTGTGTGATAGATGAAATGAAAGACCTGTTTTTAATGCTTTAACTTCTGGAGGTTGGGGCCTGTGGTTGTCTTCAAGGCAAAAAGGGAAAACAACTACCTTCTTTCATAAGCACAATCTGTCATGCTAATTATTTAAAAATATATTTATTCTTTGCTATCATATTATTTTAACCTGGCGCTATGATAAAACCAAGTTGCTGGGGAGTAGAAATAGCATAGTAGAGCATAGTATAACAAAACATTGGGATTGATACTTCTTATTGGAGGCTCCATTAACACAAGAAGGAGAAACTTTGCCTGCAAGAGCCAGCGTAATAATTCAGCCACATTGTCCTCTCAGTCTACTAGGCCTTGTGCAATTTTCTCAGCCTACCATTAAGAAGAAACTTTTTCTTCATGCCAATTTTGAGTTTCTTAGATGAAGGGTTTTAGGCAACTAGAAATGTATTATAAAAGTAACTCCATATCATTGAGAAATAGAGGGAGGCCTTAGAATCGGGTGAAAGTAGAAAGTCCGTCCCCATTTATATTTTATTATTTCATACCCTGGTTTGGGGAGTTTGAGGATAAGTAATCATAAATTCTTCCTCACCATTTCTAAACCAAATGAAAAATATATAGCCAAGGATCAGATAAATTACATTTAAAGCTAGATGGCAGAATCTTGCTTGAATCCAAAGAAAAACAAGCTACCCAATCTTTCTTAATGCCCCCAGGTGAAATGGGAAAGTATTTTAGCATTTCCCCCTTAGCCTCCCTTCCCCGGTGCTTACTGCATGGAGAACAGGGCAGAGAGAAACCATGGTATTTGCAGACAGGCTTTCCCAGTCAGAGAACTGAAACATATCTCAGCAATGCAAGCTCAGTGCCTTTTGTCAACTTCTACCATTAGGTATCAATCTGTGGGGCAGAGCAAGCCATGAGCAGAGAGGGACCTGCCAGATGTCTTCTCTCAATACTATTCTATTCTTCAACAGTATTCCAGTACAATACTGTACGAGTCTTCCAATACTCCCTTCTGGAAGAAGGTTACAATTTCCCTCTCCTCTAGGGAAATATGGAGAGAAGAATATCAGCTTCCCACATAATGCCCGCATAATAGCCGGCCTTTATATGAAACTAGAGTAGGCCTTCCTTCCCCTGGCTGCCAACACTGGCTTCCCTCCAGCACCTGGGACCCGGGCTTCCCTCGAAGCCCTGGCTTCGTCCAGAAGGTCGTCTGGAAAGACGTCTTGTCTAATTAGCATATTACACTTTTATTATTATAGATTTTTCTCTGTCCATGTTCTTCTACCTCTACATAGCTTTAAGACTATTGTGCTTATATTTGTTTTATTTTTTCATCTCTGATATTAGCACTCCTTAAAAGACTGTTACTTTAAATTTACATGAAGACTTATGAATTACACTTAGGCCACTGCACTAAGAATCCAACTACCCTGGTGTCTAGTAGTTTCTTTTCAAAGGGGCATAATATTAACATGAATTATGATATTTACCTCTCTTCCCACCATTAAAGAAACTTTCAAGAATATGTGAGACAACAATCTCTCTTTTTTTTTTTCTAATGCCCCGTCTCTTCAGGATTTCTCTTTGCTCATGCATCGGGTTCACTATTGCTATCACTCCTTCACATCCTCCTTACTGTTCCAAATCTGATGCTTTCAACAGTTCAGTCATGTTTGAACCAGTTTAGGTTTTTGGTTTGTTTGTTACAGCAGCTAACATTGTCCTAACAAATACATGTAATTTAAAATGCACTGCCTGTTATAATAACTCAAAATAAACAGATCAAGCTACAGTCCACCTCCATTAGGTGAAAGGAGTTGAAGAATACTTAGTCTTCCTGTGGGAGTGAACACAGTCGGCTCTGAGTGTTTAAACAACTGGGTGTGACTCAGTGTATAATTATAGCTGTTATATGGTAAACTACATGAATTTCCTGTACTTTGATAAACTAGCTACTAGAGGTCATTTTGAGAGTCATTTGGTGAGGTTAAGGAAATGTGCTTCTGTGAACATTCAGAGCTAATCTTTTATGTCTTTCTGAATTTCTTTTTGTTATGCATGGCTCTAGCATTAGTTTTACTTAGAGACAGTTTTAATGTGCCCTGTGTTGTTTGGGGTTCTTAGTTGTTAGCAAAAAGATTGGCTGGTTAACTGGACCAGGTCCTACCACTGAGCAGGAACCGAAGGAGGATAAAGAACAACAAAGTTCAGCCAGGACCTCATAATTACTGTGTGATGATAATATTACCAATGAAAATTTACTACCATAATCCCCACCATTTTTTATTAAAAATTACTTTAAATCAATTACTTAACAAAATCACATTTGGGCAAATCTAAGTAATGTTCCCATTTTGCAACACTTACAGAAGATATAGAGAAACAAATTCTTGTTTTGACTCATACACTTTAATTTTCAAAGGTGGATATTTGCCCTGACTGGTTTGGCTCAGAGTATAGAGGGTCAGGCTGCAGACTGAAGGGTCCCAGGTTCGATTCCAGTTGGCACATGCCCAGGTTATGGGCTCAATCCCCAGTGGGGGGTGTGCAGGAGGCAACTGATCGATGTTTCTGACTCTCTATCCCTCTCCCTTCCTCTCTGTGAAAA
>NW_006287557.1:241557-246814 GCF_000327345.1 Myotis davidii
TGCATTGACTAGGTAAATTTGGGAAAGGTTTAAGGAAATGTATTCACATTTATTTGATCAGCTGCCTCCTGCACGCCCCACCCCCCAACTGGGGCATGTGCCCTCCTGGTTTGGTTCATAGGGTGATGCGCAACGACTGAGCGATACCAGCTGGGCACAATTTAATTAAAATCCTGGGTTCCAAGAATACATAGCAGGTTAAAATAATATTTTATTCTGTGCTTGAAAGAATGTTCCATTGGTCTACTCAGCTAGAAACATGATCCAACCATATTTACTGTTTTATCCTTTTTCATACTGCATGATGCTTAGATCCAAATGAGCTAAGTATGCCTTTGTAATAAGCAACCTTAAAATCTCACTAGCTTCGCATGAAAATGTTCATTTCTCACTTATGCTATCTGTCCATTTTCCTACTATTCCCTTTTAGGAGTTTTGTTTTATTGTTTTGGTGGTGTTGTTTTTTTTGTTAAGCTATTGAATTTCTCTATGCACTAGAACATATTAGTTCTTTTTCCAGTTTTTTGCACAGATTTTTGAACAGTCAAATAAACAAATCTTGGTTTAATAAAGATGATAATTTTTATAGCATCTTCCAGAATTTTTTTTAAATTTTTTTACAAGAATTTAAGAACCAACACTTTTCTGTGAGGAAAGCAGTGTGTTTATATGCATTTGCTTCATTGTTTCCACCTTCACAATTCGGGGAGTTCTCTCATGGAAAACCCACTGATGGAGCAGCACCAGTATCAATGTCAATGGCATTCCTCCAGCACAGAATATTGATTTTCAGACATAAAGGCAACACTTTAAATATAACTTGGCCCTTCCCTATGTTAGTCAGCTCTTTGTAACAGAAAATGTTTAACTTCACCATCATAGGCAACTGTCATTAATGCTACAGGATAGTATTTATTGGTGAAATTTATTTATTCATTAATCCAGATACAGAAGCTATTGTTTTTCAGTTTAATATACAACCTCTTCAGGCTATGTGACATGTTATTCACAAACTGATTTATTTTATTTTATTAAAATAACAGCATCCACTTTCTCATACTATGTTTTTTCTAGTATCCCACTCCATAATTTTACATGCCAGCAAGTAAGTTTAAATTCCACACTATTTATTTATCACTCATCTTACCAGAATTGTCTGGGTCCTAAGAGTAGAATTCTTCTCTTCCAGTTAACAACTTTGCTTCAGAAAGTTCCACAATAAATAGTTGGATACTTTAAATATAAACTCTACTATCATGTAAAATATAATAGAAATAAAAATAAATGAATGAAAAAATGACAACATATATAAAAATTTAGAATATAATTTCTAACCTACCCAATCAATCCATAATTTGCCATATCTGCAAAAAGCCCTATTACAGGAAAGGAGCTGAGCTGCACCACATCAATATTCCCTTTTTATAATAAAGATTTCCTCCAGTATTTATACTAATAGAGCTTGCTTGCTGTACAATGTCACTCAGCAGTTTTATTGCAGGAGTGAATTTAGGTTGGAGAGGCTATGGCATCAGCCTACTATTTTCCCCTCTGTGTAATTCAGCATTCATTAATTATTAGTGGCCTTCCTATTTTATATCAAAAATTTTAAAAAAATATATGCACTCCTATGTTCATAGCAGCATTGTTCACAATAGCCAAAATTTGGAAACAGTACAAGTGCCGATCAGTAGATGAGTGGATAAAAAAGCTGTGGTACATTTATACTCTGGAATACTACTTGGGCATAATAAAAATGAAATTTTAGCTTTGCCAAGACAAGGGGGCTGGGAGGTAGGAGAAGAAGGGCAAAATGGGGGAAAATGAAGACCATCTTAATAGTATCTGTTAATAAAAATAAATATTAAGTAAAAATAAAGTTAAAAGCTAATAAAAAATACTCAAATACAAAAATGTGGTCTTACTGTGAAAGATCTCTAATAAAATTGCAAGCAGGGCTGCTCAATTGCTATCCATCGTCAATCACTGAGTGATACTAACATCATGTAGGACATGAAGTTCAAATATAATTTTTTTTGCATCAGGATCACCAATAATAACTAAGGACATCTCCTAGAATCTTTATATTCAATAGAACTCTCCTTGAAAGAATAAATGAAGAAATTGCAAAATGGATTTCATTTATCTTTCTCATTTTCAAATTTGTAATTTTTATGGGACTACACAAGATATAAGATGATTTATTTAAAAAAAAGATTTTCATCATGGTGCAAATGCATTAAACTATAACTGGTATACTTGACTATACACCACTCATGATTTTGGTTGAATCAGAGTCATCTATATAACTGATTGGCTATTTTAAAATATGTCTATATCATCATGGTCTCTTAAGATTGATACTGCTAGTCAATTTACATAAATACATTGCCTGATTATTCTTCAGTGTAATTTCTGAAGAGTGCTTTGACAATTTTTTTATTCAAATCTTATCTTCCAACTTAAATTTCCCATATTACTTGTCTTAGTTATTTTGCCTCATTGTGAAGTTAAACAGGCAAACAATACTTCATTGAAGATTACTGCAATGGGATAGAGAAAGCGAACTGAACCAAAATGCAAGAGAGTTTTAAAAGCACTAGGCCTCGTATGGAGGGCTTAGGATGGAGGTTTGGCAATGCAAATTAGATCATCTGTGCTTACTAATTGGTGCTTACTGGACTTAGGCTTGTTTTATTCCACAGATACTGGGATATAAAACTCCTATATTTCTTTTGTTCCCCAGCTTTGAGGTATATTAAACCACCAAAAATTGTGTTTATTTAAGACAAATATTACATCTCAAAGTGATGACTCTTAAGTCTTTGCAAAATACATTCCTGGGTTCTAAAATTCGCAAAATGTTGCAAGAAGACATACATGTCAAAGAGGCAAAGAAAAGGTTTTACAATTGCAAGTTTTCTAAAGCGAATGCTCTAACAAGGCCAAGAATGAGAAACATGTCTAAAGTTTAATCAAGCTTAAGAGAACATTAAGCCAATTTGGGTCATATGTGTCCCTATATAATCCTCCTGAACTTTCAATATACATGGCTATTACATCCTTGATTTGAAGTTTCTCAAAGATTTTAGAAGTTGGATGCTGTTATCTCTTTCCAACTAGAATTGTCCATAGTTTCCAGACTCCTTCTATTACCTTTACATTTCTTAAATTGGGTATTTTTTCTTCATTAAACTCTGGAGAACTCATCTAAAGTTTGCAATTCCTTTTTAGGTTCAGTCAACAACATTCAATACGATACAATTAGCTTTATGTTTTCCATTCTCTTCTCTTCGTGGTAGAAATTTATTGACTCTATTAAATGCCCTCCATGTTATCACAGATGGAATTTTGACCAAATATTTTTTAATAACGGAAGAACATAAATGACTATTTTCTGTCTTCCAACAAAAAAATTCTTTTCTTCTCCAAGCCAATGCTACGTATTATAGTGCTTTTTTATAGTCAGTGCCATACTAGGCTATGGTGCATTGAGATATAAACAATCACAAAAATTCATGATTTTAAAACAGAGTTTGCTTTCATGGTTACACTACATGTTGTTATTTGTGTTTGTTGGGGACTCACATACACATCTTATTCTGGAACTACTACAGTGGCAAAGAAAAGAGAGTTCTGACAATTACAATACCCAACCTTACAATGACATGAACCACTGTACCCACAAATCATGGCACAGAACAAATCTTATTGCCACATTGATATAAAAGGGAATTGATAAAGCAATTCCACACTATACCTGGGCTGTGGGAATAATAAAAAATACCTGGCAAGTAATATTTATGATTACCCAAAATAACTTTATTTTGGCTTGTCTCTAGCCACTCCCTCTCCCCAAATGAGTAAAATATAATAAATGCTTAGTTATCAAGATATAACTTTCATCCAATATTAAAAATAAATAAATTAGACAACTTTACTAATACCGAAACCAGCATTACTTCAAGTGGAAACTACAGGTATTGTACCCTGATCTTTAATACTCTATATAAGAAAATGCCATTACAGTAGATGGTAGTCATTGAAATACTTGTGCGTTAGCTTCTCGTGTGAAAATTATTGTTCTGTTTTAAATGATAGGACATCATGCTGGACCATAATGTATCTGGATAACTAAAGCATGATTAAAATAATATAGTATGGAAATGCCTTTTCATCTAAGAAAACTTCACATGTACTTTTTTTTGGAGAATTTTTTATTGTTTAAAAATCATAATCCTGGATAACTAAAGCATGATTAAAATGATACAGTATGGGAATGCTTTTTCATCTAAGAAAACGTTACATGTATTTTTTTGAAGAATATTTTATTGTTTAAAAATCATAATTGAAGCTTCAAAAACATACAATCCAACCCACGTCCCAATTCGAGTCCTCTACTCCCTGGAGGAGAGCACAGGTCTTTTCCCTCCCACCTGATGCCCACACCACTAGCCAGGACCCTGCCCTGGGGAGGCCACCTGCCCGACTTTGGCCCTCCGTGTGCTAAGTCACAGGCTGGGGAGGGGCCCTGGGGTGAGTGGGGGTGACTGGCTCTCTAGATCCCCCCAACCCCACCCGACAATAAGCAGCCTGTGAGCTGTGTGTGGGGAAAGGAGCCAGTTCCCTGGGTAGGGGACCCCAAGGGAAAAAGATAAAGAACCAGTCCCCTCACCCCACCCCTCCCCAGACCCCAGCTCAAGGGAAGCTGTCCTCAGCATCTTCTGCCATTTCCTTGGCAAACTCCAAATCCTGGTTAGGTGATTAGATTTTAGCTTAAACCTTGTTAGTATTCATTTCAGTCAGAGAACAACACATGATTTAAAAGATTTGGGGTTAATATGAAAAAAATAAATAAATAGAAAAGTCTTCTGCTTTACCGAATTACACTTTCTGGTATGCAACCCTGCTTATCAAATGCTATGACACGTTAACTTTCTAATATTTAACCCTTGGAGTTAAAATTTATAAAATCATGCAAAATAAATGCAATACTTTTTATGTTGTCCAACAAGACTCATAGTAGGTATATGTGCTTTTTTCTAGATAAGTTAAAAATCCCTTCTCCACCCCTGCTATTCATTACTGCTTAAGACTAAAAGTATAGTCTGTGTACAAAAATACTGAATTCACATCTCATGCATGACTTGAAGTTCACTGTGTTTCTTCTCATTAAAATACCAGCATTTTTTTGTGTAAAATGCACTTCTAATTCATGTCATGATGTTATCATGAAAAATCAGAAAGTTCCAGACAC
>NW_006287557.1:247832-253743 GCF_000327345.1 Myotis davidii
TTATTGTTGTTGTAAATGCTTTATATTATGCAGAAGATGAACCATTTTTTACTAAGGGTTTCTGTCCTGTTACGCTGCCCCTTCTTCATCCTTTAGCTACAGGGGACACACTTTTGTGGGGCTTTTTTATAGGCAGTGTTTCTGGGTTGCCAGCTACCTCATCTCCAACTTTAGGATATACGAGGCAAAAAGGAATCCCAGGGAACTTGCCAGTGTATTGTTCCTTAGATCCTGAGGTCATTAACCTAGCTTTCTTCTTTCCCCTTCAGAATCTCCTTATGTTTGTTTTATGTAGAATGCTTAAGGGATTTGAATCAAACTTGTTAAAACAAACAAAAAGGCATGATTTATTAACAATTCATTTCCAAATATATATAATAAAATAGAAACATGCAAATTAGCTGTCCCTCTGCTACGCTCAAGCCATGCCCACCAGCCAATCGGAGTGATATGCAAATTAACCAACAAAGATGGCAGGCCTGTGGGCAGTGTGCATGTGCACAGGTGCCGAGCTGCTGGGGGCAGGCATCCCGCACCACCCCACCCCAGCTGATCTAGGCCAGCGGGCAGCATGCACAGGGGCAGAGTGGCCGGGGTTTGGCGGGGCAGGACCCCTGGCTTCAGCCCAGTCCTGGCTGCTCCAGGCCGGTGTTCAGCCTGTGGAGACAAGGAGCGGTTGGGGTGGGGCAGGATGCCTGGCTTTCGCCCTGCCCCAGTCACTCCAGGCAGGTGAGCAGCATGTGCTGGCATCCCACCCCACCCAGGACACTCTGAGCCTGTGGGCAGCACACAGAGAGCCTCTGGGCAGGGGAGGTGGGCCGGCGGAGGGCGGCCTGTACCCCCCACATGGCTGTGCTGGCAGCCATGAGCATGCCAAGCAAAGCCTGCGGGCCATCAGCACTGAGGAGTGGCTGCGCAAGTCCGGCCTCCTGGCCCAGAATGTGCAAGGATCGCAGGGACAGCCACCGTGGCAGGCCAGATTGACGTCCTCCTGGCTGTGCCATGGGAGTTTGCAGCGGAGGGAGGTCTGTACCCCCGACATGGCTGCGCTGGCAGCCATGAGCACACCAAGCAAAGCCTGCAGGCCATCAGCACTGAGGAGTGGCTGTGCAAGTCCGGCCTCCTGGCCCAGAATGTGCAAGGATCGCAGGGACAGCCACCGTGGCAGGCCAGATTGACGTCCTCCTGGCTGTGCCATGGGAGTTTGCGGATCTGTGAAGCCACAGGCCTCTGGTGTGAACATCCTCTCCTCCCCCACTTGTGTGCAAACATCCCCCAGCGCACTGTCACCCTGCAACACTCCCGGACCTAGGCGTGCACAAGTTCCCCCGTGCCCTTCCGCCGCACTTCCATCAACCCAGCATGCCTAAGTCCCCCACAAGATGTGCACATGTCCCCTCCGACACACTCATGTTCTTTGGAGAGTGTCTGGGTGTTCTGGGTGCTGAGGGTGGGTGCCTGTCAGATAATAATGAGAGGGCAAAGCGGTGACGCCCTGTTCCCGTGGAGGCCAGTGCAGCGATGAGATCACCTCTGGAGGGTTAATGCAGGTGCTGAGGAGTGATAAGGTGCAGACAGACACACCTGGTGGGCGTGGGTGGCCCTTGCTGAGGTGCCTTCGGTCAGCATTCAAGATGGAGAACCCAGAGGCGGCGAGGAGTGAAACAGTGGGATAGTCGGGGTGACTGCAGAGGAGGAATGTGCACTTTGGGTGCCAGCACCCATGAGCGAAGGCTGCCCTAACTGAGCCTCGCTCACTTGGGGCCTAGTGCACTCCTGCCGGGCAGCGGGTGACTGGACGTGCTTTTCCGAGTTAATGAGAAAAAATGTTGATTCTCCTGCTGCCCACGAAGGTGGAAAGTGAAGTGGGGAGACATGCGGGGAGTGAGCGAGGTTCCTTGTCTGGGGGTTCCAAATCTGCTGGTGGCTTCTTTCACCGCTGACTAGAGATATACAGAGTGTCCCCCCAAAATGTATACACACTTTGAATAATTACTAATTCCAGTGGATTCAATCATGAAAAGAAAGAAACATCAGTTGAGCTGTGAGCTGTTAAAAGTGTGTATTCATTTTGGGGGGGGGCTACCCTGAGTTTCTTTATCTTTCAGGATTTAGCCACTTTCAAGATTTAGTCTTGAGAAGTCTTTCTCTTTTACTAGGAGGCTATATAGAGTAATGGTTTTAGAACATGGGCAAAACCACAGTTGCAGAATGGTCAAATCACCCAGTTTCCTTTTTTTCCAAGGATGTTGATCACTTCCAACTTCTTTTTTATGCTGCTAAAATAAGTAATAGCTCCCCACTCTTGTATCCCATGAGATCTGTGACAGTAACATTTGCAGCTTCTTGCACAAATGGAAATACATTGCCAGCAGCGCTTGCAAATGATCAGGTGACTAAGTGACATAGTCAAGCATGAATGTTACTTTCTACTTAGAATCCTTTTTCCAATCATCTAATTTCAATTTCTAGGTTTTCCCTCTGTTCTCCTTTATACAATGAGCAGGAACTCTTGAATTTAGAGATAAATGGTACAATTGACTGCCTCTTAAGATGAACTTGGTCATATAGTTGTGGAAACTGATTCAAAGTGATTTCCTCAAATGCATTATGTTGGCTAAACATTGAACTCATGCTAATAATAGAGATATTCTTATTCACATTACGTCAGTCTTTTAGGATTCTCTAATGTTTTCCACTACTATAGACTACCCATGACATTTATTCTGGGTTTCTGGCATAAATTTGGAAACTATTACTGATATCTTTGATGCCTCATAAAAATAATAGGAAAGCTTCTAATATCATTGTTAATTTATCTGATCAACAAATAAATGTTCAAATGTTATATCTGCCAACTTTCAAGTATAAATATAATGATATTAAACCTCTTAGAGCTTACCCAAATGCTATATTCTGTCACAGTTTAATTTCCATTCATTCCTATTCATTAAAGTGGCATTTCATTTAAGTTCCAAAAACATTGTTCTTTATTATATGACTTGCTAGAGTCACTAGTAATTTATAAAAAAAATTATTATGCTTGAATAAAGAACTACACTTCTATATTACATAAAAACTGTAATGTTTAATGACAAGTGTGTTAAATTTTCTATCTTGCTCTATAAAAATGAATGAGACACTATATTTTTCAAAGGAGTATTCTTATTTTTCTTCTAATAAAGAAAAGCAGGGGACACAAAGGTATTGCTGCTAAGCTGAAATAAGTAAATGACCAGAAATTGGGGAGCTTTTCTTTTGAATATGCCTCTTTAAAAGAGAGACCAAAAAAAAGCCTTAGTAGCAAAGATATTAAAAATGAAGCTAGGGGTATATTGAATTCTATCACATAGATACTTTTTTAAATTGTTAAAGAAAAAAATACATTTAGCTCTTACATTGCATTTTTAAATTGGCAATGTGTTTCAAAAATTAATCAATTTGATTACATCCCTTTGAGGTGGGTGAGTGTGACTAAACACTGTAGGTCAGAAATGCATTAGCTCCAGTGATAATAGTTATTGCCATAGCAACATGGCCACCACAGGCCCAATACCGAAATCCTTACTCATGCAAAATGTTCAGTGGTTTTAATGAGCATTCTCTGTGAATCCAGATCCAAATTGTGCCCCATGTGCTCACTTCTTTGGGAAATGTTTGAACTAAGTATTGCTTTATTCTTGTTAACTGTGTAGAGTACAGCACATGTGAGTCACCCATAATAGCATGGGGTAATTTAGGCTGATATTGCAATTACATTTAGACTTCACCATCTGGGTCAAGCAATGAATTACAAATAAACCTGGTCCCTTGTGAGGAGTGGCTTTGTCGAACAAAAACTAAAGGCGTGAAAGTCAATCTTGAGCTTGTGCTTTTAGTGGCTACTATTCAGTAAGTGCCCCACTGGTTTATTTGCAATATTAGAAACTACTATTCTGTAATGGCTGAATGAGTGCTTTAAATTTCAGTTAGACCTTCTATACTTGGGCATATGTGTGGGAGTATATTCAAGTTATCTTCCCAAATAAATTCAAGTACAGAATTAGTTAACTTAGAATTTTTTCAATATCTTCATGAGAAATGCAACACTATCAGAATAATAATATATGACAAGACAAATCTGAAATTTCACATGGTTTTATTATTATACACTAGGGGCCCAGTGCACAAATTCATGCACCTTGAAAGGAACTGTGGGCCTCAAGGCTGTGGCAGGCACAGGGGTGGGTCTCGGCCCATCCGCCATGCCCCAGATGGCTCCTGGTACCCTGTATGCTGGCAGCCCCGCTCCCATGAGCTGATGGCACCGGCCCTGCTAGCACCCACTGATGGTGCCAACAGCGGGTGTGAACGGGACCAGCGCCGTCAGCAGATGTGAGCAGTGGGGAGGTGGAGAAGCCCCCAGGGACGATCAGGGCCCACAAATGCTGCTCACACCCGCTGATGGCACCTAGCAATCTGGACCGGCACCAGGCATCAGCAGCGAGTGCGAGCAGCGGCTCTGGCACTGGCTGTGGGTGCGCACGGGGCTATCACTGGCAGCGGGTGTGGGAAGCAGCTGCAGGCCCCGATCACCCCTCAGGAGCAGGGGGAGATGGAGAAGCCCTGAGGGGCAATCGTGGCTGAAAGCAGGTGTGAGTGGCGGCTCCCATGCCAACAGTGGGTGCAAGCAGGGCCGGCGCTGGCAGCGGGTGTGAGTGCCTGGCAGGACCATGGCACATAGGAGCAAAGAATTTTCCGTAACCACCAGAGTCTTGCCCTGATGACAGCAACCAGCACCCAGCCTTGGTCTGTTGCCCCCGCTCACCTCCTCTACCATCCCACTACAGCCGATACCAAGCCCCCAGCTTGTCCTGTGCCCCCCGCTCCCCTCCTCTACCATCCCACTACAGCCGATACCAACCATGTCCCACATGTGCCCCCTGGTGGTCATCACATGTCATAAGTGACTGGTTATTTAGTTGTTCTGCCATTCAGTCTATTTGCATATTAGGGTTTTATATGTATAATATAAATGTTTATATTATAAATATATATTATAAATATAAATATATATGTTTATTTCTATACCAAAGTGTGAAGTAGACAGGGCAGCTATTATTTTTACCAGAAGTCTTGAAAGTATCATAAAGTGTAATGCCTGGGAAGTAAAACATGTAAACCTCGTGCACGCATGCACACAAACACACACACACACATATAAATGTTTATATTATAAATATATATTATAAATATAAATATATATGTTTATTTCTATACCAAAGTGTGAAGTAGACAGGGCAGCTATTATTTTTACCAGAAGTCTTGAAAGTATCATAAAGTGTAATGCCTGGGAAGTAAAACATGTAAACCTCGTGCACGCATGCACACAAACACACACACACACACACACACACACTGGAAAAAATTATATGCTTGGAATTAAAATAAATTTGGCCTCAAACTCTATCTCTCCCATCTACAAACTGCGTGCACACTGAACCTCTTTCAACTTAATCTTCTTTACCTTTAAATGGAAATGATAACAGCTATTTTTAACACTGTGTATTTTGTAGGGAAGTTATTTAAAGCTATAGTAATTCATTTTTAAAAAATATATTTTCACTGATTTCAGAGATGAAGAAGAGGGAGAGAGTGATAGATACATCAATGATGAGAGAGAATCATCGACCAGCTGCCTCATGCAGGCCCCCTACTGGGGATCAAGCCCCCAACCTGCGCATGTGCCCTCGACCAGAGTCAAACCTGGGACCTTTTAGTCCTCAGGCCAATGCTCTATCCACTGAGCCAAACCAGCTAGGGCTATTAATTCATTTTAGTAAGTTTTATTACCTGGTAGTTAATAAAACTGTCTTCACTGCTCTTCTTTTTCAGAGTTTTCCACCTAGTTCTTTTTGTTTCATTTTACATA
>NW_006287557.1:253864-272535 GCF_000327345.1 Myotis davidii
TGCACATGAGCATGCAATATTTCATTTGGTATATTTACAGTATCACTCCTTCCATCGTGGGTGTTCATGGTATTCCACAAAGTAATTAAAATATCTCTGCCTATGTCAATTGTCTATTGCTGCCACAAAAGTTGCCACAAACTTAGAGGATTAAAACAATACCCCCTTATGAGCTCATCGTTTACATGGGTTAAGCGTCTCAGCACAATAAGACTCAGCCTGTTTGTTTGCTCTGGTTTTCACGAGACTAGAACCAAACTGCTGGCTGGGCTGCGTTTGTTTCTTTAAGATTTGGGAGAAAAAGTGCTTCTGAGAGCTTTCAGGCTTTTGACAGAACTCAGGTCTCGGAAGGTGAAGGACAGAGATCCTCGTTTTCTGTCTGGCTGTTAGCCAGGGGGCGACCTTAACTCCGAGAACCCACCCCAGGCCCTGGGTATGGCCCTTCCGTTCTCAAACCAGCAATGACACCTGGAACCGTCTCATGTGTGGATTCTCCTTGACGTCCCTGTTTTCCGCATTTCCCCAGACTCCTCTTCTGCTGCATTTTACTGATTTCCTCCATGTCCAGCTGCTTTTATAAAAATTGACAGACAATTTACAGACAAAATGCTATTAGTTTCAGGGGTAGATCACAGCGATTTGATATTTATATACATAACCAAATGATCTCCACCGTAAGTCTACTTACCATCTGTCGCCATACAAAGTTATTACAACGTTATTGACTGTATTTCCTATGAAGTACATTGCATCCTCAGGATTCATTCATTTTACAACTGGAAGTTTGTACCTCTTAATATCCTTCAGTTATTTTTGCCTGCCCCCCGAAACCTCCCCTCTCTGGCAACCACTACTTTGTTTCCCTTTTTTCCCTTTATCTATGAGTCTATTTCTATTTTGTTTTGGTTGATTTGTTGTAATACTCCATATAGAAGCGAAATCACATGGCATTTGTATCTCTCTCTCTCTCCTTTATTTCACTTAGCATAATATCCTCTAGTCTATCCATGCTGTCACAAATGGCAAGATTTCCTCCTTTTTATGGCTGAGTAATGCTCCCTTATGTAGATGTACCACCTCTTATTTATTCGATCACCCATCAAAAGGCATTGAGGCTGTTTCCATGTATTGGCTTCTGTGTATAATGCTGTCATGAACACAAAAGTGCACTTATCTCTTCCAAATAGTGCTTTCATTTTCTTTGGATAAATACCCTGATTTGGAATTGCTGCATTTTATGGGTGTTCTACTTTTAATATTTTGAGGAAACTCCATATTGTTATCCCCAGTGGCTGCCCGGTGTTACATTCCCACCAACACCATACAAGTATTCCCCTTTCTCCACATCCTTGCTATGTTTGGCTTTTTGATAAATAGCCATAAAGGGTTTATGTTATTAGACTGGGCTCCTTATCTAATCCAGGACATTCTTCCTGTTCTAAGATCATTTACCCAAATTGCATCTGCCACGTCTCTGCCATGTAAAATATCATATTCACAACTTCCTGGCAGTTTATTACTTATCTACTCTTAAGTACTTAAATTCACGAATCACGTTAAGCTACTTATTTGCACCAAGATTTCTGAAAGACATTGAAACACCTAGGTTTTCTTTCCCCCCCTGAGATAAAATTCCTATGAAATGGTGGCCATTATACTATATACTTGCTTTTAGATAGCAAAATACCAGTGACAAATCCAAATGTGTATGCAATTGTATTTATTTCATAGTTTCATTATGAAACATGTTTCATGAGTTGATACCTGGTAGTTTCCCGGAGAAGGAATGGGTGAAATATGTGTTCCTGCCTTTCACTGTTTTCTGATTAATGAGAAATTCCAAACTCAAGAAAATTCTGAATCCATACGTCACCTTGTCCCAAAGCCTACAGATTTTGATATTTAGCTATACTACCACAAGGCATTTATTTAAAGTAAGCCATTTCCCAATTTGCCCATGTTTAAATTCTTAGCACTTGGTTACTTCACAGGTAATCCTGAGGGGGAAAAAAAACATTCTGCAGCCCTGATTTTAAATTATGTAATTCATATGACATACAGCTAACCAAAACTGCAAAACACTTCATTAAAAGGTATGCATTTTCATATCGATAATAACACACCCCAGTGAAGATAACAATTAGATATTTATTCTATTGTTCATCTATATACAGTATATAAAAGGCTAAGCAACCGTCCGACCATCCAACCGGTAGCTATGACACACAATGACCCCCAGAAGGCAGGTGCTCTGACCAGTAGCTATGACGAGCACTGACCACTAGGGGGCAGACGCTCAATGCAGAAGCTGCTGAGCTGCAGTGACTTGGCAGCGGCAGTTCTCAGATGATGCACCCCAGAACCATAGAGGAGGGAGACCACATCTGGGGTGCATCACCCGAGAACCACCATCTCACAATCTGAGACCCCTCAGTGAATGTCGAAGAACCGGTTTCAGCCCGATCCCCTCAGGCTAGGCCGAGGGACCCCCACCTGCCCTAGGGACCCTGTTCACTCCACAGATGCCTTTGAGCATGGCGCTGCCCCAGGTGCAGCTGGCAGGGGAGGAACACAGGAGGTTGACTCCAGGGTGTGTCCGGCCCATCTCATCCTGTCCTGCCCAGCCGGCTACCTTCTAATTAATTTCCTCTAAATGTGCACAAAGCCGTGCACCTGGGCACTAGTCTATATATAAAAGCCTAAGTGACTGTTAGGACTGGACAACCAGGTGACCAGATGACCAGCTGGTAGCTATAATGCGCACTGACCACCAGGGAGCAGACACTCAATGCAGGAGCTGCCCCCTGGTGGTCAGTGTGTGCCCAGAGCCAACCTCCTGCAGCTAGCCAACCTCCCACGGTCCCTCCCCCGAGACAGCTGGCCCCAATCAGGACTGGACAAGATGGCTCCAATTGGCTCTGATCGCCAGCCAGGCCAAGGGACCACCCCACCCATGCATGAATTCATGCACTGGGCCTTTAATATAAAATAAACAGAGTTAACCATGAAAATTGTGCATTTTTTTGTTTTGTTTTACTTGTTTTTTGTTGCTGTTGCTGTGTGAGAAGATACAGAAGATTTAGTAGAAAACTCCTTATGGAAGTAAATTGAGACAGTTCAATTGGAATAGCGCATATATTATGACTAATGAAAGATTAAGTTAGCTGATGAAAGGAAAGCTAGGATGCACAGAAAGTCTGATAAGCAGAAAGACCATTAACAAGGGACAATTTCTGAGAGAATGCAGAATTTATCCCAGATTAAATATATATGTATATTTGTTTTCCTCATCTAAATTCTTAGAATATTAGTAAATTTCTGAGCTCTAAGAAAAATTCTGAAGGTGCTTAAGCTCTTATCGCCATGAAACTTTTAAAGAGCGTTTCCAGAGTGGAATTTGCAATACTCCTTTGCCTAATCAATTTTCCCACTGGCTTCAAGTAGAGTTTGTCACACTACAGTCTGTTTCGTTCACTGGCCAATAAGAAAACTCACATTTAGGCTCAGATAAGAGAGAAGAAAACAATGATTCCTGAGATGCTTTGACTTTTTGATGTAATTCCATATTTTTATTTCAGAATTGGGAGAACCAAAAACACAACATTTCAACACGTCTGATCGTTTATCAGACTAATAAATAATTATAAGTATCATATTACTTTTGAATGATGTGTTAATATCTATACTTTGAGAAATGCACATAGTTCCCCCAAAAAGAGTATTACTTCTGTTATAGCATTGCAGCCTAATGCATTGGAGAAGAAAATAAATGAAGGTATATAGGTAATTGGTGCTTCCTTGAACCAGCCTAGGCTCTTTCATTATATGCTCCAGTTTTTTATTGTCCTCTAATCCCAATTTGTAATCAATTGCAATTTGCAAGACAGAAAGTAAAACTTAATTTTCCTGACTAACAGGAGTGCCTGCTGCCTTTTGGGGGAAAAATCAAAACAAAAAAACAAAAAAACGCTGCGTTTTGCATCCTTTTGATCTCAATATTTGTTAGCATTTGGAATTAATTCTTACTATCACTTCCTTTGTTATGCTGTCAGCCCTATGGGTGCAGTGTATAGATCTAGGTAGATGTCTGAGAGGAAGGGGGGAGCCAATATTACATTCTGGTAAACAGCAGTTATGGGCAATCTACAAAAATGGGAAAGAGAAGATAGCTCCTTGCAATTCCAATCTCTGCTGCTCACCCAAGCAGACCCAAGGTAAGAGCTGGCTGTGAATGCAGCCTGTGGCCATGAGAGGGAATCATCCTTTTGAAAAAACAAATAGGAAATAATGGAAATGCTTTGAGGGGATGGCAGGAGAAATAATAATACAAGTATCCGTTGCTATATATAAAAAAAGAATTATTGTAGAATAGCTTTTAAAGAGACCAGAGTTAGCCAGAATGTTGTTGAAACTGACTTTATTTTTGTTAAATTAAAATTTAATAATAAAATAAATATGCCCCAAATACAAAAATATAAATTACCATTTCTACATAATTTTATAGGATATGAATGAGATGTTGTATAAAATAATAAAAGCGCTAATGAATGAATATTATTCCCTCTCTTTCTCTCTCTGCATCAATTCTAGCAAATCCTTTGTTATGCATTTTTTTATTTTCTAATATTATTCATTACCTTTTCTATGTTAGCTTTTCTAACCCTAATAGGCGAATTTCCAATAGACCTTGGCAGTTTTTCACTTTCACTTAAGGGGGATAAATGCGCTAGCATGCACACTGATGGAAATTAATTTCATCTAAATGCTCTTAGGCTAGCTATCTGGAAATGTAAATAATCCTACTGTAAATTTTGTTGCCAAAAGTTTCTCATTGCTAGCGGGAGCCCTGACCAGATTGTGAAAAAGCAGCAAAGTCCTAATGAAAATTTTTTTAAAAAGTAATCTGCTTTCATTATCAAATTCTCCATGCATATCAGGTGCATCATTGTATTAACAGGGAAATCTCCCCACTTTCCAAAAGGTTTACTCTGTAGATTTGCACTAATGTCAAGTGACAGAAAGATGATCACTTTTGATGAGTAAGATTAAGCCGCAGAATGAGGCCTATGAATGATGATGAGTACTGCTTCCCGCAGGGAATTCACAACGGCCAAGTTAAACTTGAGGGATCTCTGAAGTACCTTGCCATGAAACAAACAAGACCTACAGATTTTTAATATGTAAGCTTTTATGACTAACTTCATATGATCTATATTGACTTCTAGTCTATATCATGTTTAGCACTTATTTTTTAATTTTTATGTCTATTTTGTTGTCATATAGATGACATAAATAAAACACACCAGTTTCCTTGTGCATTTTGGTGGTTTTTGCCAAGTGCATACAACATTCATGTAGCCACCACCTTAATTATTCTATAGAACATGTTCGTGAACCCAGAAGTTTCCATTGTGCCACAATCCAACTCCCACCACACAGGCACTTACTAGTCAGGGTTCTGCCACTCTTGATTTATTTTCCCTTTGTCTGATTCATAGGTGCATATGGAAGCATACCGCACAACCTCTTTTATGTGTGGCTCCTTACCCTCAATACAATAAAGGAGAACTAGGGACGAGGGTCCACACAGATGCAAATTTGGATTTGGTTCACTTTACCCAGGTGGCACTGCTGGACGCATGGGAACTAGAAACAAATGGTGTCTAGAGAATTTTTTGTAAAGCACTCCATAGTATGGGCCTACTGAGGCATGGAGTTGCTTGCCCAGTATAAAGATAGTACTGGTAACTCAAATCCCTATTAAAATACAAAACATTATTACCCAAAGAAATTTCACTTTAGCCCTTCGCAAGGGTCCCTTACTGTACCCAAGAGAAGTAATTGTTGTTATAATTTTTGTTTCACAAAGGCTTAATTTTGTTTGCTCTCTACTTAATATAAATGGAATCATATGATACCTGCTCTTTTGTATAGGTCTTCTTACATGGAGCGTAATATTTCAGAAATTAATCCCAGATGTTGCATGCATGAGTGTATGAAAAAATCACATTGTTCATACATTCTTCTTTCAATGGGAACCTGTTATATTTACAGTTTCTAGAAATAATAAATAAAAATGTTGTGAACATTCTTGTACGAGTCTTTTTATAAACCTATGTGTTTATTTTGCTTGAATAAGTGCTGAGGAGAGGAATTTCTGGGTAACGTAGCTCATATTTGGTTTTATAAGATATAGACTAAACTCTCACCAAAGTTCTTGAACCAGTTTATAACCTCAACAATAGACAGTGAGAATTCCAGTTGTTCCACCCCTCATCAACATTGGGTGTTGTCATTCCTTTTGAATTTTATTCTCCCTGAAACTTCTTAGAAAATTCCATTTGGTTCATTTTTCACAGGGTTTTCCTTTTGGTCCTTTTAATATTATTTTACATTTTTTATTTAAAATTTCATTATATCCAGGCTTTCTTTAAACCTTGAACATATTTTGTAGTATGTTTTTATTGATTTCAAAAAGACAGGAGAGAGAGGGAGAAGGAGATAGAAACATCAATGGTGATGTCTTTTTTTTTCTTCTAACATTAAATTGACCTGCTGCCTCCTGAAGGCCCCCTACTGGGGATCAAGCCCAAAACCCAGGCATGTGCCCTGACCGGGAATCAAACTGTGACTTCCTGGTCCAGCGGTTGATGTTCAACCATTGAGCCATACTGACCATGCCCTTGAATATATTTTTAATAGCTGTTTTAAATCGTTATGTGCAGTGCTATCAATTCTGCCACTCTGTCTCTGTTTCTTTTGATCAATATTTCTCCTGGTCATGAAATATAATTAGTGTTTACGTGTCTACTTACATTTGATTGGAAGATGGGTAAATGAATTGTATATTATTTGGTATCTAGATTGTGTTACCCTCCTCTACAGAGTGATGGCACTTCCTTGAGCAGGCAGTTAAATTACTTGCAGATCATCTTGATCTTTTTGGATTTATTATTATTTTTGTTTTATTCAGTTTTTTAAGCCCTGGCTAGATAGAGTTACCTTTATGAAATAAAAATAAAACAACAGCTATCTAATTTATTGGATTCAATATAGTTCTGAGAAAGAGTTTTATGGCAATTATAAAATGACTAGAGGCCTGATGCATGAAATTTGTGCAAGACTAGGCCTTCCTTCCCCCGGCTGCCGGCACCAGCTTCCCTCTGGCACCCGGGACCCAGGCTTCCGTCCAGCCGCCAACACCTGGGACCTGTGCTCCCCTCTAGCTGCCAGCAGGCACCCAGGACCTGGGCTTCCCTCACAGCTCTGGCTTTATCAGGAAGGACATTCAGTCTAATTAGTGTATTACACTTTTATTATTATAAATTACCTGTCACATGCTCTGTTTTTGTTTTGTTTTATAGAATATTTCTTTTTAAAAAATTAACTATGAAGTTTAAACATTTAGAGAATGAAATTCTAAACCGGCAGTCGGACCTCCCTCTCGCAATCCAGGACCACTGGCTCTTAACGGCTCACCTGCCTGACTGCCTGATCATCCCTAACCACTCTGCCTGCCTGACTGATCTCCCCTAACCACCTCTGCCTACCTGCCTGATCGTCCCTAACTGCTCTCCCCTGCTGGCCTGATAGCCCCTAACTACTCTGCCTGCCTGATTGCCCCTAACTGCTTCTGCCCCTACCACTGTGGCTTTGTCCAGAAGGACGTCTGGAAGGATGTCTGGAAGATGTCTGCTCTATCCGGTCTAATTAGTATATTACCCTTTTATTAGTATAGATTTTATTCTCTGAAACTATGAGCAAGAAAGAAAAGACCACTGTACATACCTATACAAGGGTGGGCTAAAGTAGATTTATAATAGTTTGTATGGACAAAGACATGCTCGGAGGAAACAACCAACCCTCAGTTTACCATACAGTCATTTGATGACTGTTATGTCTGATACAACTGAAGAAAGTAGTCTACTTTCATTTTTTATTATATACATTTCTCATGACAACAAACCTTTGCAAAAGTTAATAGAGTTCATGATGTTTAAGTTTTAAATGAAAATTAATCTAGACTCCATTAACTGCTAACTTAGGTAATTTTTTTTTCTTAAAATATATTTTATTGATTTTTTACAGTGAGGAAGGGAGAGAGATAGAGAGCCAGCAACATCGATGAGAGAGAAATATCGACCAGCTGCCCCCTGCACATCTCCCACCGGGGATGTGCCCGCAACCCAGGTACATGCCCTTGACCGGAATTGAACCTGGGACCTTTCAGTCCGCAGGCCGACGCTCCATCCACTGAGCCAAACCGGTTTTGGCCTTAGGTAATTTTTTAAAAAATTGTTTTGCTTCTTTATTTCTGCCAACTCATTTTACAACATATAGTGTTCTTAAAAATATTTGTATTTCTTTTTTTAAATTTTTTTAAAACTCTTTATCAGTTAAGGTATTACAAATGTGTCCCAACAATGAAGTAATTGCTCTAAAGAATATACATTGTAGCCATATTTATTGAATTAAAATTTAGTAACAATTATTATTTTTATTGAGGTCAGGTGTTGTCTAACTTTATGAATCAATATCAGCATTATGAAGAGAACATTATATTATGGAACAAAATGTGGAAATGGTATTAGTATCTTTAGGATATGCCACATAGGAAGTTGCTTGCCTATGTGACCGATTTCCAAGTAGAAAAGGCAAGCTAAAGATACAAATAGTGCCATTTCAGTACCACTTTGAAACATAGAGAGACAACTAGAAAAATTAGTTTTTGGTTTGTTTTCTTTCTCTGTATATGTGACTGTATCGGTGCACAAACACATGCAAGTATTTTATGCATAAGGTTGACAAAATATTTGTGATATGTTTTTCAAGTTTGGGCAAGATTCTGATTGAATACAAAAATAGTGTGACTAGGGGATATATACCACTCATTATTTTATTGAAAGAAGTGAATTTTATTAGGGTAGATTTTCCACTGTAAATATAGAACAGGGGGTATGCTTATAATTATTTGCAAAATATGTGACCTTAATGATGTGAAAATCAGCCACAATTTTTAAGTACAAAGAAGTATTAATATAAAAAGTATATAACCTACTTTAGCATAAAATAAATTATAGGTGCTTTAGAGAGTTATCATTGAAAAGAGTATAACAACCTTGTAACAAAGGATGTAACAAAATTACAGAAATTCCAATTGTTTAAAAATCACTTTCTTACCAATCATTCCTTTTTTTAAATATATTTTTATTGATTTCAGAGAGGAAGGGAGAGGGAGAGAAAGATAGAAACATCAATGATGCGATAAATCATTGATTGGCTGCCTCCTACACGTCACCCCCCACCCCCACGCCCAACTGGGGATCAAGCCTGAAACCCAGGCATGTGCCCTTGACCAGAATCGAATCTGGGTCCCTTCAGTCCGCAGGCTGATGCTCTATCCACTGAGCCAAACCAGCTAGGGCACCAATCATTCTTTAATATAAAATCATTATGACTTTAAAATTTTATTCAACTACCTATACTTTAGCAAAAATAAAATCATATGGTTTATCATTATACTTTAGATGCATTCATATATACATACATACATATAATTTTGGTGTGGAAAATATATATATATATATATATCTTTTGGTGAAGTAGTCTGTAGAATGTATCTCATTTGGGACTTGGCTATTTTTCTTATGATTGGACTGGATCTATGAGATTTTTGGAGGAAGATCATGGAAGAAAGTAAGCTGCTGTACTCATGACATAATATCAAATATATATAACAGCCAGTCGTTAATGTTAGCCTCAATCACCTGGCTGAGCTGGTGACTGTCAGGTGTCTTTATCTCCACTTGCAGATGAGAACTACTTGGACACTCATGAAAGAAAAGTTTTTGCTCAGATAAGACAACACTTCCATCTTCCCAAAACTTTGCAGGATGCTTTCGTTCTTCTAAGACAGTGTCTCTCAACCTTCTCGCCCTTTAAATACAGTTCCTCATGTTGTGACCCAACCATAAAATTATTTTCGTTGCTACTTCATAACTGTAATGTTGCTACTGTTATGAATCGTAATGGAAATATCTGATATGCAGGATGGTCTTAGGCGACCCCAGTGAAAGGGTCATTCCACCGCCAAAGGGGTCACGACCCACAGGTTGAGAACCACTGTTCTAAGAGGTATTTTTTTCTGAGGAAAAGAAACTACTTAATATCATGTATGGAATCAAGAATGAGTGTTCATAGTATGCAGGCTAAGCAAGGTAGCCCAGGATATCACACATGAAGCCAACATCTCAAAATCTGTGCTTTTTGAAATATATATTTTATCATTGACAGTATTACAGATGCCTCCTTTAACCCCCTCCACCCAACACCTACCCCGCTCCCCAGGTCTTCACCATCCAACTGTTTCCATTGAAACCTCCACCTCTGGCGTGAGAAATGTCTCAGTATTTCAAGACAAATCTGTGCTGTGACAGCATTGCTGCTGGGACACTGCAGGAGGTGAAGGGACATAGCTGCGTGGCCAGTAGAAGGCACCACCTGTGAGCCCTGCGCCCCAGGACACTGGCAATGCTGCCAAGATACGCCCCCTTAGCAGACAGCACTCTTGGCTGCACCTCAATGGGAAGCACTTTCTTAGGGAAGCAAATGAGTGTTCTTTGTCCTGTTTGTAGTTTGAACTGTTATATTGCTTCTCATGAAAATAAGTGACAGTTTCCCAGTATATCACTGAGCATCACAAATGAACAACTAGGGGAGAGCACTGGGGATTAGCAAGTTTATTTTGTCTATTTTCATTTGGATATATCTTTTAATTCACAAAGCTATTCGCCATTATAACAACTTTAAGTAATCCATTACATTGTTCTGGGCACCGCCATCACTGAAATATTTTTTAATGTCATTTTATTAATGTGAAACATTAAATTGCATTGGTAGCACTTTGATCATTCACTCCACTCAACACACTTTTCTGAGATGTCCTTCAACAAGTGCACCTTGTCAAGGTTATCTGTTTTTTGTCCTACTCCTATATGTTTGATGTTAAAATACAGTAACGTTTGTTAAAAGAAACTGCAATGAGGCTGTTAAACCTCCAGGTTTACCTTGCAATACATCTACTCCTAAAAAGTTGCACTTACGTGTTATATTTGGTGGCTTGTTTTGTACTTTATATTCTTTTAGAAAATAAGAACCAACCCTAAACTCTTTTTTTATACATACATTAAGATTCCCCATGCCAAGTTAGCTTGAACTGAAGTATACCTATAAGAATTTTTTTCAAAATTATGTAAACACTGAGCAGACACATTTTTGTTGATGAGTTCATTCAGCAAATATGGCTTAAGTGCCTGTTGTGTGCCAAGCACTGCTGTAAGGAGCTGGGAATTCGGTAGTAAACAAACCCGAGTCCCTTCCCTTGTGGAGATTATAATCCAGTGGGACAGTCAGACTAAACAAGGAAGTAACTGCATAATATAACTTCAGGTGGCAAAATGCTCTGAGGGAAAATAATGCAGGAAAGAGGAATAGAGAATGCTGGTAGAGAGTGTGTTTTAGGCTTATCAGTTTTCTATTGCTGATAGCAAATCACCCCACACTAGTGGCTTACAGTGACACACGAACATCATCTCACATTATCCAAGGTCAGGTCTCAGCACCTGGGGTTCACCGGGTTCTCTGCTGAAGCCTCACAAGGTTGGAGTCAAAGAATCAGCCAGGGCTGGGTTAATCGAAGACTCATATCTGTTGGCAGATTTCAGTTCCTGTAACTTCAGAACTGGTGGAGGCAGAATGAAAATGACTGTAACTGCTTCTTCCTCTTCTGAGGGCTACTCTGATGAGGTCAGGCCCACACAGGGTAATCTCCATTCAGCGTCAAGTATTAGTGACATAATCATGGGAACTGGATCCCATTGAATCACATGTTCCACCTGCTTAAGGACAGGACAGCTGGGGGAGGAGATCATGGGGGCCACCTTAGAATGTTCTGGATGAGCGACAGGATAGTCAGGGAAGGGCTTTACATGTTGGTCACTTTTGAGCAAAGACTTAGGAAAAAAACAGAATGAGCTCTACAGAGGTGACTGGTAACAAAATTAAAAGTACACATGGGACTGGCCCTCTTGACCCACATTATATTTCTGTTGGTCAGCACTATGATAGACACAGAACAAATGCTTTACACCAACGCTGAAAATGAGCACTCTGTGCGTCCCCATCTTACCAATGAGAACGCTGAGGTTCCAAGGTTTGCTAACACCCTCAAGTTCACACAGTGGAATGTGGTAAGATCAGGGTGTGAATCAAGGCGAGGAAAGAAGCTACACGTAATGTCACAGGAATACAACCTGTGCTGTCACTCAGGGGACACTCAGGAGCACTCAGTGCTGGTTTACTGCTCCACTGTCACCATTTTGTGATTCTTAATAATTTTACCTTAAGACTCAGCTTTGTAAGTGAAGTTTATAGAGACAATGGAGCATGTGCATGAGCAGAGGGGCTGGGTGCTACATCAGTACCTGCCTTTCCGTTCACATACAGCATTGGGGAAGCCCCATGGCACGATTGTCCCTAGGAAACTGAAAACTTATGAGAGTCCTAAATGAATGACTTATAGCCAACGAGCCTCCTCAAATAGCAGCACGTTATTCTAGTCAAGATTCTGGAAAACAATCCTCCTTGTAGACAATATACCCAAGTGCAGTCTGATATCTGGACCCGGACTTCTGTGTGGGGATGTACCTCAACTGAGAAGTTGTGGGGTTGTGTGGGGATCACACTCTGACTCATACCAACTCGGCCACCTCCATGCCTGCGTGAAATGCCCTGCCAAGAGCTTTATTACAGAACTTAGGGGTTGGATATATGTAACATCTGTAAAATGTATTCCTAGGGGGAATGATATTTTAAACTTTTATTATTCATTTGTAATTTACTGGAAAAAATTGCTATTTAACATTCACAAAGCTAAGGAAGTCTAAAAGACTTAGTTCTGTACCTGGCTTTGTGTAAGTTGGTTGAGGACATATATGACCCTCAGTGTAAATGTCTGGGCACAAGCAAAATGTCCAGGGAGTATTTCAGACTTGCAAGGTAGTGGACCTGGTGAGACCAAAGTCAAGGTCTCCAACATTAAAGGACACCCAGGTAATATCTGGGTTACAGATGAAACACGCAGAGCATTCCTTAAGGTAAATATATGATATATTAAAAGGGGGAATAGAAAACCGGATAACAGAGTAGGGCAGAAGGACCTAGAGGCCCAAAAGAGATGGAGGGAATCTGCTCGGCTGGTTGGGAGAAGGGGCTGTGGACACACCCTCTTGAAGGTGTACCAGACCCCACTCTCAGAAGCCCCTTGTGACTCCACAATGCTCTGTGATGCAGGCCTGGCTATAAAGGCAAGAGTCTGCACTCTCAGAGCTCAGTTACTTCAAGAAGCATTGTGATTTGGAAAATGGGACTCAGCCTACTTCTGAAAAGCCTACAAGAGTTTTATCTAAGCTTCTGCCCAGAGTGTTCATATAGTGAACTCAACATAATTTCCATCTTGCTGTTGAGCTTATTCCTCCTTTTCATTTACTTCGTGGGAATTCCATCCATCTCAACCTTCTGGAAAAAAGAATATACACAGAAGGTAAGGAAAGCTGAGCAAACCCCAACAGAGTTCTTCATTGTTGTTGCCATTTTGATTCCCACATTTCTAAATGAGATTGGTTGAGACAGAGAGACACTGAACATGGGACATCTGAGGAGAGAACAGAACCACACTCTTCTAGGGGAAGAGACCAGGAATGGCTAGGGTTTCAGGAAGGACTCAGGTTTCCATATGAAGCTCACAGGCCATCTGGGTGTGGTGGCAGGTTTCTGGCTCCAAACATGGTGATTCCCTAGTTCTGGGTGCAGCTATTTAGAGACATTGGAGTCTCTGTAGAACATCAGAGTTAACCAGCACTTCGTCCTGAGTCATGCTGCCCTGGCAGGCATCCTCTGGCCAAGCCTTTGTGTTGGGCTGATCAGTGCTGAGCCTCTGAGAGCCTCTGAGCACCATGACAGGTTTACTGGGTCCTATCGTAGGGAACAGAGAAGCAACCATAGGTCTCAGATTATATGCCCTCTTTGAGCAGAGGACCACTGAGAAAACCAAGTGTGGACCTCACTGTGAAAACCAAGTGTGGGCCTCAAAGACAAAATCCTCCTTGGAGTTTTTCAAAGAAGGAAAAATTTAAAACTTTAAAAATTGGTAAAAGGAGCACAAAGTTCTATTAATTAAAATGAGTTTGGTTGGTCAGAGACATTATTTTTACATTAAAAATGTCTGAGTGTCCTAGGGGGAGGAGGAGAGAAATGAGGCCTGATCACCCATTCATTCCTTTTTGTTCTCAGCATCGGGTCAGAGCCAAGAGGAGAAGGAAAGGTGGGACACGGCAAGGTAAGGTTCTGCCTATTGCACCTGAGCTCCCCAAGGGTGACCCTTCTCTCTCCTTCCCATGAGGTACCAGGTCCATGGTCTCTGTCAGTTGGTAGATACAGCCCCTCTCATGAAACAGAGCCCTCAGAGGAGAGGCTCATGGAAAGACTGGACCTGAGATACTGCTCAGATTCCCTGCTCTGCTGTCCCTGGGTAAGAAGCAGTGAGGGACCTGGGCCATGGGTGTTGCCCAGTAGATGTCGAGAGTCAGAAGTTCTGTTTCCTGACTTTGAGAAAGTACTCTGGCTTCAGGATGATCAGAATCTTCTTTGTTGTGACCATTGGCCCCTCTGCTTCACAGAGTTGATTTGAGCATCAAATTATATAATGTGTATAAAATTACTTTATCAATTATGCAACGCACACATAGGAACCTTATTACTATATCATTGCCCTTTTGACTTCACTTAATAATTCTTGGGGTTTTCAGAGTCTAATATTCCAATGGTCTCCCAAAAAAAAGGACCCTTGTGTATTGCCTATGTGTCTACCTTCATTACATGTAACTCACTCTCCTGGTCTCCCAGATTCGAGAAATTACCACCGCAAAGTGGAGGAGGAAAGGGAGCTGATTTCTTTCCTGAAAAGGTGAATAGTCATCTCCCCTTTTTCCTGAGCTCTCTTGTGCCTGACCTTTGCTATTCTAGGGATTCAGTGGAGCCTTCCCTAGTGATTGGAGGGGGTGCCATAGGAACGGAAATGTGAGTGAATGCCTTGAGATGAGTGCATTGTGAGGTCATGGATGTGGACCAATGTGTGGGGGCAGCAGGCTTCAGGTGGCCCCGCCCTGATCAGGTCAGTAGGTCCTCCTTTACTTGTTGTGGTCCTGTCCACATCATTTTATCTCCTGTTTCCTACAGCCCCCTGGGACGGAATCATAATTCCATTCACTTTCGCCAACTTTTATGTCCAGACCCTTCCTGTGACACATGTAATAATGCAACTGCTGAAATCAATCAGCTTTTCTCAAAGGCTATGGAAGGTTCTACTCCATCTGTGCCCCCTGTGGTTTCCACAGCTCCTGTGACAGCACTTGTAACAGAGCCTTCATGCAATCAGTCCTCTGCTTTCCCAGGAGTCCCTCCAGGAGAACTCATACCATCTCTGACTGAGCCTTCCCCATCACCACCCTCTGTTCTCCCCTCTAACTCAATGACCACCTTGAGTAATTTTCTGTCACGCTCACCATCGTGTCAAACTCTGCCTACAGAGCCTTCCTCTCACTCAGAATCCGAATTTCCAGGACACCATTCCCCACCCCAAACCAAACACTTGTTCTCTTCAACCTTGACACAACATGATTTCCATCAAAAGTTTCCTGGCATCCATTCTAAAAAGATCTCTTCTGTGGGAAACTCTGCAACCAAACTTATAGATCCTAGACAACTCTTCTTTCTCAACCCTGAGGAGCATGACTCAGTAGAGCAGTATTCATATCCTAAGACCTGGGAGGACAATTTAAAGCAAGAAGTTATCCAGTTTTTCTGGGGTCTTCCATCTCTGCACAGCGAGTCTTTGCTCTCTGCTGTTCATGTCCCAGGTGACTATACAATCTTCAATAGCACCTCAAATGCCTTTACAGGCCAAGAATCCCCAAGACTTCCTTATATCCTACCCCCATCCTTGCCTAAGGACCAACCTCAACCCCTGTCTCAAACTATGCCCCTATGCCATAACTTACCTCTCACTCAGCTCCAACCCCATATCCATCCTCAATCCCCACTCCCAATCCTACCATCTGGTCTCATACACCAGACTAAGGTCTGTGGAGTGTATTGCCTTACACCCCAGAATGAATCAGAATGTCTCACCTCATCTGATATTGAACAACTGGAATGGAATGTGTTAAAGAAGAAACAGGAAGGTTTGTGGGGTTTACCCTCTCTGGTTCAAAATTCTTGGGAAGCCTGCTGTCCTTCAGCTCCCACTTCTCCTTACTGCGGGCCCTCTAAGGCCAATATTTCCATCTCCATCGATCATTTCGAGTTTCCTCTCAGCGTTGAGTTTAGAGAGAAATTAGAGCATCATCTTAGAAAGAGGCTCATCCAACACCGGTGGGGCCTTCCCCGCAGGATCCATGACTCTCTGTCACTCATGAAGCCTAGGTGCGATTGCTCAGATTTACCTCAGCCAAAGTGCTGCTACGGCCTCTCATGGATTTCTATGTATAAGGCCCAGGATAGTGAAATTCTAAATAGAGTGAACCCGTCTGCAAGCTTCTATAAGAAGGGCTCAGAAATGTTTGAGCTGTCTGAGGATGAGAAAGATAGCTTAGATAGCTTTCCAAAAGGCCCAGTGAGTGACTCTGACAGTGATTCAGATAAGAATGTGAGACGTGACTTTGATATGAAGAGAGTGATAAGGCAGAATGTAAGTCAAAAACAACTGGCTAATTTCCTGAAAGTACACCTGAGCAAAAAATTTGGGGGAATCAGTGAGGGCCACCTCCCTGGCACTGTGCAGAATTCACGGCACTCTATGCAGCAGACAGTTCCTATAGAATCCAACAGGGAAATTAAACAGAGAAGTCTATCACCATCAGTGGGTGGGGACTACTGCCTGGACACATCCCAGGAGCCTGCCTGCCTTCAGGCGGGTACACAGGAGATGCTGGAAGACCACGATACCAACTTGCCTATGAAGGCATTGGGAGGCCTATCTGCCAAAGTCCTTGAATCCACAGAGGACTTCAAATCCCATTCCTTGATTAATCCTCACTCTTCCTCCTCAACCAAAGTGATTTCTGAGGTGAGCACTAAACCTGGGGCCTTCACGCCTCTGGGGAGAAGCTCTGAATCGCTTCACAGTGACCAAGCGGGAACAGAAAATTCAGCGCATGGCCTGAATCTTTGTCTCCGTGCCACCTCACCTGTGGGCAAGGAGGGACGGGGGATCCAACGGGGACGTTCAGAGGAAATTCAGACAATTTTGAAAGCCAAACCACCTCCTCTACCTGTCACCAACACCATCCGTGGCAAAACAAGTCAGAGATGTTCTCTGACAGGCGACATTCAACCTTCAAAGCTGCCTGCAAGGCAAGCAAATAGAGAACCTGTACCAGAGACTAAGAGTGTGAATTCTAATGATGGAACTGAAATGCAACTGGCTACAAATAGGGATGAAGCAGAACCTGCTTCCATGCCCACCGTGCCCAGGGAGATAGTCAGGGTTGAGGAGCTTGATGCTTGTCAGTCTATAACAACCAGCAAGCCAGGAATCTCCCAAAAGATAGAGAGAAACACCACTGTGACCACTGAAAACCCACCATCTAAAATATCAGATCTAGCTCCTACCTTACCAGAACTCAGAAAGCAACTAATTGCTGAGATGAACTTGAAGTTGCAGAGCAGGAAGCATAGCCAGGCCCAAGGCCAACCCCTGGACAAGTCCAGTGACTCGGACACCTTGACTTACAAAGCCCCCCTGACTCCTGATAAGTGTGTGAGCCACAGATATGAGGAGTTTGCTGCAGGCGATGCACGACAGAGAATTTCCCAACCTGGAGGGAAGAAATTTCCTTCTCAGGACACCGCATTCGAGGACATGCTTGGGAGCAAGGCTTCCCACAGCCGAACACAGACAGCTCCTTCTGATAGCCTTGTGCTACATCAAATGAAGACACTTTTTCAAAGGCTTTGTCCTTCAATCCAATGTAAAATGCAAGAAACCCCCCAGGAAGTGGGAAGGCACATATCATCTGCACAGAGTAGAGCCCCACTTCAAAGCAGAGCTCCCTTTACTGGAACTACCCAAGTTTATAGAGTCATGTCAGACATTGGGAAGTTCCCAGAAGAGAAACGGGGTCGTCGACCTGCAGTAGTTACCACCTGCCCCCAAGAGACCCTTCCCTCTGCAGTGCAGTTTGGGAAACCTGTGCAGAAGGGAGCAGTGCAGGCCCAGGCAGAGCCAGTGCAGAGCCCTCATTTCCAGCGCAGTGCTCCCTCGTATGACATGACAAATAAGAAGTCAGACTTCCAAGCAGCTATCTCTGATCACCAGAGATCTACAAGTATTAGACATAATGGGAACAAGGACAGATCCCCCTCAAATGCAATAGCAATAAAGGGACATCGAGTATGTCAGAAGCACCCCCAATCTGTATGCCTCAGGGCGACTGTGCCCCATCTAAGCCCCACCTCCAAACCTCAAGCTGACAAGGGGCCTCCTGCTGTTCTCACCACTGCTGGAGGCACTGCTTTCAAAAATCAGCCTCCACGATTTAGACACACAATGCTGC
>NW_006287558.1:0-773 GCF_000327345.1 Myotis davidii
GTAATTCTAGGTTCCTGGGATGTATTCCTAGAAATGGGAATCACTGGGTCAAATGTGAGTTCCCTTTTTAGTTTATAGAGGAAACTCCATAGTGTTCTCCATTGTGGCTGCACCAGTCTGCATTCCCACCTGCAGTGAAGGAGGGTGCCTTTTTCTCCCCATCCTCACCAGCACTCCCCTTTGTTGATTTGTTGATGATAGCCATTTCAACAGCTGTGCGGTGGTACCTCCTTGTCCTTTTGATTTTCGTCTCTCAGATGATGAGTGACTCTGAGCATGTTTTCATGTGTCTCTTGCCCTTCCTTTTGTCCTCTCTGGAAAAGTATCTGTTTAGGTCCGTTGCCCAATTTTTTGATTGGGTTGTTTATCTTCCCTTTGTTAAGTTGTATGAGTTCCCTATAAATGTTGGAGATGAAACCCTTATCAGAGAGAACATTGGCAAATATGTTCTCCCATGCAGTGGGCTTTGTTGTTGTCTTGTTGATGATTTCTTTTGCTATGAACAAGCTTTTTATTTTGATGTCGCCCCATTTGTTTATTTTAACTTTAATTCCATTGCCACAGGAGCTGTGTTGGTGAAGATATTGCTTCACTGCATACCTGAGACTCTGCTGCCTATGGATTCTGCTATATATTTTTCTGGTTTCCAGCCTTCTGTTTAAGTCATTTATCCATTTTGAGATTATTTTTCTGCATTGTGTAATTTGGTGGCCAAGTTTAATTTTCTGCATGTGTCTGATCAAATTTCCCAGTACCATTTATTGAAGAGACTG
>NW_006287559.1:0-255 GCF_000327345.1 Myotis davidii
TACCAGGCTTGGAATGACCAGCCAATGGCAAGCTGGGCAGCACTTTCCCTTCGTGTTTGCACCCACTGTGCGGAGGGCTTGCCGTGTGCCTCACCCTGTGCAGGGTTGGCTGCTCAAAGGCACAGTCGCCCCTGGCCTGTGGATGCCGTCATTGCTTCTCTACTGCGTATAGTCGTGATGCCTGCAACGTACAACAGTGCCATCAGATAGAGGAGTTTTGTCAATAGTCCTCTGGCCTTCTCTCCTAGCACAGTC
>NW_006287559.1:8783-9371 GCF_000327345.1 Myotis davidii
GAAGACCAGGAACAAGACAAGGATGTCTCTTTTTGCCTCTTCTATTTGTGTTGTACTAAAGGTTCTTGTCAGGGGGGAAAAGGCAAGAAAAAACACACATCAAGGGAGGGGGGAGGAGACATATGTAATACCCTTTGTAATACTTTTAGCAATAAGAAAAATATAAAGGTTTTATTTCCTTTGGAGCACACAGAAAGGTGCATATAAAGAGCATCCACACACCCTGTACCCAAGCTCACCTGTTGCGACCATTTCCCCACTCCTTGCACAACATGATTGTGTGAGAGAAGGACCTGGCCTACCTGTTACTGCTGTCCCCCAGCCCCCAGGGGCAGGGAACTAAGGCAGATACTAATTCACAACGTGGGGCGTGGTGCTTGGCGGTTCCCGGCATCCTTCCCACAGCATGCGGGCTCTGACGGGCCGGCTGGCACAGGTGTGGCTGCGCCAGTGTGCGGGCAGCCTACCCAGCTCTACTTCCACTATGGGGCGCGCACAGTGGCTTCCCTGTGTTATTTAAAATATATATATTTTTATTGATTTCAGAGACGAAGGGAGAGGGAAAGGGAGATAGAAACATCAAGGAAA
>NW_006287559.1:9540-13096 GCF_000327345.1 Myotis davidii
GTTTCCCTGTGTCACCGCCTTTGCGCTGTCACCGGATAAAACAAGCGGATGCGGCTGTAAAATAAGCGCAGGCGGCGGCGAGAGAAACCGCGGGCTACGGGGCCGGAATGCGGTGCAGGTGGGCGTGGGGATCACGAAGCAGGAGACAGGCTTGTTTTCATTGATGAAGGACATGAAGCGTTAACATGTGTGTTTTCTTTCAAAACCAAATGACCAACACTTGTGTCCAGAAGCCGGAGAGACTTACAGATTTTGAGAAATGTTCTCGTTCTCTGGGAGTGGCTCCTCCGGACGGTGTGGAACTGTGTGGCTCCTGTCAGGAGGCTCCCTTCTGAGTTTCCTCAGTGACTTGAGGACGGCTCATTCCCAGGCCCCTCTCATTTTCCATATTTTCAGAAAGTCACGGAATGTGTCATTTTAATGGCAAAATTAGACTATTTTAGACGTTGCTACCGTAGGTTGTAGTTTTAAGAAAAGTGATCAGTGAGCAGGAACTAAGCGTCAAGAGAATGTTCTCACAAGTAACAGTGTCCTCGTAACTGTGCAGGGTGCCTGTCCTTTTGGTCGTAAGATCTGAAATCAGCATCTTCTCTGTGTGTTTTGTGAACGATTGAGTCCATTTGGCATCCTTTCAGTTCATCTCCAGGTGACATTCCGAAAGGTGAGCGCACACAGGGGCTGCCCTGACAACCGCGTACAGAGTTCGAAGGAGAACACACTTCCGTGTGGCAGTGACCGGAAGTACTGCAGGCAGAGTCGGTTCTCAAAGGCGCGACCAGCAGGTGTGGCAACCCGTGCAGAACAGAACCCGGGCGATGCACGAGCCCAGGCCAGGAGCAGCAGGGCTGGGGCTCAGAGAAGCACATTTGGGGATCTTGCAGTGAGGGCCCTGTCCCTGGGGGGATGGAGCCCAGAGAGACAGCGGGGCAGGGCCCTGCTCGAGAAGACCCAGGGGAGGGAGGATGGAGAACAGCAGCCCTGGGGGAAGGAGCTGCCCATGTGGGCGTGACCCTGGCAGCCTGGACCTGCCTCTCCCTGCCCTTGTTGACCTGGAAGCCTCTCCTTTTGCAGTGACTTGATTCATGTTCAAAGATTCAGGAAGTCTTTGCTAATGAAACAAGTCACATAATACAGAGGTATCTCATGGGAAAGTTCATAGTCTCTCTCTCAGCACCACCCCTGCCCAACCCTTCCCTAATCTCCCTCTTCTGCAGAGAAACAAGTACTTTGAACACAAAGTACTTCCCCATCTCTTTATTTATTCAGTTCTTGGCCAATATTAATTGAGCACCTACTATGTGGAGACTTGATCCAAGGCACTGAGGGCACAAATATGAGTAAGGTGCAGGGGGCTCCGCACCTCCAGGGGGTTATGTCATGGTGGAGGGAAGTACAAAAGGAGGGAGGTTTCTAGATGTAGAGGTGAAAGTGAGGGGGTCCTTTCTGCTGGGAGGGGTCATTAGCTGGGGCTGAGAGAGTCCGAAGGGAGCAGTGGAGCAGGAGAGGGGTCAGTCTCGCTTCCCCATGGAGATGACTCATTTTGTCCAGTTGCCGAAATCAACAGAATTGCTGCTGCCTTGCCCCCCGCCAACCCCCCCACCCCGAATGGCAACTCAACCTTCGTAATCAGCGAGGCTCCCAAACACACTCACCTGCAGGTGCTGTGTGCTCCTGGCTCAGACCACACACTCCACGACAGTCGCTGTCACAGGTCCTCTAGTGGTTATGTTGCAAGGACTGTTTCACTTCCTCATTTCTTCTTCCCGGGTTTCACTTTCGACCACTACTAACCTGTCATTTGGATTTAAATGGCTTAAGATGTTAAACTTCTTTTCTCATGAAAACAACCACAAAGCCAAGAGCAGTCTGGTGAGCCTGCCTGGATCTGATTTGCCTTTTCATCTGGGAGTTCCTGTGGGACACGGTGCTCTAGGCCCTTTAGGAAAACGTTTCCTTCTTGAGAGTGTAAGCTGTGTAGCGCTCCCTTGTTCGGTCCCTGTGTCACTGGGGTGTAACTTACAGTTGAGTGCAAGGTCCTAGGTTTCCAGGGGGTATAACATCACCCAGACTGAGGCGGGGAATGTCCAGACCCCAAATGGGCAGTCCCTCCTGTCCCCTCCCAGCTGCCCCCGCTCCACAGGGAACCCGTGTTAGCACTTCTATTATCACTGACTAGAGGCCCGGTGCACGAAATCTGTGCAGGAGCAGGGGGGTTTCCCTCACCCCAGCCTGCACCCTGTCCAATCTGGGACCTCTTGGGGGATGTCCAACTGCAATCCCGGGGATTGGCTCTAAACCAGGAGTTGGACATCCCTCTCACAATCCAGTCGTCCCTAACTGCCCCCCTTGCCGACCTGGTTGCCACATGTAGCCTGCTGGTCAGTCATTTGTTTGTCCCCCACTAACCCCCCTGCCTGCCTCGTTGTCCCACATGGCTGCTGTGTGGTTGTTACTGTTATTGTTTGGTCATCCAGTCTAGTTGTGATGGTCCTAGGCTATTATTAGTATAGATTGGTTTTTGCCTGATTTGAACTTCATAGAAGTAGAATCAAACAACATACCTCCGTTGAGATGTGACTTCTTCCATTCAGTATTGTATCTGTGGACTCAGCTGATGCTCCCTGGAGGCTGATGGTGTGTGAGAAGGAGAAAAACACAGAAAACACCCCAACAACCATTCCGGCCTCAGCCAGTCGTACACCCAGGAGGGTGTACGCCACCCTCCCCAGATCTGCACGTGGCTGGGGCCCTCATCGAACCCTTGTTTTGGGTTTAAATTGAAGGTCATGCATACGCTTCTCCCAGTGGTACTGGCAAATTCTAATTCTCCTTGCACTCTAGAGTGAGTGTTTGTGTAGAATCTAGAATGACAAGGGAAAATGCCCTGACTTCCTATTAAGTTACATGCTAGTATACTGTGTGCTGGTTGGACTATAGTTTTACTTACCTGATCTTGCACATTTTCTGCAGTGAGGAGGGCACACGCTTAAAATCACAGTCTTATCAGCTGCATTGAACAGGAGTGAATTTTCGATGCCCACCTCGTCCACTGCCCTTTGACACCAGGACTCAGGACTCACACGGGATGCGTGGCCACCAGGGCCCTCAAAGAAACAGAGCCTGCCCGGCCCACGTGGCTCAGTGGTTGAGCGTCGGCACATGAATCAGGAGGTCATGGTGTGATGCCCGGTTGGGGCACATGTCCAGGTTGCAGGCTTGATCCCCAGTGTGGGGCTGCAGGAGGCAGCTGATCAATGACTCTCTCTCAGCATTGAAGTCTCTATCTCTCCCTCCCTCTTCATTGCTCTCTGAAATCAATAAAAATGTATTTAAAAAGCCACCTCACCAGAGCACGGCAATGCCACCAGCTGAGTGACACCCACCATGTATTGTCTTGGGGACCAGACATCGCAGGCTGGGGGAGGGAGGGTGCAGGACTGGACGCGGTGGCCAGTGCTCCGCGGGTTTAACCCTCCTCCGTCCATTCTTCTGCCGCCCCTCGCCCTGTTCCTGCCCCACCCACCAGCCTCACCCCCTCTCCCTCCCAGCGGCCTGG
>NW_006287559.1:13203-16400 GCF_000327345.1 Myotis davidii
CCCCCCGGGCGCCCCTCCAGGCCGGGAGGGAGACTCTGCCCTGAGAGGAAGGGCAGGGCGGGACCACCATGAGCTGAGCTCCCCTTAGGAGCCACCCTATAGGGGAAGGAACTGGACTTGGAGCCTTTGTCCGCCCATCACACAGAGGAGAACAGAGAGGCTCCCAGCAGGGCAGCCAGGATGGCCTGGGAGCAGAGGATGCAGGGTGTGCCCGCCTCAGGAAGGGGCACCGCTCGCCCTCTCCACCCCCAGCTGTGAGGAGCCGGGGGACTTTGTGTTCCAGGCTGAAGTGTGACCTGAGCCCCAGCTGGTAGAGCTTGTCCCCGAGGGGATGCACCTCTGTCCACTGACTGTCCATCGGGCTCCTCTCAGACCCCCCTGTGCTGGCCCCACGCTCCCTCCCAGGGGACGTGCCCAGCTCAGGGAGGGCGGGGCCAGCCCCACAGAGTCCGACCCTGGCCGCCCTGCACTGAGGACCAGGCTGCTCCCTTTCAGGCCGGCTCCTCTCATCCTATAAACATCACTGACTTTTCTTGACCCGTAGGAATTCCTGTGACCTCGGCCCTCCCATGAAGGTCCCCACAGAAGAGAAAGCCCTTTGCACTTTGCAGGTGTTTATTGAATGATTTGGACTTCATGACACACTTACAGAGGAAAAGACATTTTATGGAGATTCTTAATCTTTCATATTATTGTTTTAGTTTTAAAAGCATTAAAAAATAATCATGTCCCTAAAAGGAAAAAATGATTCTGATAGTAATGAATAGAATATTACTGGTGTGTATTTAGAACATGATAGATTTTAAATGAAAAGTAAATCAATCATATTTTTAAAAAATTTCTTCTGAGCTCATTCGTTGCCTTTTGCTGGATTCTGCGGATCATGTTGGAGATGGCAGCACGTGATGCGCTTTCATTTTTTGAAGAAAGTGTTTAATGCTTCGTTCACCAGAAGACCCCAGACTTGCATAGAGAAGTTGAGTCTGTCCTTCAGTTTCCCTGATTCTGGATCGAGAAGGAGGAGGAGGAGGAGGAAGCAGGGAGTGAGGCAGGTGGGAAGGTGAACAGAGCAGAGTCTGGGGCAGTCACAGGAGGGGGAGGAAAAGGGGCGCAGGAGGGGAGAGGGCAGAGGGACTGTGAGACCTGAGGGGAGGATGGAGCTGGGGCCCAGGAGGGAGCAGGTGACCCAGAGGCAGAGACAGGCCCAGGGAGAGAAGGGAACAGGGGCGCAGGAGGGAGGAACCTCACCCTGAGAATGTTCTCCAGCCTCTGACATTGGGCTCCTATGTGTACTTCCAGTTCATCCCTGGCCCTGAACAGCTGGCCCTGGCTGTCCACGAAGGTGTCCCAGCAGTGCTCATACTCTATGGGAACAGGGGGGAAAGGTGAGCTCCTTCCAGAGCGGGGAGGGCCCAGGTCTCTGACTCTAGGGACACACCCTCCCCATCAGGATCTCCCTGCCCCCTTTCTCTCTCCTCCCAAGGCACTGAGCTCATCCCTCACATTCTTTCTTCCTCTGGAATCTGAGGCAGCCCCCACCCCCCCAAACCAGGAAGGCCAGGGTCCTGATGGCACTGGGACCCTTCTTCCCCCTTCCCAGGACCCCCTCTTTCCCCTGAACTCTCTCCTCCAAGAGACTCCATCCTATCCAGACTCCAGCAGCAGCCCTGTAGGCAGCTGACAGGCTTCCCCACCTGGACTCTCCTCCTGCCCCCTCTGTGCAGCCATTTCCCAGCCTCTCTGCCCGCCCACCTCCCACCCTCAGGAGTCCCTGCTGACCTTTGAGGGTCATGATGGCGAGTTGGGCCCCAGCGTCCTGCAGCTTGCGCAGCCCATCCTCATGTCCATCAAGTTTGGTGTAGATGCGAGCAGCGAAGATGCGCAGGCTCACGTGGCTGTTCTCGCCCATGAATTCCACCAGTTTCTGGGCACAGTCAGGGCAGGGGCTCCAGGAGATGTAGCAGGTGAGTCTGTACTGCTTCCCCTCATCCAGGTGCCAAGAAGGGACCCGATCCAGGAAGCACAACTCTGCATGACTGCGTTTCCAGTGTGTGTCAGCACCCTGAGCACAGAGCGGGGGGAGGAGGGACCTGTCACTTGCTGTGAACAGGGGAGGGTGGGACCAGCCAGAGGCAGGTGCGGACTGGCCTCCAGCACAGGACTGAAGGGGCCCCGCTCAGCGTCAGGGTGAACGCTATTCCAGTGCAGGATCTACACGGTCAAAGGGAAGGCGACTCACGCATCACATGACATCAGCATCTACAAAGGGCACATCAGCAGTGAGGACTGTCCTACATCAGCAAACCATGGCTGCCATGGCTCTGTAGCTGACCAGTCTTCACTTACCCTGTCAATGTTCCATTCACCATGGAATTTGCATTAGGTTTGTTTTTAAACAAATATATTTTATTGATTTTATTTAGAGAGGAAGGGAGTGGCATAGAGAGTTAGAAATATGGATAAAAAAGAAACATTGATCAGCTGCCTCCTTCACATCCCCCACCGGGGAGGTGCCCTCAACCAAGGTACATGCCCTTGACTGGAATCGAACCTGGGACCCTCCAGTCTGCAGGCCGACGCTCTATCAACTGAGTCATACCAGTAAGGGCTAGGTTTGATTTTTTTAACTATTGCATTAAACATGGTTCTTTTTTCAAATCCTCACCTGGGGAGATTTTTTCCATTGATCTTTAGAGAAAGCACAGAGGGATTGAGGAGGGGCAGAGAGAGAGAAACATCAACATGGAAGAGACACATCCACTGGTTGCCTATCCCACGCTCCACGACCCGGGGTCAGGGATCAAAGCTGCACCTGAGATATATGCCCTTGACCTGGAATCCTACCCCTGGCCCCTGGCTGTGCAGGCTGATGCTCTAACCACTGAGAAAACAGGTCTGGGTCCCATATGATTTATCTTGATTCAGAGTCCCCGGAGAGCCTCAATTTTGTGCCCAAAGCCTATGCCTTCAGGAGCTGCACCTAGTCAGGCCCTGCAGGGAGACAAAGAGCTGAGGACAGCCCCGCCGGTGTTGCTCAGTGGGTTGAGCAGGGACCAATGCACAAAGAGGTCACCGGTTCCTGGTCAGGGCGCAGGCCCAGGTTGCAGGCTTGATTCCCAGGGGGAGAGTGCTGGCGGCAGCCAACCAATGGTTCTCTCTCATCACTGATGTTTCTGTCTCTCTTCTCCCTCCCCTCA
>NW_006287559.1:16892-22631 GCF_000327345.1 Myotis davidii
GTCCCGGGGCCCGGCCTGCTGTGCTCACTCACCTGGTTGCGCAGGAAGCCCTGGAGCCCCTCCACTGGGGCCCAGGCATCGCCCTCCTGGACCTCCACCTCGTAGCACAGGTATGTTTCATTCGCCCAGGTGATACCAAAGTTGTCCTTGAAGGTGGTGGCATCCATCAGGGGTCTGTGGGCACTGGCAGGAGGAAGCAAGGCATGGGGTTCCTCTGGGGATCACCCCATTCTCCCCCCCTCTGCACCCACATCCCGGCTAGACCCACAGAGGACAGGCGTCCACTCACTTAGCTGGGACACCTAACCTCCCTCCGACCCCTTTGGGGGCTCTGGGGGAGTCAGCCAGTCCTTTTGTCAGGGTTTCCCCGGGAGCAGTGCAGGGGCTCAGAGCTCTGATGAGACCTTTCCTGGCATCACTGTCCTGCCCTCGTCCCGCTGACCCAGCCCTGCCAGGTGCAGCCCAGTGGCGCTGTTTCCTCTGCTCTTCTGGGTTAACCTGAGCCACGTGGTGCATCAGGGGGAAGGGTGGCCCCATCGGGGAAAAGAGATGCCAAACTAGTCTTCTCAGATAACTCATGACATTTCCCTTCTCATCATGAAACAATCAAGTCCTTTACAAAAACCAAAACATAAATCTGAACATGACCTCCTGGGGCAGTGATGGCGAACCTTTTGAGTCAACGTGTCAGCATTTTGAAAAAACCTAACTTTACTCTGATTCCGTGTCACATATAGAAATTTTTTGATTTTTGCAACCATAGTAAAACAAAGATTTATATTTTTAATATATGTTAGATATAAATGCCATTTAACAAAGAAAAATGAAACATAAAAATGAGTTCGCGTGTCACCTTTGACAGGCATGTCATAGGTTCACCATCACTGTCCTAGGGCCTCAGTTCAGAGCAGAAAGAATAGATTTCACGGGAATCAGAGGGAGAAGAGAAACAGGGACCCTCTAGGGTGACCCCCAGAGTCTGGCCTGAGGCCATGGGAGACAGGTAGAACTGGCCATCTGGGCATCAGCTGAGAGGTCCTGGGCATAGAATGGCCATCAGGAGATATGGGAGAAGCAGGGGTCCCCCGGGGAGAAGACAAGTCCCCTTCAGGGAGCCAGGAGGAGGGGCCCAGGAGCAGGGCTGCTCCAGGGGCGGGTGGTACCTGCCACTTGGTGCTGGGTTGTCCTCCATGTCTCAGCTCCTTCACCTTCTCTGCTGGTCACGGCCCGTCCTCCGTCTGGGACGCTTTCAAGGATCGAGGTGCCTTATATGCCATCAGAGCACCTGGAACCTGGTGAGCTGGCCCTGCTGCGCCACACCCCTTCCCTAAACTCAGGCCACTCATGGTACCCACATGGCGTCATAGGAGAGGGAAGGTTTCTGCTGAAATGTCTCATCCTATGACCTCAGGGATGAATTATGTTTTGATTTCTCTGTTCTGACAAAGGCCCTCCCAGGACTGACCTGGGCCAGTGAGGTCCCAGGAGTGTGGGGTCACCCTGGGCAGCACAGCACAGCCAGGCAGGAGGCGAGAGCACAGGTGAGAGGACAGGTGCTCCTACCTGAGGAGGGTCCGGGCACGGGACACGGAGCCCCCACAGGACAGGAACCAGGTGCCCAGCCCTGACTATCCTGTGGCAGCCAGTGCAGGGCATGGCCGGGCCCAGTGCAGGGACCTGCAGGGCTGAGCCAGGAGGGAGACTCTGCTCTGAGAGGAAGGGCAGGGCGGGACCAACCTGAGCTGAGCTCCCCTTAGGAGTCACCCTGTCAGGGAAGGAACTGGACTCGGAGCCTTTGTCCGCCCATCACACAGAGGAGAACAGAGAGGCTCCCAGCAGGGCAGCCAGGATGGCCTGGGAGCAGAGGATGCAGGGTGTGCCCGCCTCAGGAAGGGGCTCCGCTCGTCCTCTCCACCCCCAGCCGCGAGGAAAGGGGGACTTTGTGTTCCAGGCTCAAGTGTGACCTGAGCCCCAGCTGGGAGAGTTTGTCCCCGAGGGGATGCACCTCTGTCCACTGACTGTCCACCCGGCTCCTCTCAGACTCCCCTGTGCTGGACCCACGCTCCCTCCCAGGGGACATGCCCAGCTCAGGGAGGGCAGGGCCAACACTATGGAGTCCGAGCCTGGATGACCCAGGCTGTCCTGCTGGGGGCTCAGGGCTTTGCAGGGTGGAACAGGCCCATCCGGGTGTGTTGTGGGTTCTGCTAGTGCTGCTACTTCATTGGTCACGATCTCCACCCAAACACACCGTCCACACCCAGGAGTTTCCCGAGACCAGGCCTGGGGTCCCTGAGAATCTCCCCGGTGCTGCCCCAGATTTTGCGTCCCAGGGAGGGGGAATGGTGTCAGATCCAGGCCAGCTCCCTTCCTGCACCCCAAGGTCTCCTCTGGTCATGCAACCCACAAGGGGCTTCTGAGTCCTCACCACAGCCCAGGTGCCAGAGGGCAGTCTCCTGGCACAAACCGTGTGCCAGGGCAGCAAGTGTGAGGTCCCAATACCCAAGGCCCTGTGCCCTGGGGGCCCTGGAAGGTGGCGCCCCAGGCCTACCCTGCCCCTCCCAGGTGCCCCTGCAGCCAGAGGGTAGCGCCCTTGACTCAGCGCTGCAGCGCTTGCCCGCCTGAGCGGATGAGGCTCTTCTAGGGCATCTATGGGACCCTGGAGGGGCCATCATCACAGGGACAGCGCTGTGCTGCCCGTCCCTGAGGCAGGTCTCACCTCCAGTCTAGCTCCTCAGCCAGCAGCTCTGAGATCTCTTCTGGAATGTTCCCCAGAACCTCCTCCCTCCACACACCCTCTCCCCCCAGCCAGGCGTCCTGAGCTGCTCTCTGCTGATGCCTGGCTGCCCCTCTGTAATGTGGACCAGCCTGGCCCTGCTGGTCTCCACACCCGGAAGTCCGCTCTGCAGTGAGTGGCGAGCACAGAGGCGGCTGGAGAGCCCAGTGAAAACCAGGGGCTGCCGTGTGTCAGAGATTGGCACCTCCTCCCGGAGTTTTCATGTCTTCTATTATTTGTCTGAGTCAAGTCTCCCAGGGGCAGGAGGAGAGGATGCCTGGGCGGCCCTCACCTCTGTCTCTGGGTCCCTGCCCTCCCCAGGCCCCATTTTAGGCATCCTCTCCCTGGTTTCCTGGAGCTTGGCCCCCTGGGTGCAGGAGAGGCGGGGCACCTGCTCTTCCTCCTGGTCTCCCTCAGCCAGGCCAGCACCTGGTGTGGTAAAGGCATCCGTAGAGCCTCATGTTGAACTGGTTTAAAGCGGCCTGGCCTGGCCCACAGCGATGTGGGGAGCGGGGAGCATGCCTCTCTCTGGGTCCGTGCGGTGAGAAGAAGGAAGGAAAGGAAACCTGTGTTTTCTGGGGAAGGTCAGTCCCTCCCCATGTCCATCTCTGGAAGGTTGTGTGAAAAATGTAAAGCAATTCCCAATGGGCAAACTTCTGAACAGGAGGAAGGATGCAGGCCCCCGAGGGAGAGGATGGGCGTGGGTGTGGGAGAGTGGCCCCTGGGCAGGTGCACGCTGTGCTGGGATGGGTGCTGTTCCCTAGTCAGGGAAACAGGGGACAGGGCGGGTGCCCCACGGAAGCCCAGGCTGAGGTCAGAGCGCCAGGCGGGTGGGGACAAAAAGGTCAATGATGCTCAGCCGGCACGCTCAGGGGTTGAGCGTTGACCTATGAACCGGGAGGTCAGGGTTCAATTCCTGGTCCGGGCACAGGCCCGGGTTGCAGGCTCGACCCCCAGTGCGGGGCGTGCAGGAGGCAGCCGATCAATGATTCTCTCTCATCATTGATGTTGCTCTCTCTCCCTCTCCCTCTTCCTCTATATATATTAAAAAAAGATATATATTAAAAAAATATATATTTAAAAAAAAAGAACAAGAAAAATAAATGGAGATGGAGCTTCTTTCAGAGGCCCAGAAATGGAAAGGGAAGGAGCAGTTGGGAGGTTGAGGTTCTTCCTGTAAAACCCACCTGTGGAGTGTCAACATCCCCTGTCTCGGTCACAGAGGAGGGAGGCATCGGGTGTGTCCGGGAATCCTGACGTGGTTCTTTTCTGTCACGTGTGAGCGAGTGAACCTTTGCCCCTTGCGTCTGGGCCGGGGATGGGCTGGGCCGGGATGGGCTGGGCCGGTTGGCACAGACACAGTTGGGGGTGAGGCCTGCACTTGACATATCTGTGGCTTTTAAGGTGCTGGGGACATTGAGGGGGAGCTGGCTGGTATCACCTCCCCAGGGTCGCAGCCTGCAGACGGGGCAAGGTGTGTGGCCTCCCACAGCCCCGAGGAAGGGCGTGGGGCCCTTCTCGCTGGGGTTCCTCAGCCTCAGCCCCTGGCTGCCACCGGGGCCCAGGCTCCTCCTCTGCTGGGTTTGCATCCTGACTGCCAGCAGCCGGCCAGTGGGGAGCGGACCCTCCGCACAGAATCTACCCTCGACAATTCTGTCTGTTATTGCTACTCTCCACTTACCAGCGTCCACCTGCTCCAGAGCCTCAGGCAGGGAGAGGGGAGCCCGAGATCTGTCCGCAGGTCCTGGGTTTTGTGTGTTGTTTTCTGCTCCCTAGAATCCCTCCACCCAGTCTCACCTGAGTCCTGTGAGGACAGTGGCTGGAGGCTGGCTCAGTTCTTCAGGTCTGACGACCTGGAGAGCTATGGTTGTCTCCTGTCTCCTGTCCCTGTCCTCAGGTTTAATACCTTGAGAGCTTTGGCTGTCCTGTCCCTGGTCCTGAGGTCTAACAACCTGGAGAGCTGTGACTGTCCCCTGTCCCCTATCATTTGCTCTGGGCCAGGGAGGGTGTGGCTCTGTTCTCCGAGGGCGCCTTCTCCTGGGGGTGAGACAGGCCTGAGGGGTATGAACCCCCAGATCCTTTTCTGGTCCCTCTCAGCTCTCTCTGCCGTGTATACAGCAGGTGCTCAGAGTGTGTGCAAACTCAGTGACTTGCAAAGACTTTGGGGAGATGGAAGGGCTTTGGGGAAGTACGAGCCTGTCTTCCATCCAGCTCTCGGGCGAGGATTTCGCTCATTGCAGCAGCCACAGTGACCTGGGCGTTCACGGTGCCCAGTCCGCACACACGCCCGTTTTCCTTTCATCATCAATTTTTTTTTCTTTTTACCCTCACCTTAGGATATTTTTCCATTGATTTTTAGAGAGAGTGGAAGAGAGGCAAAGACAGAGAGATGCACAGATGTGAGAGAAACATGTTCATTGGGAGCCTCCTGCATGAGCCCTGACCAGGGCCCGGGCTGGAGAGGAGCCTGCAACCAAGGTCCATGCCCTTCACTAGAACTGAACCCGGGACCCTCTGTCCGCAGGCTGACGCTCTCTCCACTGGGCCAAACCGGCCAGGGCAGCACATTCCATTCTATAAAGTCTGAGATGCTTGGGGACTCAGTGCCTGTCTTCTCCCACTGGTGTCCTCACACTCCCAGGGGCTGCCCAGCTGCAGGCATCGGCCCTCATCGCAGGCAAAGGGAAGCACATAGGACCCACCCCAGGCCTGCGAGCCCGCACGTCCTGTTGGAGACAGGTGTCGCTGTCCACCAAGAGGGTGACGAGGAGAACCCCATGACATCACAGTTTCAGCTGGGGCTTGAGACCTCACTGGCCCTCCTTGAGGCCCTCCTGCCCCTCCGTCTGGGCGACCCAGCCCTCGCCGCCCCTGTCCCCTCTCCTCTCTGCTCCCCCATCCTGACTCCTCACCTCAGTTTCCTGAGCGGCTCCTCCTTCCACAGCCGCTCCTCCTGCGCTCCCTGC
>NW_006287559.1:22975-28743 GCF_000327345.1 Myotis davidii
GGGCGTAGGCCAGGCCCTGAACCCCCCACCCCTGCCACCTGAGGTGCAGCAGTCTCTCTTAGAGGCTGAGATAAAAATCCTTCCTGACTGGTCTCTCCTCCCCTCCCAGACTCACCTGCTCTGCAATGCCTTCCTTGACCCTCCGGCTCGGACGGTGAGTCCCGGGCCTGCACCTTCCATCACTTTGAGACTCAACACGTATTAGAGTGCCAGGCAGTTTAGTTTTAAGAACCCTTAGTGATGCCCTAGCTTGTTTGGCTCAGTGGATAGAGCATCAGCCTATGGACTGAAGGGTTTGTGGTTCAATTCCCCGTCAGGGCACATCCCCGGGTTGTGGGCTCGATCCCCAATGAGGGGTGCAGGAGGCAGCCGATCAATGATTCTCTCTCATCATTGATGTTTCTAAGTTCCTCTCCCTCTCCCTTCCTCTCTGAAATCAATAACAAAATATTAAAAAGAAACATACAACAACGTGTCTTCTGATTTGATGATGAGGAGCTGATTCGATGATGAGGTTCTTGCAAACCCACCTGGGAGTGGGGACGTCCTCTACTTCCTGCCACTCAGGGGCTTTTGGGTGTGTCTAGGAGATTACTACTTGTCATCTGCTTGTGTGCGTGTGTCTGTGTGTGCGCGTGTCTCTCTCTCTCTCTCTCTCTCTCTCTCTGTGTCTGTGTTTGGTGAGTCAGGGAAGCCTTCGGGCCCGTTGCCCAGACACAGGTGTGTGCCAAGCCCGATCTTTGTCGTATCTGTGGCACCAGCGGTGGGACCACCAGCTGGAAGCAAGGGAATTAGCAAAGCCACGGAGCCAGCATGCCACGCGGAGTGCGCTGGAGACAGACCCGGGCCTGCGCTGGGCACGTCCCCTGGGAGGGAGCGTGGGGCTCGCACAGGGGGGTCTGAGAGGAGTCGGATGGACAGTCAGTGGACAGAGGTGCATCCCCTCAAGGAGAAACTCTACCAGCTGGGGCTCAGTTCACACTTGAGCCTGGAACACAAAGTCTCCCGGCTCCTCGCGGCTGGGGGTGGAGAGGACGAGCAGAGCCCCTTCCTGAGGTGTGCACACCCTGCATCCCCTGCTCCCAGGGCATCCTGGCCACCCTGCTGGGAGCCTCTCTGTTCTCCTCCATGTGATGGGCGGACAAAGGCTCCGAGTCCAGTTCCTTCCCCTACAGGGTGGCTCCTAAGGGGAGCTCAGCTCACGTTGGTCCCGCCCTGCCCTTCCTCTCAGGGCAGAGTCTCCCTCCTGGCTCAGCCCCGCAGGTCCCTGCTCTGGGCCCAGCCATGCCCTGCACTGGCGGCCACGGGAGAGTCAGGGATGGGCACCCCGGGCCTGTCCTGTGGGGGCTCCGTGTCCTGTGCCTGGCCCCTCCTCAGGTGGGAGCACCTGTCCTCTCACCTGTGCTCTCGCTTCCTGCCTGGCTGTGCCGTGCTGCCCAGGTGACCCCACCTCCTGGGACCTCACTGGCCCAGGTCAGTCCAGGGAGGGCCTTTGACAGAACAGAGAAATCAAAACCTAACTTGCCCCTGAGGGCACAGGATGAGACATTTGGGCAGAAAAGTTCCCTCTCCTATGACTCCATGTGGGTGGCATGAGTGGCCTGAGTTTAGGGAAGGGGTGGGGTGAAACTGTGCCAGCTCAGAAGTTTCCAAGTGCCTCGATGACATATAAGGCACCTTAGTCCTTGAAAGTGTCCCAGACCGAAGCCGGGTGTGGCTAGAAGAGAAGGTTAAGGAGCTGACACATGGAGGACAACCCAGCACCCACTGGCAGGTACCACCCGCCCCTGGAGCAGCCCTGCTTCTAGCCCCTCCTCCTGGCTCCCTGAAGGGACTTATCATCTCCTCAGAGATCCCTCTGTTTCTCCTGTCCCTCCAGATGGCCCTTTTGTGTCACGGACTCCTCAGCTGAGTGACCAGTCCTACCCACTTCCCCTAGGTCCTTGGCTAGAATCTGAGGGTCACCCTTGAGGGTCCCTGTTTCTCCTCTCCCTCCGTCTCCCATGAAATCTATTCTTTCTGCTCTGAACTGAGGCCCTTGGAGGTCACATTCAGATTTATGTTTTGGTTTTTGTAAAGGGCAGGACGGTGATGCCAGGAGAGGCTCCCAATACAGCTCTGAGCCCCTGTACTGCTCCCGGGGAAACCCTAACAAAAGGACTGGACTGACTTCCCCAGGAGCCCCGAAGGGGTCAGAGAGCGAGATTAGCTGGCTCCAGCTAAGTGAGTGGACCCCCATCCTTTGTGGGTCTAGCCGGGATGTGGGTGCAGAGGGGAGAACGGGGTGATCCCCTGAGGAGCCCCATGCCTTGGGTTCCTCCTGCCTGTGCCCACAGACCTCTGATCAAAGGAAGTACCTTCGAGGAAAACTTCTGTAACAAATGTGAGAACCAAAAACACCTGTGCTACGAGGTGGAGGTCCTGGAGGGTGACGCCTGGGCCCCAGTGGAGGAGCTCCAGGGCTTCCTGCGCAACCAGGTGAGCGAGCACAGCAGGCCGGGCCCCGGGACACTTGGGAGAAGGTTCCATGCCCTCAGGGTGTCCTCTGAGCAATGTCCCTTGGCCCCCAGCTGCTGTGGCGTTGCCCAGAGGCAGGGAGGATGGACTCTGCTGTGATTGGCAGCTTGGAGCCCCAATAAGAAAGCAGTCACAGTGTCCCAGGGCCTGGGCCCACCAGCCCAGTGTCAGCCCAGCTTCCAGGGTCAGCCTGTCCCTCCTCCTGTGCCTCTGAGGAGGGGTCAGGCCAGAGGGAAAGGCACCTGGACAAAGGGACCCTTCTCCCCTGGAACCGCCCATGGCCGCCTGTGGCCAGAGAGCCAGAGCTCCCCCTTGTGCTCCCTCCAGTCACTCCTGGGAGAGCCTGGCAGGGTGCTGTCCCCACAAGGGCATTGCCAGCTGCACAGAGCCCAGGACGCCTCCTGGGTCCCCAGGTACCATGCAAAGCCACCAGGGCTCTGCACTAGCTCCGTGGGCCTGACTTCTTCCTCCTCCCTGAGCCCCGGGTTGAAAATCCTTCCCTGGGCGGGTGGGCTACTCTCCATAATCCTGTGAGCCCAGCAGTGATGCTCATCCCGTGTCTCCCCACCTCTGCCTCGGTGCCCTCACCCCTTCTTCCCGCAGAGTGTGTCACCCTCAGCTACTTATTTATTGATATCTATCTATCTATACATCTATCTATCTATCTATCTATCTACCTATCTATCTATTTATTTTTAAGGCTTTTATTGATTTAAGAGAGAAAGTGTGAGAGGTAGAAACATCAGTGATGAGAGAGAATCATTGGTTGGCTGCCTCTGCACGCCTCCTACTGGACATCAAGCCTGCAATTTGGGCCTGGGCCCTGACCAGGAATGGAACTGGTGACCGCTTTGTGGATGGGTCACTGCTCAACCCACTGAACCACACCGGCTGGGGTGTCCTCCTCTCTTTGTCTCCCTGCAGGGTCTGAGTATGTGCAGCTCCTGAAGGCATAGGCTTTGGGCACAGAATAGAGGCTCTCTGGGAACTCTGTACCAAGGTGAATCACATGGAGCCCAGACCTGTTTTCTCAGTGGTTAGAGCGTCAGCCTGCACAGCCAGGGGCCAGGGGTAGGATTCCAGGTCAAGGGCACTTATCTCAGTTGCAGCTTTGATCCCTGGCCCGGGTCGTGGAGCGTGGGGTAGGCAACCAGTGGATGTGTCTCTCAGACGTTGATGTTTCTCTCTCTCTCTCTGCCCCCTCCACCATCCCTTTTGTTCTTTCTCTAAAAATCAACGGAAATATCTCCCCAGGTGAAGATTTAAAAAAAGAACCATATTTAATGCAAAACTATAAAAAAATCAAAAATAATGCAAATTCCATGGTGAATGGAACATCAACAGGCTAAGTGAAGACTGGTCAGCTACAGAGCCATGGCAGCCATGGTTTGCTGATGTAGGAAAGTCCTCACTGCTGATCCGCCCCTTGTAGATGCTGATATGTGATTCATGAGTCCCCTTCCCTTTGACCGTGTAGATCCTGCACTGACACCTAGACATGCAGAGTTGTGCTTCCTGGATCGGGTCCCTTCTTGGCACCTGGATGAGGGGAAGCAGCACAGACTCACCTGCTACATCTCCTGGAGCCCCTGCCCTGACTGTGCTCTGGAGCTGGTTCAATTCCTGGGCGAGAACAGCCACGTGAGCCTGTGCATGTGCACTGCTGGCATCCAAACCAAATTATATGGACAAGAGGATGGGCTGAGCAACCTGCGGGACATTGGGACCCAACTCACCATCATGACCCACGATGGTCAGCATGGATCCTGAGAGTGGGAGGTGGGCAGGCAGAGAGGCTGGGAAATGGCTACACAGAGGGGGCAGGAGGAGAATCCACGTGGGGAAGCCTGTCAGCTGCCTGCAGGGGGTCAGCTGGGTCTGGAGGGGACAGAGTCATCCTGAGGAGTGAGTTCAGGGGAGAGAGGGGGTCCTGGGAAGGGTGGAGGTGGGCCCCTGTGCCCTCAGGACCCAGTCCTTCCTGGTAGAAGGGGAGGGGCTGCCTCAGATTCCAGAGGAAGAAAGAATGTGAGGGATGAGCTCAGTGCCTTGGGAGGAGAGAGAAAGGGGGCAGGGAGATCCTGATGGGGAGGGTGTGTCCCTAGAGTCAGAGACCTGGGCCCTCTCCGCTCTGGAAGGAGCTCACCTTTCCCCCCTGTTCCCATAGAGCTCCAGCACTGCTGGGACACCTTCGTGGACAAGGACAACCCAAGCTCTGGCCCAGGACTAAAGTGGAAATACACTTAGGAGCCCAGTCTAAGATGCTGGAGAACATTCTCAGGGTGCGGTTCCTCCCTCCTGTGCCCCCTCATCCCCTTTGTCCTCCTCTTCTCTCCCTGGGCCTGTCTCTGCCTCTGGGTCACCTGCTCCCTCCTGGGCCCCAGCTCCATCCTCCCCTCAGGTCTCACAGTCCCTCTGCTTTCTCCCCTCCTGCGCCCCTTTTCCTCCCCCTCCTGTGACTGCCCCAGACTCTGCTCTGTTCACCTTCCCACCTGCCTCACTCCCTGCTTCCTCCCCCTCCTCCTTCTGGATCCAGAATCAGGGAAACTAAAGGATGGAGTCAATCTCTCTTAGCAAGTCGGGGGTCTTCTCGTGAATGAGGAATAAAACACTCCCTTTAAAAAATGAAAACGCATCACGTGCCACCATCTCCAACTTGATCCAAAGAAACAAGCAAAAGGCAGCGAATGAGCTCATAATGGATTTTAAAAATCTGACGGATTTACTTTTCATTTAAAATCTATGACGTTCCAAATGCACACCAGTAGTACTGTATTTGTCATCAGAGTCATTTTTATATTTAGAAAATTAATTATTTCCATTGACGTGAAGTCCAAAGCAATAACATGAAAGATTAAGAATCTTCCACAAAATGTGTTTTCCTCTGTAAGTGTTTCATGAAGTCCAAACAGTTCAATAGACACTTGCAGAAGTGAAAATGCCTTTCTCTTCTGTTTGTACCTCATGGGAGGCCAGTGGTCACACTAATTGCCACTGGCCACGTAAAGTCAGTAATATTTATAGGAGCGGAAGCTCAAATCCGAAAGCCTAAAAACGCCGACCAAGGATGTGCAGAGAGCAATGCTGTGTTGAAACGACAGCCCATGCAATAGGAGAGGAGAAAGGCTCAGGGTCACTATTGGGAAGAGCAATTGAAGTTGACATTGGCTGAGGGGAGGGCTGGGATTACTGAGTCCTCAGGCCTTTCCAATTCCACTCCGTGAAAAGGACGCTGGAGGGAGGGATGTCACTGC
>NW_006287559.1:28839-29589 GCF_000327345.1 Myotis davidii
CACAGCTGGGGCGGGGCGGGGGGCCCAGGGGATGAACAGGGCGGAGCAAGCAGCTATGGCTGCCCTCAGAGGCCCTGCTTCTCAGTGTCCCGGCAATCACTGCAACCACCTCCGAGAGAAAGCTGCCCTCGAGTTCCCATCGGTGCCAGACAGTCCAGTTTCTCCCATATGAGTCTGGGTCCCCAGAGACTCGCCAGGAACTGGAGCTCAGAGCTTGAAACTCCGTACCGGTTGAAAAAGACAACCGTGTCCTCAGCCACAAGCCCTCTCCATGTGGGCCTCCGTACCTCTGTACTTTACTTCCCCACCGCAGCTCCTCTGAGTCTTGGTATACTTTTCTCTTTCTTTCTAGTTGCAAAATTTCCACTCAGCCAGCATTCCTGTGGTTCTGGATGATGTCTGTTCTGTCTTTTTGTTGTATTCTTGAAGTGGTTGTGCAAGTCAGCAATCTCCGGTGTTTACCTATCCCACCATCTTTGGTTTTTTTCTGTAACCATTTTTAAAAAATGGTTTCAAAAACTTGATTTCGGAGAAAGAAACATGGATGGTTTGCGTCTCATAGGTGCCCCAACCAGGGATGGAGCCCACCACCGAGGTATTTGCCCAGGCCGGGAGTTGGACCCACAGCCTTTTGGGGTAGGGGAGGACGCTCCAACCTGCTGATCCCCTCACCCAGGGCATTTTTCTACCTCAGGGAGCTGGTCTGAGAAGAAGCCAACATTGGGCACCTGCAGTGGGAAGGAGCCGAGC
>NW_006287559.1:32097-33355 GCF_000327345.1 Myotis davidii
AATCATGCATCTATCAACAAGTGAATCTAAGAAGCAAGTGAATAAATAATCTGGTGATCATAATAGAATCAAGGACATAGAAAGGGAATGGACTGACTATTCTTGGGGGGGAAAGGGGTGTGGGAGATTCGGGAAGAGACTGGACAAAAATCATGCACCTATGGATGAGGACAGTGGGTGGGGAGTGAGGGCGGAGGGGGGGGTGGGAACTGGGTGGAGGGGAGTTATGGTGGGGAAAAAGAGTAACTAATGTAATAATCTGAACAATAAAGATTTAATTAAAAAAATAGTCCTTCTGGCTTTCTCTCCTAGCAAACTCGTTTTTTAAAATATATTTTTTTATTGATTTTTTACAGAGAAGAAGGGAGAGGGTTATAGAGTTAGAAACATCAATGAGAGAGAAACATCAACCAGCTGCCTCCAGCACACCTCCTACTGGGGGTGTGCCTGCAACCAAGGTATATGCCCTTGACCGGAATCAAACCTGGGACCTTTCAGTCTGCAGGCCGATGCTCTAGCCACTGAGCCAAACTGGTTTGGGCTCCTAGCAAAGTCTTTATCATTATTTTTGCAGCAGGTTTACAGTCTTCTTGGTAATTGTATGATTGGCTTTTATGTGCATTTAAGAGGGAGCAACTTAGAATGATGCTTCTGTAGCTTTGGTCTCCCCTGCACCTTTAGTAACAAGAATTATTAATTTCTCATTAGAAAGCAATTTTTTGTGCTTCTTCTGAAAAAAATGGAATTATTGCTTTTCTGGAAGGTCATGGAAGACCTTTTCCATGGCTTTGGACTACTATTCATCAAAGCTTTAGTTTTAATGGTAACATATTGAGGACTAGGGGCAAATGAACTGCTAGTGCGATAAATGAAAACTTCAAATTTTTCTCATTGAACTTAACAATTTTTTAAATTGATTTCAGAGAGGAAGGGAGATGAGAGAGACAGAAAAGAGACAAAGAGAGGGAGAGAGAGAGCGAAAGAAAGGAACATCAGTGATGAGAGAGAATCATCTATTGGCTGCCTCCTGCGTATTCCCTTTTGGGGATTGAGCGTCAGACCTGAGGACCAGGGACAGGGGACAGGCCAAGTTCTCCGGTTTGTCAGGTCTGAAGAACAGAGCCACCCTCCAGCCACTGTCCTCACAGGACTCAGGAGAGACAGGTTCAAGGGGTTCTTGGGAGCAGAAAACAACACGCAAAACCCAGGACCTGCGGACGGATCACAGGCTCCCCTCTCCCTGCCTGAGGCTCTGGAG
>NW_006287560.1:0-931 GCF_000327345.1 Myotis davidii
TATAGATATGACAGGTGTTTGCTAGATATGAGATATACTCAAGGTCACAAGCTGTCTGTAAAAGTAACTTACACAAGGACCTGAGAAAATATAAGAAGAGAATGCTTCCTTTCTTGGGTGTTCAGAATTTGATAGAGGTAATCTGCTCTGAACCTGCGCACAATAAAGATGACTCCTAACTAACTGGCTCATTAAGGCATCTTGTCCAGCTCGCTGATTAGTGATTCAACAGTTCCAGGGTCCTGGAAACCCAGCTCCTCCCTCTGTACGAAGCCATGTTTATTCACTTCTCATTTTCCACCGTCATGTCTTTTTCTTTCTCTTTTCTCTGTCCTTCATGATGGTCTGAAAGCAAAGGCTGAGGCCACCGACCACCATTCTGTCTCCATGTAGCCCTCCACCACCCCAAGCCTCTGTACCTTCACAAGCATCCTTGTGGTCGATGTCGATCTCCCCAGATACAGATTTGAATCCTGGGTTACAGCGACAGGAAGTGCCATTGACACATGAGGAGTTTGCAGGGCATGGCCGGCGACAGGCAGAGGCTGTGGGATGGAGACCATGGTCAGAAGATGAGGGCTGAGCCAGAGGCTGGAGAGGGGTGTTGGGAGGGGCAACCCTGAGCTTCCTCCTGCAACAGGCCTTTCTCTGGCTGGGCTGAGAGGTGCAGGTGGGGCTTGGGACTCTGGCTGGGGACTGAGTTACTCCCAGCAGACTCACCCCTAGTATTCTGGGGTCCATCTTCCAACAGAATCAGCAGGACACACAGCGCTGGAACAGAGAGATGGAGGGTCAGGAGGACACAGAACAGGGGAGGGCGGCCTGAAGGTGACACATCTGAGGGAAGGGGTTGCGCACCCATCCCAGGCTCAGGCTCTGTCCATGACCCAAGGAGAGAGTGGGCAGGTGGCACCTCACTGGCCTCCCATGC
>NW_006287560.1:1889-2264 GCF_000327345.1 Myotis davidii
CGAGCAGAACCTGGCTGGAGATCCTGGATAGAACCAGGCGAGAGAACCCAACTATGCTGATGAACTGAATGCTGCCTCCATGTCATTCCTTCTTTGCCGACTCCGTCCACACCTTTGGGGACCCCTGGACCTGCTGGGGTTGGACCTCAGCATATGGAGCCTGAACAGGGACCTGAACCCTGGACCCTCAGATTCACACCTTTGGGGAACCCCTGGACCTGCTGGGGCAGGACCCCCATATATGGCGCCCGAACAGGGACCCCTAGGTAAGCTGCCCTCACTCGGGATGGATTGGACTCCACCGTAGGAAGAGGGTGGATAGTCTTCACCGACTCCGTCCACACCTTTGGGAACCCCTGGAACAGGATTCCCCTC
>NW_006287560.1:3348-6358 GCF_000327345.1 Myotis davidii
GCCCCTTCTGTAGAATGGGGATGAAGAGGAGACCCATTTCCCAGAGTGTGAGAGTTAAGCAGAGAAGTACTGCCTGGTGCGTCAAAGTGCTTACTGCCATCATGTCTTTATGTAAAAATGAAGGGGTTAGGTTAGGTGTCCTCTCAGAACTCCCAAATCTAAGGTGCTCCAGCCCACACCCTTCCACTGGGACACAGGTGCAAGCACACTGCACCCACATCTGTCCACCACAATGACCAGCTTGGGACCCAGTGGTGACATATCACACCCTGGCTCCCTTCACACAGGAAGATGCTGGGGGCTCATGTTAGGGGTGGTGCTGCACGGGACCCCCAATCCTGCTCTTTCTGCTGCTCAGGGGCACCTCATCCCAGGGCATGTCCTGGGGGTTCTCCTTAAGTCAGCAGTGGATCGAGAGAGAAGGACCTGTTCATCAGAGGGACAGACAAGGAGACAGAGATGGAGAGAAAATAAAGAGGAGACAGAGAAACAGAGAGAGAGAGACAGAAAGATAGAGAAGGCACTAGAGACTTGGAGGAGAAAGAGAGAGACAGAGATGAGGGAAAATGAAGGGATGAGAGAGAGACAGAAGACATAGACATAGAGACAGAGAGACAGGAGAGAAACAGAGAGGCAGAGTTAAGAAGTCAGTGATCTAGAGAGGTGGACAGAGAAATAGGGAACTCCTTGAAAGAGAGAGACACAGATGCCAGAGAGACATGGAGAGGTAGAGAGATGGAGATGCAGATAGAGAAAAAGAAGGGAAAGGGAGGGAGGGAGAGAGGGCAGGAGTGAGTGGGGGCACCTGGGGTATGGAGAGGGCTTGAGGGATCCATCCCATCTCTGCAGATCTATAGATGCTGTGGGGGCATCCCAGACCCAGATATCCAGGGAGGCCAGATAGCGGGCAGCAGGTGGAGGGATGGGGGCCAGGGAGGCAGGGCAGGAGTGAGTCACTTCCTGGGCAAATGAAGAGATAACTCATGGCTCCCAACCCCCATGGAAGGGCTCCTAGTCACCCATGGAGGGGCTCCCAGTAGCGCATAGAGGGGCTCCCAGGGGAATTTGGGGTAGGTCATTGTGAGCACAACTTGAGGAGCTGTGGAGTGTACAGACTGGAGGGTCTCTTGTGCACTCAGTCCCAATATTCAAACTTGATACCCTCAGGCCAGCAGAGGGAAAAGACCCCCACACCCTCCCGAGGCCCTCGCAGATGTGGTAAACAGGCTAGAACTCCTGTCTTCCTCCTCTCTGGCCACAGGGTTTGGTTAGTTCTCCCTTTGGTGGAAACCCACTTCCTCTTTGTAGGACAGACCACAGAATGACCTGGGCCAATTCATCCCCCGCTCCCAAAGCCCCAGTAGCAACGTTTATACTCACAACTGCCCTATGAGACAGAGGGTCTGTTTATGCCCACTCTGCAGATGGACAAACTGAAGTTCAGAACCCCAAAAAGGGTTATGGAGAAACTGATGAAGAGGGAGCTGGGGAAGATGGAAGTGAAGGGTCAAGTTCTCCAGAGTCTGCAGGAAGGGGGTTCTTTGTTCTGAGCTGGGCTTTCCTGCCCCACCACAGAGGCTCCTGGGCCAGACCTCCACCTGGGGGCCAGGACGTAACTCAAATAGGAGCCTGGAGAGGGGTGGCTGGTTGCTGCTCCCAGGCCCATCTGGTTTGCATTCCCCTAGCTGAGCCCTGGGCAGTCAGATTTCTGCCTGGGGCCCCTGTGGCAGGGGTGTGGCAATCATTCTCTCCTTACCCCTCCTGCTAAGGATCCCCCTCCTGCAGCCCATACCCAAGACCTACCAGTGAAATAATAATAATAGTAACATTAACAACAACAACAACAATAATGTTACTTAATTCTTACTGTGAACCAGGATTCAACCCTTAAAACAAGCCTGTAAAGTGGAGACCAGCCTTGCTCTGCCCCATTTCACAGATATGGAAAGTGAGGATCAGGGGCTCTGTGACTTGGCCCCTGACACATCGCTGCCTTCAGCTGTGCTCCACACGGACTCGGCAAATTCACTAAAACTCATCTAATTGTAATCATGCAACAGGCGAATTACATGCTATGTAAATTACACCTCCCCTTGACAAAAACAAACAAACAAACAATAACAAAATAAAAAACAGTTCACGCCTGGCAACCTGGGCCAGCACAGGCACCCCCATCCCTGTGGCCTGGTGAAGTTCTGAGTGGCACCCCAAATGTCATTTTTTTTTTCTTTTTAAAATATATTTTATTGATTTTGTACAGAGAGGAAGGGAGAGGGCTAGAGAGTTAGAAACATTGATGAGAGATAAACATCGATCAGTTGCCTTCCTCACACCCCCAACTGGGGATTTGCCTGCAACCAAGGTACATGCCCTTGACCGCAATGGAACCTGGGACCTTTCAGTCCGCAGGCCGACGCTCTATCCACTGAGCCAAACCGGTTAGAGAAGCCAAATGTCATTTCTTAACTCTCTTTGTTGCCTGGTTGCCCAGGCAATGAGCTGCCCTGATAACCTGATAATCCTTGCAAAGTGGTTCTCAACCTCCCTAATGCCGGGACTCTTTAATGCAGTTCCTCATGTTGTGCTGATCCCCAACCATAAAATTATTTTCGTTGCCACTTCATAACTGTAATTTTGCTACTGTTATGAATTGTAATGTAAATATCTGATATGCAGGATGTAGTTAAGGGGTCGGGACCCACAGATTGAGAACCACTGCTAGAGTCACCCTGGGTGGGGCGGGAAGGGAGGCAAGGGGGAAGTCACAGCAGAGCTCAGGTTAAACCCACAGCAGCAAAGCCCTTCAAGGCCCAGCTGAGGCCCAGCTGGGTCTCTGGGAGCAAAAATGGGGAGTCTCTGGGGCATCCACTGCCACACAATGGGAGAAGTGTGGGGGTCACCCTGCTGTGGAAAGGTCCCCCCCTTAGCTCCCTAGACCCCACTCTGCCATCTGTTACTTCCTGAGTGACTTCCTGAGGGGGTCAGAGCACTCATTCGCCCCCTCTCTTCC
>NW_006287560.1:23720-24340 GCF_000327345.1 Myotis davidii
TTTCTGGATCTTTGAGTCCCCTGAACCAGCAGCGCTGAATTGAATAAAGGCTTATTTTCCTGAACCTCTGAGTGTTCAACAGTCCCTTCTTCCGTGCCAATTCCACAAGCCATACTGGCCTTGGTAATGAATACATCATGAGGTACTAAATGACAGCTCTTAACATGTGAAATAAGTATAAAATCTCTAATGATTTTGACAAATGTGTGAGGAAGCCAAAGAATGTGGAGCCCTGGATTGCATACCAAAGGAGCACAGTTCTGCCTTGTTGAAGAGGAGAATAGCAATTTTCCAGAGATATCAGGTCAGACATTAAAGAAAACGTGAAGTCAGGATGAGATAGAGTAGTAGAAAGCATGTGAGATTAAGACAGGGAGTCATAAAAACTGAATTAATGACTTCCAACCTGGCCTTTTAGGATCAGAGAATCATTAGAAAAAATTTCCTTTGTTTTTCCGGTGGCCCAGAGTGAAATCATGTGCTTAGATGTTGAAAAAACATGAGGGAAATGTGCCCGATAAGCTGTAAATATCCTCCCTGTGCAGTCCTCAGCCTATACAACGCTGGGGGACAGAGAATGGCTATTGCTTTTGATTCCTAAACTGGCTCTGAAATGGATA
>NW_006287561.1:0-487 GCF_000327345.1 Myotis davidii
ACTCCCCTCCCCTGCAGGCCTGATCTTGCCCCCTAAGGCCCTCTTCTGCAGGCCTGATCTTGCCCTTAACTGCCCTCCTCTTCTGGCCAATTTGGTTCTGACTGGTCAGTTTCTATACTAGTCAGTGTCAAAAGCTCCACCTCCTAGGTAGCCATTGGCTCCTCACACATCAACCAGACTTGGTTCTCACTGGTCAGTTTCTATGCCAGTCAGCCTCTCTGCGCCTATCAATGGGGCCTGATCAGAAAGGCTGGACTTATCAGCAGCCCCGGTGGAGGCCTAGAGAGAAAGAGAGGCAAGTTCTGATCAACAGCTGCCACAGAGGCTATAGATCAGCCCTGCCTATCTCTACGGGCTGATCAACAGCTGCCACAGAGGCTGCGGATCAGACCCTGCCTCTCTATTCAGGCCTCTCTCCAGGCCTGATCCGCAACCCCCTCGGCAGTCAAGTGCTGGTCACCACAGCAACCCAGCACTGACTTCAGGA
>NW_006287562.1:0-12582 GCF_000327345.1 Myotis davidii
ATACTTTAAGCAATAAAAAAAATTTAAAAAAAGAATTATATGAGATAACACAAATGAAAGTCTCTTGTAAACCAAGGATTGGCTCTAGGCATTTATTAGTATTCATTGTTTGGATTAAGCTTTAATCACACCAACCTCCTCAGGAGGCTGAGTCTAAAATAGTCACAGCAGACATTCTGTGGCCTTAGAAGAATGTCCAGGGAGACTGACCCACTATCAGCATAACTTCACATTGCTCCAGTCACCCATTGGACAATGGACTCTCCATAAATAGTCATTGTGAGGTGGTGGAGAAGGGCCACAGAGTTCTCTGTTTTCTTTGAGGAAAACAATGAAGAAAGAAGGCAAGAGAGATCTTCTTTAGAAGAGAGAAGAACCTGTGACATTGATAACCAAACTTCCCTCTGAGGCGGATACCTATCTGGCAGTGACCCAGACGGAGGCAGAGTCCAACATAGCTTCCTACAGAAAAGAGTGGTCCTTCCTGGTGATTCCAAGACACTGACCTCAAATTGCCAGGGCACTGGCACAGATGGCATACAGATGTATGTTAGCAGCTGCAGAGGCAAAGCAACCAAGATTTTGTGGTCAACAGCAAACTCTTAACAAATGTTTAAAGCTTAACATTTGGATATCCCAGAAGCTCTAGTAATAAGGCTCTTTTAGAACAGAAATCTTGTGAAATTTTCTATGGTTTTCTTCCTAAAACTTTGCCTCTGTCTGCTAGCTGAATGGGGTGTGAGGGCCTTATACAAACTGACCTCCAGCTTCAGTAATATCCATAAGTCATGGCCCAGCAACCACGCTGCTTCCAAAAAAAAAAATGTTCTTGGCTTGATTTTATAACCGATTGCCTTTTCAGTTGGTATATAGATCTGCTCATCCTTGAGACAAGGCTAATGATTTCTGGTTTGGTTGCCAAATACTTTCAGAAAGTCTAAATTCATTTTTAATAAACTTTATGTCACACCTAACTCGTGCCAAGCACTGCTATCAGTACTATGCAAATATTAACTCCTATTCCAACAGACCCTTCTTTCTGTGGAATTACAGCAGCATCCCGCCATGGAGAGGGCTGCAGTTTTGAACTGCTCCACACTCATCGGAAACATGTTGTTTATTCCCCACCAGTTGCGGACAATTCCCCACAGTGTGTTCTCTGGGGCTTTGTCCTGACTGGATGTAAATGGCTCCTCTGTCTTTCCCCCAGAGAGGCAGCCATTAGAAATGGATTCCTTTATTTGAATTGATCCCACTACATAGGGGCAGAGGGAACATTTGCCCACCAACATTTTATCTCATCTTGCTCCTGGATGTTTCTACCTTCCCCATCTGCAAGCCTGACGAGCACACTGTAAGCCAGATTTGCTACACTGGTAGAGATGTCTAGTTTTCAAAAATCTTCAATCAACTTTTAGTCCCCCAGGCCCTTTTTTTCTGCTTTCCATTCTTTCTTATTGGTTAACACCTTTCTAATAATCAGGTGTTCAGAGCTTGTATCATCTTATCACTTTGCAGGTTCAGTTTCCAGGTGCTGTTTACTGTGACTCTAGGGCTTTTGAGGCATTTCTGCCACTCAGTAGATGTCTCTGTTTCCAGTTATTTCTCTCCAGGCACTTAGCTCCTTCCTACTTTAAACTTTAGTTATTACCTGCCTCACATTTATAGTCATACTGGGTTTCTTTCTATTATTGCTTGTCAATCTGTAATGTGCACTACATGTCCAGGTTTATAAGGACCTCATAATATAATTTCTGTGTTACTTTACAAAGTTAACAAATGTCATCAACAACTAAAAGGGTATATTAATAATGATAAAAGAGTTAACATTCATTGAATACTTTCCACATGCCTGGCACCAGCTAAGCACTTTCACATATACTGTTACAGTAAATCCAAATCTGTAGGTGCTATTGTCAGCTTTTTTTTTCTTTCATTTTTTTATATATATTTTATTGATTTTTTACAGAGAGGAAGGGAGAGGGATAGAGAGTTAGAAACATCGATGAGAGAGAAACACTGATCAGCTGCCTCCTGCAGACCCCCTACTGGGGATGTGCCCGCAACCGAGGTACATGCCCTTGACTGGAATAGAACCCGGGACCCTTCAGTCTGTAGGCCGAAGCTCTATCCACCGAGCCAAACCAGTCAGGGAATTTTCTTTCATTTCTTACAGATAAAGAAACCTGTGGTTTAGAAAAATTAAGAAACTTGCCCTAGCTGGTTTGGCTCAGTGGATAGAGCATTGGCCTGCAGACTGAAGGGTCCCAGGTTCCATTCCGATTAAGGCCACATGCCTGGGTTGTAAGCTCCATCCCCAGGAGAGGGTGTGCAGGAGGCAGCCGATCAGTGATTCTCTCTCATCATTGATGTTTCTATCTCTCTCTCCCTCTCCCTTCCTCTCTAAAATCAATAAAAAAAATATTTAAAAAAGAAAAAGATATAAAAATTAAGTTGCATAGTTAGTAAGTGAGAAGATCAGGATTTGAACCCAGATTGTGGATTTAATCATTAATCTACATTGTTTTCACCTGTACTTAATAAGAACCATATGTAAAAAGGCTGTATTTACTTTTGCCTACTATTTTAAATAATATATAACAGCTTATTTAATTGTCTCCAACTGTGGAAAAGCCTTGATAAATTGGCTTACTGTGCAGAGGCAAAGCAACCAAAAATGTGTGGTTAAAAAGAGTACATGGTAGAATATTAAGACACTTCACAGAGATACATCAAGCATAAGCACTGAAGGAGACTTTCAAGAATAGAGTGTCCAAATACAGTAGTCCAGCCTTACATGTGGCTTCACTTTCCATTGTTTCAGTTACCCATGGTCAACTGCGGTCCAAAAACGTTAAATGAAACATTCTAGAAGAAAACAATTTATCATTTTCAATTGTGCACTGTTCTGAGTAGTGTGATGCAATCTCACACCATCCCACTCTATCCCAACTGGGATATGAGTTTTGACAGCTTATCCACACTGTATACACTACCTGCCCTTTGTTAGTGGCCATCTTCATTTGGGCAGCCCTTATTTTATTTAATAATGACCCCAGAACACAAGAGTAGCAATGCTGCCAATTTGGAGATGCCAAAGAGAAGCCATAAAGTGTTTTTCTGTAAGTGAAAATGTGATAGTTTTCAACCTAATAAGGAAAATCCTATATAATAAAAGGCTAATATGCAAATTATCCCCTCTACCAGGAATTTGACCAGGCGTTCAACCAGGGAGCAGGGCCAGCAGGCCAACCACCTGGGGCCCAGCCCCCGATCAGGACGGGCTTACCAGACCCTACCTGTACACAAATTTGTGCACCGGGCCTCTAGTATAAATATATACAGAAAGAACAAATCTTTTATCCATGAAATTGTGGGAAAAGGAAGAAAAAAACAAACCTCACGATAGTTTTGTTGTAGCACCTCAAACTATAGAAGTGATAACCACAGTGCATGACCAGTGCTTAGTTAAGATGGAAAAGGCATTAACTTTGTGGATAAAAGTCATGAACAGAAAACATGCTCCATTTGATTGGCAATATGTTTTCACCAGAAAGCAATGAGCTGAAGTGGGGTGGAGCCCAGTAGAGAGCGGTAATGGGGGAAAAATGTGTGACATCTGTAACCCTCTCAACAATAAAGATAAAATTTTAAAGACTTCAGCAATGGATCCCCTGAAATGAGTGACAACAAGCCATTTATTGCAAGTAAAGAACGGTTACATAGATTCAGGAATAGGTTTGGACTGAAAATATAAAAATTATTGAAGAGATAGAGCATATTCGCATGACTTTTATTTCAGTGTATTGTTATAGTAGTTCTATTATTAGTTATTGTCATTAATATCTTACTGTACCTAATTTATAAATTAAATGTTATCACAGGCATGTATGTATAGGAGAAAACTTAGTACATGTAGGGTTCAGTACTATAAGCAGTTTCAGGGCACCCACTGGGGTTGGTGGGGGGATTGAAACAAATAAGGCAAAACTACTGTATCTTATTTAAAAGAGGAGGACCCTGAGTTATATAAATGACTTTATAAAGTTTTGCAGATGTATTCACAGGAGAACACGAACCCCAGTGCTCCTTCCACCCCAAGTTCCTGCCTGAATGCTGAGGAAAACCAGCTTCTAGGAGCCACTCAGGTGCCCATCCCTGGGCCTCTATGGCTCTCTGAGCCAGAGGACCAGAGCCTACTATTGCTGTAGCTCACTTGCAAATTAAATCTTGCATTTTGCCTTCCCAGTGTTGCCTCTGCTATCATCCATACGCCTCTTCAATCAAAGCACAGGCCAGCTCTGTGCCCTGTTCCTGGCCTAGCATTGATGACAACCTACAGAGGCTGCTTACTTGCTTCCCTGGTCAGTCATCAACCCAGTTCTATCACTCTTCACTCCGTTTCCTCTGCCTGCCATGCGTCTTTTCTCTGCCTACTCGTCTTAAGCCATCAGTCCCCCAAGATCCAGGCCATCTCCCACACACTCTCTGAAGCCCTCGCTAACCACCTCAGGCCAAAATGATCTCTCTCACCTGTAACACCCTAGAACCCCTATTTCCCATGCCACTCATTTACCATTTATCATATGCTGCCCTGCATTGTCTGTTTGATATCTTTTTATCTAAAAGCCTAGCTTGCCTTGAGGGCAGAGATCATCTCTTATTCATCACTGTATCTACCACATTGCTTAGCCTAAGGGCCCAGAACAAAATAGGTGTTCTATAAATGTTCATTGATTTATTGTACGTGAAAATGAAAATGACTTTCTTGCTTCGATGGTGACCCAAGAAAAGAAAGCAACTTTTTTGAGACCCATGGGATCAACCCAGAAAACACTTTTAGAGCTCACAAAAGAAAAATAATTTGAAGTATTTATGAATAAGACTATATCAATGAGCTGTTAAAATAGCTTAAAATGTTTGAGTTATTGGAAATTAGACAAACAAACAAATGATCAGTCTATGGATTTGAATGCTTAGAGATAGTTTTCATTAAATTTTTCAAACCAGTTATACATATAAGCATGGCTTGAAAAATTGACTGACTGATCACCATCAGATTACTAAAGCTAGAGAAAATAAAAAATCATAATTCTGGCTCTCTTCCTGTCTCTCATCATGGCGCAGGATCAAGGGGAAAAGGAGAACCCCATGCGGGAGCTGCGCATCCGCAAGCTCTGCCTCAACATCTGCGTCGGGGAGAGTGGGGACCGACTGACGCGGGCAGCCAAGGTCCTGGGGCAGCTCACGGGCCAGACCCCGGTCTTCTCCAAAGCCAGATACACCGTCAGGTCCTTTGGCATCAGGAGAAATGAAAAGATTGCTGTCCACTGCACAGTCCGTGGAGCCAAGGCAGAAGAAATCTCGGAGAAAGGTCTAAAAGTGCGAGAGTAGGAATTACGGGTTTTGGGATCCAGGAACACATCGATCTGGGGATCAAATATGACCCAAGCATTGGTATCTACGGCCTGGACTTCTATGTGGTGCTGGGTAGGCCAGGTTTCAGCATCGCAGACAAGAAACGCAGGACAGGCTGCATTGGGGCCAAACACAGAATCAGCAAAGAGGAGGCCATGCGCTGGTTCCAGCAGAAGTATGATGGCATCATCCTTCCTGGCAAATAAATTCCCGTTTCTATCCAAAAGGCCAATAAAATGTTTTCAGTGAAAAAAAAATCATAATTCTGAAATTCTCAATATGTAGTGCTCTTATTTAGGGGTTTGAATATTCTGTTGGGATGAGTCAACATATTTTGACAACCTTCCTCATTGTAGTAACATCTTAAATACCCAGAAACCAAAGCTCGGAATTGTACTTATAGAAGAACTAATCTAACCTTTACAGACAAGACTTTAATTCAGAAAGAGATGGAATCTTTCATTGCTTTCTTCCAGGGACTTTATTTAATGTTTTTTAGCCTCCTAAGATCGATAAAGAGCTTTTGGCTATCTTGTTCTTATAACTCCATATCATTTATCAACAGACTGATCATTTGGATTGAGGCTGATTTGGTCAACATACTACACTATATTTAGGTTGAAAACTATTGAATAAATTGGATACTGTCATTGACAAACACATTTTTCACTCTATGTAGTAGAGGAGTAGAAATCTAGAACTAGAAGAGACTTTAGAAATCAACTTACCCAGTTTTTGAATTTTACAGGGTGATATGGAAGCTGAGAAATATTAGGCAACTTGTCCAAAGCCATATATTTTTACTGAAGTAGTTATTTTTATTATAGAATAGACTCTTTGTCATCTAACAATTAGCCTTATTGGAAATAAACTTTAAAAATGTTTTTAAGATTATTCTCTGATAGAATCACATTCAAGGCAGAATATACAAATAATAATAGAAATAATCTCCAAAAAAGGTGCTATTTCCAAATTTGTTTCTCCGACAGAGTAATGTCAGAAAACTAGTTACATAACAAGTATTTTATTTTTTAAATAAATGTATCTGAATGTAAAGAGAGAGAGAGAGAGAGAGAGAGAGAGAGAGAGAGAAATCTCAATCATAGATATGAAACTCTGTAATAACAAAGACTCCTTAAAAGGTGCAATTGGAAGGGATGGCAGAGTCATGTGATGGCTGCAGGGCTCCCATCCTATAGAGAAAGGACCAACCGGTGAAATCAGGTTGTTGAAGTTTAGTTTATCTTCAACATTCCCAATCTCCATTTTCTATGGCTTCTCCTCTTCTCAACTCCTACCTCATATGTTCCATGTCCAGCCAGCAAGGAATCTAAAGGTGAGTTAGTTATATGTAGGTAATAAGTAAGGACCTGTCAAGGTAATGATATATTTATATGGCAACTTCTTCCCTTGGGAGGATAAAACAGGGTCTAATGACTATTCCTAAGAGTGGATTGAGACAGAAGAATTTATGTCCCATTTGTCGCAAGCATCTCCTGGCTATCAATTCAGTCTTTTTTTTGAACCAGGTCTTCTTGGCAGGCAGATTTTCCCATCTAGTTCCAAAATCACATTTTTCACTTCCTAGCATATATTATAATGATTATATTAATCATTACATGTCATGATCATTATACTTTCTTCATAATTCTGGGATAAAATACATGCTACTTCTTTCATTTCTACCTTGGCAACAATTTCTGACAATAAAACATGACATTGGAGAATATGTCCTCACTCATAGGTATCATTGAATTCTCTTATAATTAAAAGCATAACATTTACATGACTACTATGTAATTTGGTGTAGTCAGAATAAGTTACATTTCTCCTGTACTTTACAACTTACACTGATTACAATTTCACATTATTTTACAACATATGATGTCTTTTGAGGTACAGGAGGGAGGTTATTATCATGCCCATTTTACAGTTAAAGAAACTGAGAAATCTGAATATGTCCCTTATTGGTGGTACTGGTCTTTCTACCTCTTCTACTTCTCCTAGAAGGGAAAAAGAAAGAAAACTAACGTTGGGACATTAACATCTATTATGTGTTAGGCACCATGTTAAAAACAGATAATATTTTAGCAACTTGCCAGATTCCAGCAAAATTTTAGCAAACTGAATTTAACAATACAAAAAAAATCATACACCATGAGGTTTATTCCAGGCATACAGGATGGTTCAACATCTTCAAAGAAACCAATGTGATACACCACAATAAAAAAAAAAATAGAGGGTAGGAGAACCAAGATGGTGGCATAAGGTCTAAACTTGTACATGCCTCCTCCCACAACAACATTAAAATTACAACTATAAGACAAAGCAGCTATCATCCAGAACCATGGGAAAGCTGGCCCAGTGGAAATTCTACAACTAGAAGGAAAGAAAAAAGCATATTGAGACCGGGTAGGAAGTGCAGAGGCACTGGGTGCACAGTTTTTTTCAGTCGGAAGGGGTACAAGCTCTTGAATGCACTGAACTCATTTACAGCGATACTTGGGTCCCAGACTCCTACAGGAAGAAACTGGACTGTCTTGCAGCGGGTTGGAACGTGCGCAGAGGGACTGGGGCACGCAGAGGCACGGAGTCCAGGAGATGCTGACAACAGCCATTACAGTTTGCTCCGCCCTGGTGACTCCCTGAGACTCCGCCCCACTCAATTTACATCCCCATCCAAGTTGTGCTCAGCAGCGCAAAGGAAACATCTGTGCTTTTGCAGCTGAACCTAACAAACTGCAGCTGGGTCAGCGAGCTCCAAAATTTCCAAACCCCAAACAAAACAGAGGGTCCTCACAGTCAACCAAAAATGCGGAGACAAAGAAACATATCACAAATGAAAGAAATGGAGGAAAGCAAACTAATGGAGGACATAGAGTTCAAAACCACAGTTATAAGGCTACTCAAAAACCTTCTATGAGACCTTTAAGGATCTTAATGAGAATGCCAAAAAAAATGGAAAAAGACCAGTCAGAAATTAAACATACACTGACTGAAATTAAAAATATTATACAGAGATCCAACAGCAGACTAGAGGATCCCAAGAATCAAGTGAAAGTTTTGAAATAAGAAGAAGCATAAAACACCCATCCGGAAAAGCTAAAAGCAAAAAGAATCCAAAAATATGAAGATAGTGTAAGGAGCCTCTGGGACAACTTCAAACGTACCAACATTCGAATTATCCAGGTGCCAGAAGAAGAGAGAGAGCAAGATACTGAGCACAACTATCACCTGAAGGGCGAGAGGGGTGAGAGCAGCTGTAGTGTTGCTTTCTCCTCACTCTTGGTAATGAAATCCTCATTTTAAACATAAGAGGACACATTATTTTAAAAAGCTGTTACATGTCTCCTTACCCTTGCTGAGTAGAGCGTGAACAAGTCGTGAGAGACCTTTCCGAGCACAGGGACATGTCTCAGATGGAAATAGCTACATTTTCCATGTGTATGACCTTTGACCCGGCAACAAAAATCATACACCTATATGAGGACAGTGGCAAGGGGTAAGGGTAGAGGGTGGGGTGGGAACTGGGTGGAGGGGAGCTATGGGTGGGGGGAGAGGAACAACTGTAATAATCTGAACAATAAAGATTTAATAAAAAAATTAATTAATTAAATAAAATAAATGGTAGACCTGGGCTCTCGGTCCGTGTGGTTTGCCTCTTGAATCTATCTTAATTGTAATGCTACACTGCCTTTTGTAGTAAGCACTAATACATCACAACTTTAGTGTTTATGATGATGATAAAGTAGTGATAATTGGTTCCTTACCTCCCACAGAAACAAAAGCATATAGAGATATAGAGACTATATTTTTTGTTTTATAGATGTGTATAATATCAACATGTCATGAAATTTACATGCTATTTTAGTAATTGTATTTACACTCTTCATTTAATAATTATTTGCTTAGCACTATTTCACTAGCTTAATCAGAGCTACTGATATGGAAAGCGAATGGGTCTTTCCTTCAGTGGTGATAAAATAGGAATTAAGAAGGCAACAATAGTAATAAGTTTATGCTTTTATACAGTAATTGTAGCTACTTCTTATACACAGATTTGAAGGCTTTTGCTCTAAAATCAATGTCAAAAAACTGAAAATAATCCTTATTTAATTGAAGATATCAATGCCCCATACTATAACATTTACAACTGATTTATTATTGTATATCATAGGATCATGTACATAGTTTTCACATGTCTTGTTAACTTTGTCAAATTAATCTGCATGGATAGCTATAAAACAATCTATTTCTGAATTACTTATTTGTTAGTGCTGAGAAGTAGGAAGAATCTTTTGACAATAATTAACAATGTATGTCCATGCATATTAGCACATAAAGATTAAATTTTTAACACAACTTCATTTCATGATGAAACAAATCCTATTGTGCTAACTCAATGCTAACCTATGGTATCTCATTCATTATTTCCTAATTAATCTCCTAATAGCCACATCATAGGAGATTGTGTCTATAATTATTTTAAATATCAGTTTTAAAAGCTATTAAAGGAATAGAATATATTTATTTCTAAAATATATTTTGGAAACCAAAGTCTTGCATTTTATACAGAAGAAAATGCCCTGCCCAGTGGATATAGTTTGTTGCAGCATCATAATAAATACTAAAGGTGCATGTTGGAAAGAAAATTACTAAGGCAGTACTCATGGATATTTGAAGGAGAAAGCTCAAAAATAGTAATAATTATATAAAGTAATATTCATATTATCTTGTTTTTAGAAATGCCCAAGTAAGAGTAGAGAGTTTTGAAAACAAAACTTTGAGAACAGTTTTTTTTAAGTCTATCACAATGGCCAGAAAGAGAAGTTATCCATGAGAATCATACAACATTATCAAAATTCAAAACGTGTTGCTTTCATGATAATCTATAGTCTATGTGTACGTTTCTTTTGAAGGCCTCCTTCCACTCAAATTACAGAGATGCCATTTGATTGTTTAAATCTGACTGATGAGCTTGTACTTATTTTCTATTAAAAACTTCTCAGTTGAGACAAGTGGCCCATTTGTTTCCTCAGAAGTGCAATACAGAAAAGACTGGCATTCCTAAAGAAAGGTAAGGGGGATGGAAGACGCCAACCGGGGCTTCTACTGCTACCGAGTTGCTGCTACTGCATGGGTTACCACTAGATGTCCTGTGGACTAAGCAAGAAGAACACTGGTGCATATGTTTGCATTCTTATCCCAACAATGGGTGTTTCTGATTTTAATCATGTAGTTCTGGCTTTCTAAAATAGCTGGTCCATTTTCTGCTACTTTTCTATGGACAGCCAAAATAAAACACGGTGGTGTAGGTTATGTGATGAAGCCTAGCATGCCATTTTGTCATGCTTGAAAAGAATTATAAAAGTATGACTTGAGGGAGGAAAAAAGATGGTGGCTGGCAGGACAGAGGTGAGGGATAGGAAGTGAGTGAGGGGATGAAAAGAGAGTGTGTGGATGTGTGTGGTGTGTGTGTGAGTGAGTGAGGGATAGTTAAATCCGGCAGGAGCAGCAGAGGCTGGCAGACCAGGCTCCCTGGGACAGGGAAAGACTAACACCACTGTGGGCACTCCCTGGACTGTGGGACTTGGGCACAGAGCCCACACCATCTTGAAGGGGAGAGCGGCCTCTTCTAGGAACTCATCAGCACCACCACCCAGACAGGCCTGGGATACTGCCCGTGACCCAGGAGTCACTCCAGCCAAAATCCTGCTGCCACCCACAGACTCGCAGACCCTGGGATCTTTACCTCCAAAGGAGCACCACGCCCACAGCAGTAAGTGCAGCTCCCCCTCCCCAGTGGCAGACCTCCAACATTGCATTCACAAGTCTCCAGGTCCCCAGAGCGCAGGACTCCAAGGCACACCACTCCATAGATTTCTCTTAGGAGTCACTGTGAGCTCCAGCTGGGTGTGATTTTGTACAGACACAGGCGCACTGCCCCCCAGTAGAAATTCGGAATTCCCTCTGCATGAATAACTGCCCACACACACATAGCTGCGCAACTTAAGCGCCTGGGTCCTTCAGCGCCAGGGTCCCTCAAAGTGCATCATGAGGATTAAAAATGGCAGCAGAGTAGGGGGATGCTGCTCCCAGGAACAAGCTGGAATTACAACTGAAATACTAGAAGGCTTCCTGAATAATCAACGGAAAACTCCCAGGAGAGAACCCTGATACCCAAGGACCGAAGGTGGAGCCGACATAGAGACTGGTAGGAGGGGCAGAGAGGTGGCCCACAGACGGCAACTGAAGTCCCAGAGAGATATCTCAGCTGGGAGGGTGGGGGGGTGCGGTGACTGGGGGTGGGTGCCACTGAGAGCTCTGGGATCTAATCCCCAAGCTGGGCCCTCCAGCAGAGAGCACCAGAACTGAGGAGGGTCCCACATAACATCTGGCTGTGAAAAGCAGTGGGGTGCTATCTGCCAGGGAGTAACAACTGAAAGTTCAGGCACCATCCTGCATAGAGACTGCATAGAGACTGGTTAGGAGTGGGGGAGGAGCAAAAGGGCTGGCTGGGCACCCACAGACACCAACTGAAGTCCCAGAGAAATATCTCAGCTATGGGGGTTGCCACTGAAAACCCTAAAATCTAATCCCAAAGCTGGGCCCTCTAGCAGAGAACACCAATCTGAGGAGGGTACCCACATGACATGAATCTGTGAAAAGCAGTGGGGTGCTGTCTGCCAGAGAGTGGCAGCTGAAAGTTCAGGCACCCTCTTAAAGGGCCAAGGCACAAACATTCCCCATGGAGCCACCCACCTTGTGCTCTGGCAGAGGGAGGGTGAAGTGGATTGGAGCTGTGAGAGCAGAAGCCAGCATGGGGACTCGGGGGGATAGAGCTCAGAAGGCAGACACCCCAAGTCTCCTCGGCTCAGTCATTCCCTCACACAGCCACATAGACATCTGCCTTGCCTGGGGGGATAGACATTTGCCTTGCCTGGGGGAAGACAGTTGACACACCCTATTGGAAAACACCTTGCCCTGAGGCCGTTTAAGAGATTAAAAGTAAAAATTCGAAGGAGTAGCAGCTGTGTATGTAGCCCACCCCCATCCAAGGAACAGCAGCCTCGTGATCACCACATCCTCTGTCTGAGAAACAGCAGCTGTGTGTGAAGCATCCCCCCACCAGCCAGAGGAGCCGCCACAACTGTGAACAGCACA
>NW_006287562.1:19035-22830 GCF_000327345.1 Myotis davidii
AAAGTGTTCTGGGATTTGGTCCCTTGCTTTGCATCACTTTGTATATTTCATTCCATTCCCTTCTGGCCTGGTGTGTTTCTGTTGAGAAGTCAGCTGATATTCTAATAGGTGATCCCTTGTAGGTAACTTTCTGTCTCTCTCTGGCAGCCTTTAAGATGCTTACTTTGTCTTTGGTGTTTGTCACTTTAATTATGATGTGTCTTGGTGTTGGTCTTTTGGAGTTCATTTTGTTTGGCACTCTACGTGCTTCTTCGGCTTGTGGAGTCTTTTTCTTGCCAGCATCAGAGAAGTTTTCCGTCATTATTTCTTCAGACAGGTTTTCTATTCCTTGCTTCTCCTCCTCTCCTTCTGGTACCTCTATAAAGTGAATGTGATTTCATTTTGCATGGTCCCAAAGCTCCCTTAGGCTCTACGCCTGCTTTTTACAGTTTTTTTTTTTTCCAGTTGCTCCTGTGTTTGTGTGTTTTTTACTCCCTTGTCTTCTAATTTGCTGATGTGGTCCTCAGCCTCTTCTAGTCTGCTGTTTAAGTCTTCCATTGTGTTCTTTATTGCAGCTATGTCGTCCTTCATTTCCTCTTGGTTCCTTTTCATGTTGGTGACATTCTCATTCAGCTCCTTATAATTCTCATTGAGTTGTGTGTATTTGTCATCCATCCGTTTGATCATCCTTATAGCCATTACTCTGAATTCTTTCTCTGATAAGTTAGTAGCCTCAATTTCATTTAACTCCCTTTCTGGTGACTTCTCTTTTTCTTTCCTTTGTGGATTGCTTTTTTGTCTTCCCATGTTTTGCTGTAATGTTTTAATTGTAGCTCCAATTGCTTTGTTACCTAATTTCTTTTGGGTATAGTGCTCCTGGTGTGACCTCTCAGGTCTCCTGGGCTTGGTAGTCTAGTGTAGCTCCCTACTTGAGATATTTGTGTTCTCTTGACGTAAGCCTGCGAGCTGGAAAGGTGCAACTGAGGTGGTCTAGAAGTCAGCAGCCTTGGAGGGGGTGTCCCAATTTTTGCTGTCTTGTGCCGTTGGTTGAAATCACTCATGCCAAGCGGGGACTCACAGTGGCACCCAGGAACCGTCTGTTGGGGTGGTGAGGCTCAGGAGGCCCGAGTTCTGGAAAGGCATGACTGTGGTGTCCAGAGTTATGTCATTGTGGGGTGGGCAGACACAGCTTTTGCTGCTTCCTCAGAGTCAGCGTTACCAGTGCGCAATGTGGCCTCATGTGTGCAGTTAGAATCAAGGACCCCACCTGCACTGTGCTGAAACAGAGACCCCACCCCCACCCCCCGGAGTGTGAGAATTAGGTTCCCTGTTTGCCCATGCACCAAGAATTGGAGTCACTGGCTCTTAGTGTGAACGTACAGGGAATCAGGGATCCCAGGCACAGGTGATAAGAAACACAGTCAGGTCATTGGTGCTTGGTGCTCCCTCCTGCCTGGAGAATCGGGGTTCTGGAGCCCGTGCTGTGGGGAACAAATTCACAGTGTTCGCACATTAGCTCCCAGGCTAAGTTTTCTGGTAGCCCGTGCTGCGCGGGACAAGTCCCTGGTGTTCGCACGATAGCTCCCAGTCTAAGGTTCTTGTAGCCTGTGCTGCGGGGTACCAGTTCCCAGTGTTCCACGTTAGCTCCCACGCTAATGTTCCTGTAGCCTGTGCTGTGGGGGACCAGTTCCTGGTGTTCTCAGGCTTCTAGGCTAAGGTTCCTGTAGCATCACTGAGGCCCGGGTAAGGTGGCGGGGGGAGTGTCTATCAGTTACTATGGCGCTACCGAGAGCTTGCGGGAAGGGGGATGGGCTCTGTTACTCACAGAAATCTGCTGCAGGGATCTCTGGATTCTTGGTGTCCCTGGGTCTGTAGCTGTGGTCGCAGGTCTCTGTCCCCAGTGGCTGCAGCGTCCTGGTTTGCGTCTGAGACCAGACTGGGTGGTGCTGAGTCCAGGATCCTAGTCTCAAGCAGCCCTGTTTCTCAAGATGGCTAGTACTGAACCCTATATATACTATGTGTTTTCTATATAGTACAAACATACCTTTTCACTTAAAGGAAGCACTTTATGGCTTCTCTTTGCCATATTCTAATTGACAGCATCACTACTCTTTCACTTTGGGACCATTATTAAGTAAAATATGGGTTATTTGAACACAAGCACTATGCCACCTCCACAGTTGACCTGATAGCTAAGTGGCTAATGGAGTGTATACAGGGTGGACACACTGGAGAAAGTTTCACTTGCCAGGCAGAATGGAGCAGACTGGTGCAAGATTTCATCACAATACTTAGAATGGCCTGCAGTTTAGGACTTACGAATTACTTGTTTGTGGAACTTTCCATTTAATATTTTCAGTCCATGGTTGACTGTAGGTAACTGAAGCCACGGAAAGCAAATTGTGGATATGAGGGGGACTAGTATATTTCAATTTGGAGATGAGTGAACTAAAATTTGGAGAACATAAGTTACTTTTATAAGGTCTTATAATCAATAAGAATTTGAACTAGAACTTGAACTTGGGTCTTTTGATGATTACATTCATTTCTTTTACAATAGGGTCTACTTCTCTGTTATATTACTCCATTCCCTTTTTCCTGAATTTAGATTCCCCCAACTTATTCCTAGTTCCCTGAATGACACAAAAAAAATGTGAGTTCTGTTATAAGAGGAAGAAAATGTCATTGTGGATAGAGTAAAAAACAAAACAAAACAGGTGACTTAAGAGCCATTGTTTCTCCTTCTTGGGCATAAGTTATAGCTCTCTGGCGCAGTAAAAGTACATTTGCCCATTCTCTGAGTGGACTTTTAGTTCCATAGACACGGATATATCACATTCTTCTGTGGCATAATTGTCACCTTATTTTTTTATTTGGCCAAAATGGGTGTTTATCTTATGACTTCAAGATACAATTTGAATAACTGTCTGTGCATTAACTTTGCCTAACAGTTTGCTATTTCCATGGTTTGCATGATATGATTCTATAATAAATCAATGTAAATACAATCTATGGTGAATAAATAATAATTAGTATAGTTAATATACATTAATATTTGTTTTTTTCTGATTGGCAAATTATAACTCAGTACCCCTGGAACTTCCTGAACATATGGCATCCTTTATCATAAAAGCCTAATATGCTAATATATCTGTTCATCCGGTTGGCCATTCAACCAATCAAAGCATAATATGCTAATGGTATGCTAAGGCCACTCAACTGCTCATTGTGATGTGCATGACAACCAGGGGGCAGATAGTTGACTGGTCGATCAGTTGCTATTACGTGCACTGATCACCAGGGTGCAGATACTCCAACTGGTAGGTTAGCTTGCTGCTGAGGTCCGGCCATTTGGGAGTGAGCGAGATGGGCTGAACAAGCCCTGGAGCCCTCCTGCAGTCCCTCCCCAGCTGGCCAAACTTCCGCATCCCTCCCTGGCCCTGATTGTGCACTAGTGGGGTCCCTCAGGCTGGCCTGAACCCTTTCACAATCCAGGACCCCTTGGGTGATGTTGGAGAGCTAGTTTCTGCCCAATCCCACAGGCCAAACTGAGGGACCCCATTGGTGCATGAATTCGTGCACCAGGTCTCTAGTATAGTTATGAGAATATGGCCCATTGAACAAGATCTGCTGCTCTATGTTAATCCACTGGGGTTACATTGCCAGGAATTCAAATCTCCCACACTTTTCCCACTCTGCAAGTGGATTTTGTTCCACAGAGTGCTAATGCTTAAATCTTTAGCCTGGACTAAGATGAAGTACTTGAAAACACTTGGTAAATTATGTAATATTCAAATAATAGAAATAACCATAGTT
>NW_006287562.1:22992-24075 GCF_000327345.1 Myotis davidii
TTCTTTGTCCTTTTTAATTGGATTGTATGGGTTTTTTATTTTTATTTTTTGGTGTTGAAGTTGTATAATTTCTTTTATAAATTTTGGATATTAACCCCTTATCAGAATATTCAGTGGGCTGTCTTTTCATTTTGATGGTTTCCTTTGCTGTGCAAAAACTTTTTATTTTATTTTATTTTTTGTGCAAAAGCTTTTCAGTTTTATGTAGCACCATTAGTTAACTTTTTCTTTTGTTTCCTTTGCCAGAAAAGATATATAAAAAAATATTGCTAAGAGAAATGTCTGAGATTTTATTGCCTATGTTTCCTTTTAGGAGTTTTATAGTTTCAAGTCTTTATTTCATTTAATTCTTATATATGGTGTAAGGAGGTGATCTAGTTTCTTTCTTTTCTTTCTTTCTTTCTTTTTTTTTTTTTGGCATATATCAGTCCAATTTTCCCAACACCATTTATTGAATAGATTGTGTTTATGCCCAATGTATCCTTTATCACATATTAATTAACCATACAGGTATGGGATTATTTATGGGCTTTCTATTCTGTTCCATTGATCTATGTATCTGTTTTTATGCTGATACCATTCTGTTTTCATTTTTAAAAGTTAGTTTTACCTGGTATAAAATTCAATGTTGACAAGTTTTTTCTTTTAGTACTTTAGAGATATCAATCCATTTGTCTTCTATCTTAAATAATATCAGGCAAAGAAAATAACATTATTTTCATCTTTCTTCCTATGTTTGTTATATACCTAGTTTTTTCCTCTGGATATTTGTAAAATGGTTTCTTCATTACTGGTTTTAGGCAATATTATTATGTTGTATATGAGTGTGCTTTTATTTATGGTTATTCATCTTCAAATTGAATTGCATTTTTGGATCTGTGGGTTTAAAGTTATTATCCAATTTGGAAAAAAATTGGCATTGGCCATTATAACCCCAAATATTTTTTTTCCACCCTACTCCATTTCTGATATCTCAATAACATACCCGTTAAAAAACTTGATATTGTTTTTACGGGGCATTGATACACTGTTCACTTTTATTTTATTTAATTTTTTATTCTGTTCATCAGATTATTTATTCAC
>NW_006287563.1:0-941 GCF_000327345.1 Myotis davidii
CTCCCCTGTGAAGCTGTCTGGTCCTGGGATTTTTTTTGCTGTATGCTCTTTGATGATTGCTTAAATTTCTTCCATAGTTATTGGCCCGTTGAGATTTTTAGATTCTTCTTGATTGCGTTTTGGAATGTTGTATTTTTCTAGGAATATGTCCATTTCCTCTCGGTTGTCTAGTTTGTTGGAGTAGAGTTGTTCATAGTATTTTTTAACAATCATTTGTATTTCTGTGGGGTCTGTTGTTATTTCACCTCTATCATTTCTGATTTTGTTTATTTGGGTTCTCTCTCTTTGCTTCTTTGTGAGCCTGGCTATAGGTTCATCAATCTTGTTTATCCTTTCAAAGAACCAACTCTTGGTTTCATTGATTTTATGTATTTTATTTTTTGGTCTCTATACCATTTATTTCTATTCTAATCTTTTTATCTCCTTCCTTCTGCTCCCTCTGGGATTTTCTTTTTGTTCTCTTTCTAATTCTTTTAGTTGTAGTGTTAGACAATTTACTACCATTTTTTCTCACTTTTTGAGGTAGGTTTGTAGAGCAATAAACTTCCCTCTCAGGACTGCTTTAATTGTAATCCCATACGTTTTGGATTGTTGTGTATCCATTGTCATTAGTTTCCAGGATGTTTTTAATTTCTTCTTTGATCTCATTGGTAACCCAATCAATATTTAATAACATGCTATTCAGCTTCCAGGTGTTTGAGTGTTTAGGATTTTTTTTTTTGTAGTTTATTTCTAATATTATTCCATTGTGGTCTGAGAAGATGCTTGGTATAATTTCAATCTTCTTGATTTTCGGGAGACTTAGCTTATGTCCCAATATGTGGTCTATATTTGAAAATGTCCCATGTGCACTTGAGAAGATCGTATATTCCATGTCTTTGGGCTGAAGTGTTCTGTAGATGTCAATCAAGTCCATCTGATCTGGTGAGTCATTTAGGATT
>NW_006287564.1:0-487 GCF_000327345.1 Myotis davidii
GTCAGAGAAAGATAACTATCACATGACCTCACTGATTTATGGAATATAATGAATCACATAAACTGATGAACAAAAACAAATTCAGAGACAGAGAAGCATTGATCAGATCATCAATCCTTAGAGGGAAGGTAGGGGAAGGTGGGGGTAAGGGGGAGAGAGCAACCAAAGGCCTTGTATGCATGCATATAAGCCTAACCAATGGACACAGATAACAGATGGGTAAGGGCATGAGTGGGGGTTTGGAGGGGTAACAGGGGGATAAGGACACATAACTTAATCAATAAAGAAATTAAAAAGAGATTGATATTATAGGCAGTACTGAAAGTTTTCAAGCAGAAACATAAAGATAATTCAATAAAACATAGAAAAACACTAGCCAATATTCAATCATATATATATACATATACATATACATATACATATACATATACATATACATATACACATACACTAGAGGCCCGGTGCACAAAAATTTGTGCACTCGGGA
>NW_006287564.1:947-4563 GCF_000327345.1 Myotis davidii
GAGTTTCCTCAAAAAATTAAAAATGGAACTCCCATTTGACCCAGTAATCCCACTTCCAAGAAATCAGAAACACCAATCAGAAAGGCTACATGCAACCCTATGTTCATAGCAGCACAACTTACAATAGCTAAGATATGGAAACAGCTTAAGTGCTCATCAGCAGATGAATGGATTAAGAAACTGTAGTACATCTACACAATGGAATACTACACTGCTGTAAAAAAGAAGGAACTCTAACTATCCACAACAGCATGGATGGACATGAAGAGCAGTATGCTAAGTGAAATAAGCCAGTCAGAGAAAGGTAAATATCACATGAACTCACTCATTTGTGGAATATTTGTTCCAGGATTATAAACTGATGAACAAAAATACATCCAGAAACAGAGAAGCATCGAACCGACCATCAAACCTCAGCTCCATTACAAGTGGTCATTATCCCTCCATACTTTAGCAGTAGTTCTCAATCTGTGGGTTGCGAACAATGAAAATCGACCATCAAACCTCAGAGGGTAGGCAAGGGAGAGTAGGAGTCAGGGAGGTGTAAGAGATCAACCACAGGATTTGTATGCATGCATAACCAATGGACACAGACACTAGAGGGTTGAGGGTATGTTCTGGGGTGTGGGAGTGGCCGGGGAGAGGTCAATGGGGGAGATGTACAGCATGAAGAAAAAATATTTTACATAGTAATACAATATATAATTAAAAAATTTGCTTTATCATTTTGAAATTGATCTGTGATTTTAAGGTGGCATTAGGTCAAACTATTTATTAAAAATTATCTTTCAGTTAAGAGTCCTCTTGGAGACATGGATTTGATAATCAACAATGGAACCACATATACTAGATAACCTAGAATATTATTGTTGCCCAAGAAGCAGCAAAGATACTGTCCTTGTAAATATCCATAAAAATATTTACAAATGATGGCTAGTGACTCAGGTAGGGATTATAAACACTGTGATGAAAACAAAACAAAACAGGATTCTAAAGAGGAGAATTAAACTTGGTGAGCAGCTATTAAACCCAAGTATGTCAGAGTCTATATTATTAGGAAGAGTAGTTAAGACAGCGATATACAAAAGTATGATAGTCATAAAAGTGAAAAACCCAAGTCTCAAAGTTTCCTCTCTTTTAAAATTGTATGAATTGCCTTGGTCATTAAGTGTGGTTTTTAAAAATATTTTTTTATTGTGTTCAGAGGTGAAGGGAGATGGAGAGAGAGATAGAAACATCAATGATGAATGAGAATAATTGATTTGCTACCTATTGCATTTCCCTTACTGTGGATTGAGCCTGTAACCAGGGCATGTGCTTTGACCAGGAATCCAACCATGACACCTAGGTTCATGGGTTGAGGCTCAACCACCAAGCAACACCAGTGGGGTTCATTAATTGTAGTTTTTTCCCCCATACGAATATCATTCAGGACCATTATTTTAGGTACAAAAATTATTTGATGTGATATATGTCATTTGAAGAAAAATTATTCTAAAAAAATCCATCTTATTCATTAGGTAAATGGGATTTTCCAAATATCTGATCCGTACGGAAATAAATTTGGGGAAGTAGGAAAACAACAAAGAGATAAGCTGTTGGATATCTGAGAGAGCAGAAAACTTAATTGAGTTACATAAATTGAATAGAGAAAATGAGGTCAAAGAAATAGATATTCCAGGAAACCAATGGAAAAAGCAAGTTCTACTTCCATAGTGAAAAAATAATCACAGAATCTGACTCTGAGCCTTTGACTTCTGCCAACATGGGCAAGTCTTCAGTCTTAGGACAATGACCTGTTTGTAGTTTCCTTCACAAAGAATGCTTTCAGAGCCTGTTTAATGTCCTTGTTCCTGAGACTATAGATGAAGGGGTTCAGCATGGGTGTGACCACAGAGTATATCACTGAGGCTGTTGCACTTGAGTGTGTACTGTGGGTAGCAGCAGAGCTGAAGTACACTCCTAGACTTGTACAATAAAATAAGAAGACAACTGAGAGGTGAGACGCACAGGTAGAAAATGCTTTATACTTCCCTTGAGCAGATGACATTCCATGTATGCAGGATACTATTTTAGAATATGAGTAAAGAATCCCAGCAAAAGGACCTCCACCAAGCAGAAGAGCTGAAAAATAGGTCACCACGTTATTTAAAATTGTGTCAGAACAGGCAAGTTTGATCATCTGATGGAGTTCACAGAAACAGTGAGGGATTTCCACGTGCGTGCAGAAGGACAGTCGTAATGTCATTAAACATTGTAGGAAGGAGTGCAGGATACTCATGATCCAGCATATCAGAACCAGCAGTCCACAGAGCCGGGGGTTCATGATGACTGTATAGTGTAGGGGGTGGCAGATGGCCACAAACCGGTCATAGGCCATCACAGTCAGGATAAAGCTGATGGTCCCCTTTAGGGGACATCCAGTGCCACCCTGTTATGGAATGTTTGTCCAATCACCTTTTTCTCTGAGGGCTTCATATATTCTAGTTTTAATGAGAATTTCTTCATGTTTCTCAGGAATATAAATTGAGTGCTGACTATGTTTTAGGAACTGTCCAGGCCGTGCAAATAGGGTGCTGAAGAACAAAAGTATTTACAATCCAATGAGGGAGAAAGTATGTAGAAGCAAGGAATGAAATAATTTACGTTGGCCAGAAATTACTCTTAATGTTTTATGTACGGATATGGTCCCCTTTAGGGGGTATCCAGTGCCACCCTGATATGGAATATTTGTCCCAATCATGTATGTATCTGAGGGGTTCATATATTCTAAAGTTTTAATGAGAATTTCTTCATGTTTCTCAGGAATATAAATTGAGTGCTGACTATGTTTTAGGAACTGTCCAGGCCGTGCAAATAGGGTGCTGAAGAACAAAAGTATTTACAATCCAATGAGGGAGAAAGTATGTAGAAGCAAGGAATGAAATAATTTACGTTGGCAGTGGTGTGAAGAAAAACATAGTAAAGGAGACAATGAATAGGGAGTTATGTTTTTCATGGGTTTGTAGGTAGATTTACAAACAAGGTGACATTTGAGCAGAGACCTGAAATAAGTGAAAAGGGGAACATTCGGAGATGTCCTAAATTATAGGCACTGTCCAGGCCGAGCAAATAAGGTGCTGAAGAACAACAGTATCTACAATCTAATGAGGGAGAAAGAATGTACAAGCAAGTAATGAAATATTAAATTACTTTAGGTGTTGGCAGTGGTATGAAGAAAAGGAAAGTACATCTAAAAGAGACAGTGAGTAGGGAGTTTTTTTTCATGGGTTTGTAGGTAGATTTGCAAACAAGACATTTGAGCAGAGACCTGAAATAAGTGAAAAGGGGAACATTCGGAGATGTCCTAAATTAAATACACTGGGGCTAGAGAGTGTGAGAAAAACAATAGTAGTCAACCAGCTAAAAGCTTTGGCCCACTTACAAAAGACTGTTCACATTCCTGAATGTATGTTGGAACTTGAATCAACTTCTGTAGAGACCACTAGATGCCCCTGCATCCTGCATGCCCATGAGCTTTCAGAACTGTTGCCTGTAACCAAACAAAATAGTAATTATTCTTCCTTAGTGTATCTTCAAGACATGCCCCTACTTTACCTGCTCCCACCCCCCTCAG
>NW_006287564.1:5522-6970 GCF_000327345.1 Myotis davidii
TAGTGAAATAGATGAGAAGGAATAGACTTAATAAAGTCATATGGTCCTGGAGGGATAGTGAGGAAGATAAATATACTTGGGTCTGGTAGTACTTAAACCCTCAACACATTCCATTGATGCCAGAAAAATAATAAGTAAATAAGAATAAGCTTGTTGAAAAGACAAAATTATATTACTTATTGTACCCCTTTATAATGAGTAAAGAAATAAAACCAAACCCCACACACTGAAAGTGTAAAAAGAGGTGGATATTTTTGTTATCAAGCAGGGGAAGATTGTTTTCTGTACCTATTCATAGTCACATGACCAATTTGTTTTTATGTGGTCTGATAGGGGGTGAGATTAGCCCCTTTCTCCCTTTTCTTATGGGGCACCTTTCCTATGTTAATTTTGGGCTTTGGGTTTTCATCTATTTGACACACCCTGTGAGCACACTCTGGTCCTGGTTCCAGTCTTCATACAACATGCAAATCCTCCCCAGACCATGCTTTATAAATCCTGCCCACACCATGACAGTGCTATCACTTTATACTGAATAGGTTTCTTCATATGATTCTTCCTGAGGACAATATTTTAAACACACATTTATTTCATTGTTCTCTGTGCTCACTATTATACTGCATGATCCAAAGAGCAGGGACTTTGCCTGCTTTGTTCATGTTTGGATTTTTCACAAAAGTATGTGACTAGATGTGCACTTACACCAAGACAAAACTCAGAATGTGAACAGTGATAAAATGAAAAAAATGAAGGGATAATGAAACCAGGTTAAAAAGTGTGTAGTTTCAAAAGAATAATAGTAAGAAGAATTGAAAGGAGAATTAAACACTAACTGAAATAAGCCACAAAACACAACCATTTAAGAATATCAATGTGGGTTGACTATTAAATTGTAAAGACCTATATCTAAAAGCATATAATGCATAATATTCCTAGAATGTTCTGGCACATAACATATGCTCAGTTATGATTCATTTAATGAATCTGGAATTAGGTTTCAATGTACATGAACATTTACCATATGGAAAGCTTATACTTCAATATAGTTTAAAAACTTTGAATTGTTACACAAAGCTGGCATAAATAGCTATCGATGCGAAAGAATATTGAATTGGTCCTTGCCCTCTGATCTCTTGCAAGATGTCATAGGGATTACAAACTCAGTGTAAGAATCACCAATACATTTTTGATGAACATTAGAAAGTACATATAAAATTTACCGGTGGGCAAAAACGACTTAATAAAGCAAGAAACTCAGTGGTTATTAAATAGATATATTTAAATAAAATGTTAAAAATTTTATGGTAAGAAATGTCCTACAAAAGTCAATTGATTTCTAGAAAAATTTGAAATGCTATACAAAAATGGGAAAGAATGGTAAGATATGTCCTACAAAAGTCAATTGAGAAAGAATAATTTCTAGAAAAATTTGAAATGCTATACAAAAA
>NW_006287565.1:0-996 GCF_000327345.1 Myotis davidii
AGTGCGATAAGGAAAACAAAAACTAAATACTGGCTAGAGCGGACTTATAGCCTCGGCGGTCAATTCAGAAACACTGCCACCCAGGGGCTGAACCACAAACTGACTCTTCTGTAGACACAAATAAAGGCAGTCTGGTAAACAAATACTGCTTGCTTTAAAATCAGGACTGTGGTTTACAACACGGAGGAACAGTGTATTGCAGGGAACTTCAACACTTCCCTGAATACCTGACAGGAGTAAGGTGTGCCAAACGGAAGAGTAGAGGAAATGAAGGACCTTCACTAGTACACATTTTTTTTTTCACCTTTTAGTTAAGAAACTAATTTTTTTTCTTTTTCATCACCTGATTTTTCCTTTTTCCTTTTTTTATTTTTCTTAATTAAATATTTATTGTTTAGATTGTTACAGTTGTTCCTCTTTTTCCCCCCATAGCTCCCCTCCACCGGGTTCCCACACCACCCTCTGCCCTTACCCCCCACACACATCTTCTCAGATCACAATGGCATAAAACTGGAAATAAACTACAATAAAAACAATCCAAAAAAATCAAACACATGGAGACTAAATAGCATGCTATTAAATAATGAATGGGTTACCAGAGAGATCAAAGGCGAAATAAAAAACATCATGGCAACAAACAACAATGAAAACACAACAATCCAAAACCTATGGGACACATCAAAAGCAGTCTTGAGAGGGAAGTTCATAGCCCTACAAGCCTATTGCAGAAAAAAACAAGAAACAATGATAATAATTACCTAACCCTACAACTCAAAGAGTTAGAAAGAGAGCAACAAGAAAAGCCCAGTGTAAGCAGAAGGAAGGAAATAATAAAGATCAGAGCGGAGATAGACGACATGGAGACCAAAAAAACAATACAAAAGATCAACAAAACCAGGAGCTGGTTCTTTGAAAGGATAAACAAGATTGATGAACCTCTAGCCAGGCTCAGAACAAAGAGATTGGACCCAAATAAACAAAATCAGAAATGAAAGA
>NW_006287566.1:0-253 GCF_000327345.1 Myotis davidii
ATCTGATAAGGGGTCAATTTCCAAAATATATAACTCATACAACTTCACAAAAGGAAAACAAAAAATTTAATTTAAAAAATGGGTAAAGGACCTAAATAGACAATTCTCTATACTGGGCACACAGAAGGCCAAGAGACATGAAAGGGTGCTCAAAGTCACTAATTATCTGAAAGATGCAAATTAAAAGGACAATGAGGTATCGCCTCACACCTGTCAGAAAGGCTATCGTCAACAAATCAACAAATGGCAAGTG
>NW_006287567.1:0-538 GCF_000327345.1 Myotis davidii
TAATGGTACATTCAATAAATGTTAATATTTCAAAAAAACCTATTTTAAATGTAATTATAGGCAATAAACTTTAATATTCCAAGAAAAACAATTTTAAATATAAAAATACTGGAGACCCAGTGAACAAATTCATGCATGGGTGGGGTCCGGCATGCACACTCCAATCGCCTGGTTGGGCAGAGGGAGGGGATGCAGGTGTTTGGCTGGATGGCCCCACCCCGATTGAGTGTGGGATCAGATAGGGGGAAGATGAAGGCCAGGGGAAGGGGCTGTGTGAAGCTTACTGGCTGGCGGTCCTTGATCATTGCAGGAGGTGTGGGGCGGTGGATAGAACAGTGTGGGGCTGGCTGGAGGGTGCAGCCCGAGACTCTAGCTACACAGTCCCAACCCATGGTTGATTTCCTGGCCAAACTCCTGTTTGAAGGCACAATTTACATATTAGCCTTTTATAATATAGTGTTACATGCAATAAAAATATGTTAAAATAATTTAAACATAATATTACCAAAGCAAGACCAGACCAGCCTGTGATTTACTC
>NW_006287568.1:0-1001 GCF_000327345.1 Myotis davidii
CAGTAGTCTATAATATCTTCTTAGTCAGTTTGGGTGTCTTGAAGCAACAGACACTACTCAAAGTGTCCTGGCTTCTATATATACTCTCTAGGTCAATGAGGAGACCGTCACTTCAGCTCTGGTTGCCCAAATTCCATGGTTTCATTGTGTGGCTTGACATCACAAAGACTTAGCTTGGACATCCAGGAGGGGCGGGGGTGGAAAAGGATGCAGAAGTCTCAAAATTCTGGTTATAGAACAGAGACATTTCCCTTACCTCCTAAAATTATTCCCAAACTGACTTCTCTTTCTCTCTCTCTCATTTCCTCTAGTTCCATTATAGATCACCATATGACAGGGAGGAGGTATTTCCTCTCAGACACTGCTCAAACTCCCCTGTCATTTCAGTGGTCCATTCCACTAGGTTCAGATATTACTATTTCCTAGTATTTTGACTGTTGTTTTAATGGATATTTTATTTTAGAATAGTTCGAGATTTACATTAAAATTGTGAATACCCATGTACACCATACCTACTTTCCCTTATTACTAATATTTCACTTTGTTATGGGGTAAATGTAACATGAAGTGAATCATCAGTGAAACAGATGAAACCTCGCTTCTCTAGTATCTCCAATATCCAACAAGGCTGTTCTAGACCAGGGTGTTAATGGAAAAACTGTGCCAGTGTGGCATAAATCTTTACATCTTGAGCTGACCATACTTTCAATAGTTTAACAATATTCAATATTGTCCATATCAAAAGGAATTCAAATTCTTTATTATACTCTGCTAGAACTAACACAACACCCTGTTCCTGCGCCTATTCCCTCCTACACTTCGATTGCCATGGTTGGGGTCAGGGGTTGAAAGGCCCCTACCACTTCATTGCTTGTAAATCTCTTGGGCTCTGGGGTTGGTATGTCTCTCTCTTCGATTAACTGCCGTTTCAGTTGAATGAGGTCCTTCCTAGATAGCTCCTCTCCATAAGATGCCAGCAGCTCTGTGACATCCTCAGCCTC
>NW_006287569.1:0-8924 GCF_000327345.1 Myotis davidii
AAACAAACAAACGCCGGCCGCGGAAATGGGGAATCCTTAGGTTCTATAAGCTCCTCTCTTACTGGCACTGCATGGTCTGGTCAGCTCTTCAGGCTGCCCCCTTTAGGCTCAGTCCTCCGTGATCACAGAACCCAGCTTTCGAATCCCCCAGTGGCCCCAGGAATCCCGCGGATCTCCTTTCCCCAGTCAGGGGCTGTGCCTGTCACAAGGGACACAGCTGTCTGCCACGCGGTCTCCCTCTGACCCTCTTTTTTGTTTAAATAAACTTTATGCTTCTTCTCTCTGTCTCTTCTTCTTTTGGGAGTCCCATAATGCTTGTATTAGTAATTTTGATGGTTTCCCATAAATTCCATAGGCTTTCTTCATTCTTTTTACTATTTTTTCTTCTCTTGCTGGAAAATTTCAAGTGAATTTTGCTTGAGTTTACAGATTCTTTATTCTTGATCAAGTATGCTACTGATGCTGTCTATTTCACTATTCATTTTTTTCATTATATTCTATCAGTCCAGAATTTCCATCTTGTTCTTTCTGATGATGTTTCTTTGCTGAATTTATCATATTGTTCACGTATTATTTTCCTGATTTCATGAAAATGTCTAACTTTATTCTGCTTTAGTTCTCTATGCTTCCTTAAAACTATTTTTAATTCAGTGCCAGGCAGTTTGTAGATCACTATATGGGGAGGGGTAGATTAGTTACTAGATATTTATTATGTTCCTTTGGTAGAGTCTTGTTTTCTTTCTTTTTTATGTAATTCTTTATTTTTGAAAGTATTAAATATGTCACTCTTTTTCCCCCATTGACTACCTGCAGCCCCTGTCCACACCCAACCCCAGATCTTCAGCACCATATTGTTTGTGTCCATGGGCCATGCATATATGCATACAAGGTCTTTGGTTGGTTACCTCCCATCCACCCACACTCCCCCACTTTCCCTGAGATTCTTCACTCTGTTCCATGCTTCCATAAATATGGATCCACTCCATTTATCAGTTAATTTTGTTACTTAGACTCCACATATGAGTGCAATCATGTGATACTTGTCTTTTTCTGACTGACTTATTTCACTTAGCATGATACTTTATAGGTCCCTCCATGTTGTCTCAAATGGTAAGAGCCTTCTTTTTTACTGCTGCATAATATTCCATAGTACAAATGTACCACAGCTTTTTTATCCATTCATCTACTGATGGGCACTTGGGCTGTTTCCAGATCTTGGCTATTATAAATCTTGCTGCTATGAACATAGGGGTGCATTCATTTATTTTTTAAATTAATGCTTTGGGTTTCATAAGATATAATTCTAGAAGTTGCAACACTGGGTCAAATGGCATTTCCATATTTAAATTTTTGAAGAAACTCCATACTGTTTTCCATAATGGTTTCACCACTCTCCATTCACATCAGTAGTGTAGTGGGGTTTGCTTTTCTCCACATCCTTGGAGAACCTGTAATTTCTTGATGGTAGCCATTCTGACAGGTGTGAGGTGATACCTCATTGTCGTTTTAATTTGCATCTCTCTGATGATCAGTGACTCTGAGCATTTTTTCATTTGTCTCTTGGCCATCTATATGTCCTCTTTGGAGAAGTGTCTATTTAGGTATTTTGCCCATTTTTTTTTAAATTGGACTGTTTGTCTTCCTTTTGTAAAGCTGTATGAGTTCCTTATATTTTTTGGATATTAACACTTTATCAGATGTATCATTGCTAAGTATGTTCTCCCAAACAGTAGGCTCTCTTTTAGTTTTGTTGATGATTTCTTTTGCTGTGTAGAAGCATTTGTTTCTTCCGTTTTTTCAACATCCTGTAGTTTTGTGAGTACAGATATTTTGCTTCCTTGGTTAAATTTATTCATCCCATTTGGGTTTTTTTTTCCCTTAGTTTCCTTTGCCCTAGGAGATGTATCTGTAAACATATTATTACAAAAGATGTCTGAGGATTGTGCTGCCTATGGTTTCCTCTAGGATTTATATGGTTTCCCAACTTACATTTAAGTCTTCTGTCCATTTTGAGTTTATTCTTGTGTATGGTGTAAGTTGCTGGTCTAGTTTCATTTATTTGTATGTATCTGTCTAATTTTCCCAACACCATTTATTGAACAGACTGTCTTGACTCCGACTCCATTGTATGCTCTTACCTTCTTTGTAAAGTATTAATTGATCATAATGGCTTGCATCAATTTCTGGGTTTTCTGTTCTCTTCCAGTGATCTATATGCTTATTCATGTGCCAGTACCAGGCTGTTCTGATTATGGTGGCTTTGTAGTATAACTTGAAATTTGGTATTGTGATTCCACAAATTTTGTTTTTCTTTATTAATATTGATGCAGCTATTTGGTGTCATTTTTATTCCATATAAAGTTTTGGAGTATTTGTCCTAGCTCTGTGAAATATTCTGTTAGTATTTTAATAGGGATTGCATTGAATCTGTAGATTGCATTGCATAGTATGGACATTTTAATGATGTTGATTCTACAAATCCATGAATATGGTATATTCTTTCATTTATTTGTCTTCCTCTATCTCTTTTTTCAATGCCCTGTAGTTTTGTGAGTACACATCTTTTACCTTTTTAGTTAAGTTTATTCATAGGTATCTTAATGTTAACGCAGACCAGGCTGAGGTACCCCCCAAGTGCATGAATTTTCATGCACCAGGCCTCTGTATGGTATATAAAAATGCAGTAGATTTCTGGGTGTTAATTTTGTATCCTGTTACATTGCCAAATTCATTTATTAAGTCTAATAGTTTTTTGATGGAGTCTTTAGGTTTTTATATGTACAATATCATGTCATCTGAGAACAATGAGAGTTTTACTTCCTCCTTTCCAATCTGGATGCCATTTCTTTTCTTCTTCTTGTCTGATTGCTGTGGCTAGGAGTTCTGGTACTATGTTGAATGACAGTGGCGAAAACAGACATTCTTGTATTTTTCCTGTTCTTAGGGGAAATTCTTTTACTTTTTGCCCAATGAGTATGTAGGTTTCTCATACATGGCCTTTATCATGTTGAGATAAGCTCCCTCTATTCCCACTTTGCTGAAACTTTTTATCAAAAATGGGAGTTGGATTTTTTCAAATGCTTTTTCTGCATCAACAAATTTTGTTTTTCTTTATTAATATTGATGCAGCTATTTGGTGTCATTTTTATTCCATATAAAGTTTTGGAGTATTTGTCCTAGCTCTGTGAAATATTCTGTTAGTATTTTAATAGGGATTGCATTGAATCTTTCATGTGATTTTTATCTTTCATTGCATTAATGTGATGTATCATATTTGTTGATTTGAGAATAATTTACCAGCCTTGCATCCCTGGAATAAAGCCCACTTGGTCATGGTGTATGATCTTTTTTAATATATTACTAGATCCAATTTCCTAATATTTTGTTGAGGACATTAGTATCTAAGTTTATCAGAGATATTGGCCTATAATTCTCTTTCTTTGTCGTATCTTTATATGGTTTTGGAATTAGGATAATGTTGGCCGCATAAAAAAAGTTTGGAAATATTCCTTCCTCTTGGATTTTTTGAAATAGTTTGAGGAGGACAGGTGTTATTTCTTCTTTGAATGTTTGGTTAAACTCCCCTTGAAGCGGTCTGGACCTAAGCTTTTGTTTTTTGGGAGTGATTTGATAACTGCTTCTATTTCATCAGTTGTTATTGGCCATTCAGGTTTTCTGATTCTTCCTGATTCACTTTTGGGAGATTGTATTTTTCTAGGAAATTGTCCATTTCTTCCACATTGTCCAGCTTATTGTTGTTCATAGTATTTTCTCACAATTCTTTGTATTTCTGTGGAGTTAGTGATTATTCACCATTTTCATTTCTGATTTTATTTGGGTTCTTTCTCTTTGTTTCTTGATGAGTCTGACAGTTCATCATTTTGTTTATCCATTCAAACAACTATCTCTTGGTTTCATTAACATTTTGTATTGTTTTCTTAGTGTCTATGTTATTTATTTCTGCTCTAATCTTTATTATTTCCTTCATTATACTTACTCTGTGTTTTTCTTGTTGTTCTCTTTCTATTTCTTTAAGTTGTAGGTTAAATAGCTTATTGCTGATTTTTCTTGTTTTGTTTTGTTTTTTTGAGGTATGCCTGTAGTGCCTGAACTGCTTTTGCTGTGTACCACAGATTTTGTGTTGTTGTGTATTTAGTTTCATTTGTTTCCCGGAAGTTTTTATTTCTTTATTGATCTCATTGGTAAACTATTCATTGTTAAATAATATGTTATTTCCCTTCCATGTGTTTGAATATTTTTGGGTGTTTTTACTGTAGTTGATTTCTAATTTCATTTTACTGTGATCTGAGAATATGCTTGATATTATTTCAATCTTCTTAAACTTGTAGAGACTTGTTTTGTGTCCTAACTTGTGGTCTCTTTGTGAATGATCCCTGTGCTCTTGAGAAGAATGTATATTCTGGTGCTGTGGGATGAAATATTCTATAAATTAAATCCATCTTATCCATTTTTTTTCTTTAGAGTGACTGCATCCTTGTTAAGATTTTGTCTGAAAGAGCGATCTAGTGAAGTCAGTGTGGTATTAAGTCCCCTAATATGACTGCATTGTTGTCAATCTCTCTGTTAAAATACTGTAGAAGTTATATACATGCTCCTATATTGGGTGCATAAATGTTTACCAAGGTTACATCCTCTAGCCGAGACCGGTTTGGCTCAGTGGATAGAGCGTCGGCCTGCGGACTGAAGGGTCCCAGGTTCGATTCCGGTCAAGGGCATGTACCTGGGTTGCGGGCACATCCCCAGTGGGAGATGTGCAGGAGGCAGCTGATCGATGTTTCTCTCTCATCGATGTTTCTAACTCTCTATCTCTCTCCCTTCCTCTCTGTGGAAAATCAATAAAATGTATTAAAAAAAAAAAGGTTACATCCTCTTGTTGGATTGATCACTTTTATATTATGTAGTGATCTTTGTTTTCTCTTGTGATGGCCTTCGTTTTGAAATGTATTTTTTGGATATGACTATTACTACTACAGCTTTTATTTCTTTTATTTGCATGGAAAAATGTTTCCCACCTTTTCATTCTCATCCTGTTTGTGGCTTTTGTTCTGAGGTGTGTCTAGTGTTTTTATCATATAGTTGGGTCATGTTTTGTATCCATTCATCTACACTATGGCTTTTTTAAAAATACATTTTATTGATTTTTTACAGAGATGAAGAGAGAGGGATAGAGAGTCAGAAACATTGATTAGAGAGAAACATCGATCAGCTGCCTCCTGCACACCTCCTACTGGGGGTGTGCCCACAACCAAGGTACACGCCCTTGACTGGAATCGAACCTGGGACCTTTCCTTCCACAGGTCAATTCTCTATCCACTGAGCAAAACCGGTTAGGGCTACACTATGGCTTTTGATTTGAGCATTTATTCCATTTAAATTTAGAGTTATTATTGATAGGTACTTATTTATGGCCATTTTAATTCTGTATGCCTAGGTTTCTCTCTCTGTTTATTCTTCTCATTATAGCAGTACACTTAGCCTTTTTTGTAATAGTGACTTGGTGGTTATGTACTCTTTAGCCTTTTTTTTTTTTTTTTTTTTTTTTGGAAGCTCTTTATTTTTTTTTTTTGTGGTCTGGGAAGCTCTTTATATGACCATCTATTTTGAATGCTAGCCTTGCTGGAAATAGTAATGTTGGTTTCTGATCCTTGCTTTCCATTACCTTGAGTACTTCATGCCATTCCTTTCTGGCCTGTAAAGTTTCTGATGAGAAATCAGCTGACAGCTTTATGGGAACTCCTTTGTAGGTAACAGTTTGCTTTTCTCTTGTTGCCTTTCAGATTTGATTTTTATCTTTAATTTTTGGCATTTTAATTATAATGTGTCTGGGAGTGGGTCTGATTGGGTTCTTTTGCTTTGGTTTCTCTGTGATTCCAGAACTTGTGTGATATTTTTCCTTTACTAGGTTAAGGAAGCTTTCTGTCATTATTTCTTCAAACACATTCTCCATCCCTTTCTCCCTTCCTGGCTCTTCTGGCACACCTACTATTCTAATATTGTTATGTTTCACATTGTCCCACAGCTCCCTTAATCTGACATCCTGTTTTTTAATTGTTTTTCTCTTTTTGGTTCTCTGATTGAGTGATTTTTTTTAACCCTGTCTTCTAATTCACTGATTAGATCCTCAACTTCCCCTAATCTGCTATGAATTCCTTCTAATATATTATTTATGCTATGTCATTTTTTATTTCAGATTGTTCTTTCTTCATAGTAGTATATCTTTTCTCATGCTGTTGAGCATCTTTACCATCATTACTCTGAACTCCGTTGCAGATACATTTTTAAATTCTACTTTGATTATCTATTCTTCTGGAGAATTCTCTTGTTCTTTAATTTGGGGGTTGTTTCTTTGTCTCCTCATTTTGGCTGCCTGTTTGGGTTTGTGACTATGTATTAGGTAGATCCTGTATGCTTCTCAGTCTCTAGTGCAGGACAGTGTCAATTGCTGTTCCTGACTAATTGTATCAGGCAAAGACTCAGCCTCCAGAGACCGCCTCTGCTGATAGACTGATAGGATTCCAACTTGAATTGCACCCAGGTAATCGTCCTCAGGTGTGGTGAGAATTTTTTTTTAAGAGGGTGGGGCAGTTGCTTCTTCCTAGAGGCTAATTGTTATTTTTAGTCTCTTAAGTGGCCTCAGGGCAAAGTGTTTTCCAGTAGGGTGGTTCAACTGTCTTTCCCCCAGGCTAGGCAAATACCTGTGTGGGAAAGATGTCCTACACAGTGTGATGGAAAGACTCAGTACAGGAAACTGGGGGCGTCTGCCTTCTGAGCTCTAACTCCTGAGTCTACAGTCCTAGCTTCTGCTCACACAGCTCCAGTCCACTGTGCCCTCCCTCTTTCAGAGCACAAAGTGGGTGGCTCCACAGAGAATTTTCTGCATTGGCTCTTTAATAATGTGCCTTAATTTTCAGTGCTCCCTGGCAGACAGCAATCCTCTTGCTTTTCACAGCCATATGCCATGTGTGTACCCTTATCAGTTCTGGTGCTCTCTGATGGAGGGCCCCGCTTGGGGAATTAATCCCACACTTGTCAGTGGCAACCCCCCACAGCTGAGATATCTCTCAGGAACTTCAATTGATGTCTGTTGGAGTCCAGCCAGTCATTTCATGCCTTTGCTCTTTCTACCAATCTCTGTGCAGTCTCCACTTGTGGTCCTGAGGTATCAGGGTTCTCTCCAGTGAGTCTTCCATTGATTATTCAGACAGTTTTTCTGTATTTTAGTTGTAATTCCAGTTTGTTCCTGGGAATGTGTCTGTGCAGCAACCACTTACTCTGTCACCATTTTTAATCTCTCGTCTTTTCTTGACTTTTATGTTTCTTGAAGTCTTGCATTGCTATCTTTGCATTCATGTAATCAGTAACCTCCTCCAGTCTTAACTAACTGGCTTCTAGAAAGTACATAGTTTTACTAGTCTATCTGTCTAGAGATTATGAAGCTCTCTAAGACATAGTCTATGTATGTGTCTTCTCCACACCTCTTTTTTCTGCTTGGGGAAAATTTCTTAAAATTATATGTATCTTCTTGATCCTAAAAGCCAAGCTTGGCCCTGTCAGTCGCTTGATTGTTTTCCTTCAGGTGGTGCCCTAAAATGGTAAAGTTTGTGTGCCATCTCCTAATCCCAGAAAGTAGTTCTGGCTTTCTGTACATGCTTGCATGCCATCTTCAAGGCCTGCCCCTGCTGTTTGTAGGGGTGCACATAGGAATCCAGACACAGAAGGTGATTGATATGAAGATAACACTGGGAGTTTTCATGATCTAGTTGGGGGGATTCATAGGTGAGTTGTCCCAAACTGCTCATAGGTGGGATTCCTAATGGAGTTCAACAAACAATTAGTAGAATCCACAGCCCTTATATGAGTTCTGATCCCTGATTGCTGTGCTCTTAGTATATCTTGAACCCCTTGGCCCTACTATTCACCTCAGTATTTTTTGTTAGATTAGAAAGAAGTGAGACCTTGGGCAACATCTCACATGGTTAGAGAAGCCAGGTGCTCACTTACCATACTCTACTTTCCCCAATTGGATAAATCATCATCCAAATGATCTTTCTTAGCACAAATCTGTGTCTCCTTGAAGAAAGTGTAATATGGTTAAAGAAAAACTGTTCTGGGAGAGACAAAATGGCGGCAGTATAGATGGATGTGTCCTGAGTCTTCTCCCGGAGTAAATAGGGAATCTGCCAGACCTCTGAGCCCTGAGGGTCAGAGGGAATCTGCACAGCACCAGAACCGGCACTGAGCTGTGGCCCTTGGGACAGGCACAGTGTCTGACTGTAGAAAGAAGTTCTGCAGAACTGCAGTACCACAGGGGACTCTAGATCTGGGTCCACAGTCAGGAAAGGCTGAAGAGGAGTGCCAGCAGAAGTGCCATGCAGAGGTGCAGACTCTACCCCTTCTGTGGCCTGTGCTTTTCTTCACTGAGCCTAGTTCATAGGACCTTTTGGATACAGACACTTACCCATGCTGGAGTGTGGGAGAAGGTGGGGACTTGTGTAATCTGGGGAGAGAACGGGGTCCAGGAGAAGTGGCAGCAAGTTTGGTGCTGAGTCATGCCAGAGCCCAGGGCCTAGGCAGCCATTTTGTCCTGAAGAGATAGCTCCTCCCTCCAGTATCCAGGCAACCAATACAGCCACATCCAGATTCCACCTTGAATGGTACAAAGGATTAAAAAAAAATCTAAATAGTCCCTGAGAATCCAAAGGGACTGGCCTAAAGAGAGACCTTCAGTCCCAGCAACAGGAACCTGAGAAACAGTACAGTACAGAAGACTGGGATCTTAAGTCAGCCAAAGAAATAACACGTCACTTTTTCATTTTTATTTTTATTTTTGTATTATTATTTTGTTATCTCTTTTTTTTCCTTCTTTTTAATTTGTTTACCTGTTTTTGTTTGTTGCTTTATGT
>NW_006287569.1:9036-10532 GCF_000327345.1 Myotis davidii
TCCCCTAATTCTCTTTCCTCAGGTGGTCACTTACAGCGGGGTTATTGTTGTTGTGAGTACATTCATGCTTTGCTCCCTTTGTGTTGTGTCTTGTTGAGGTGAATTTTATCCTGTCTGGCCAGGTGATAGAGAGCGAGCCTCATAACCAGACACCTGGAGAGGAAACTCCACCCACAACAGGTCAATAACACCAGAGACCCAACTACAGAGACAGGAATAAGGTGGCAGTGAGGGAGAGCATGAGTGAGTGAGAAAAACAGGAGTGTGTGGTCATGTGGGATATGTGTGTGTGTGTGTGTGTGTGTGTGTGTGTGTGTGTGTATGTGAGTGAGGCACAGATAGATCCCGCAGGTTTGGCATAGTTAGATCCCACAGGACCTTTGGGGGCAGGCAAACTTGGCTTGCCTAACTAGCCAGGCTCTGCTACCATAATAAACAGTACTTGGAGGCCAGTTCATCCTCAGAGGCCTAGCCTTTTGAAGAGGAGTACTGCTGTAACTAGGAACCCAACCTCACTTCCACCCAGGGTGTTGTCAGATAACCCCTGGGACTCTACAGCCACACTTTCCAGGGACCTGCTATATCGTCTGTGGTCCCATGGTCAACAAGTCTCCAGCCTCCCTGGGTGCAGGCTCCTGTGAGTTCTGAAGTGTGCTCCCCTCTAACTGGCCCAACACCTTAGCCCAGGACAATGCAACAACATGAACAGCAGACACATGAGCAGTCCACTCCTGTCCAAGGAGCAGCAGCCCCACGAGCAGCTTGCCCCAGGCCTAAGAACAGAAGCCTCACATGGCCGGCCCCTGTCCAAGGAACAGAAACTGTGTGAGTGGCCTGCTACCTCGTCTAAGGAGCAGCAGCCACACAAGCAGCCTGCCCAAGATTGAGGAGCGGCAGCCCCACACAGCCTGCCCCTGCCCAAAGAGGAGCAGCTGTGCAGCCTGCACCCTGCACCTGTCTGAGGAGCAGCAGCCACACAAGCAAGCTTCCCCCATCTGAGGAGCAGCAGCTGTGTAAGCAGCCATACCCATATGAGGAACAGCAGCACCGTGAGCTGCCCGCCCCCATTCGAAGAGCAAGAGCCGACTGAGCAGCCCGCACCCATACGAAGAACAGCAGTGCCGCGAGCAGCCTGTCCTCATTCAAGGAGCAGTAGCCACACAAGCAGCCCACCCAACTGAGGAGGAGCAGTCACAAGAGCAGACCACCCTCATCCGAGGAGTGGCAGCCCTGCACAGCCCACTCTGGTCCGAGGAGCAGCAGCCACACGCAGCCTGCACCTGTCCAACAAGCAGGAGCTGGGTGAGCAGTCCACCCCATCCAAGGAGCAGCAGCCACACGTGCAGCTCACTCCTGCATGAGAATCAGTACACAAGCAGCTTGTCCCCCATTCACAGAGCAGCAGCTGTGCAAGCAGCATGCACCCGTATGAGGAGCAGTAGCCCTGTAAGCAACCTGCTGCTGTCCTGCCGGAAGCCGGTCCATCCTTGCTGCTT
>NW_006287570.1:0-1222 GCF_000327345.1 Myotis davidii
GCGTCTGCCTATATCGCCGCCATCTTCCTGAAGTCTATAAGCCCACTTTAAATGGGGTCCTTGTTACTGTCCTGATCAGTTAGTTGTTAGCAGTATATTTTAAAGAGTAAGAGCCTTGTCTTTATGCAGAACCTGAAGCAGTGGGTGGGAACAAGCTTAGGCACTAACCTAAGGAGGGAGAGGCGAGGAGGGTGGGGCCAGCGCTCAGGGCACAGAGCCAGGAACAGCCCCCACTGGCACTCACCACTGCACCTCCCTCTGCCTCCTCCCCCCCCCCCGCCTTGTTTCCTGTGAGCATGGGTCCTCGGGTGAGAGGATCTACTGCTGTCAATAGGCTCTGGCCCAGCACCTGGGCGGGCGATGTCCTGTGTCCGGAGGGCTGAGTGATGGGGGCTGTAGCCCTTGGCTCTGCCTGTGTCCATCTCCTGTGAAGCTGCTTCTCCACAAGGATGTGGATTCCCTGAGCTGACCTTTCCCTCTGGGGGCCGTACCGTGAGCCCTTTATTTGCCAATCTTGTTGTTTTGCAGCAATGTCTTCTCATCTTCAAGAATAAGCACACGTCCAACCGGTGTTACTCAGTGGTTGAGGGTCAACCTATAAACCATGAAGTCATGATTCCATTCTGGATCAGAGCACATGCCCAGGTTGTGGGCTGCATCCCAGTATAGGGTGTGCAGGAGGCAGCCTATCAATGATTCTCTCTCATCATTGATGTTTCTATCTCTCTCACCCTCTCCCTTCCTCTCTGAAGTTAATAAAAACATATTTTTTAAAAATAGAAAAGAAACCGCAGAGTGAAAAGAGCAAGTGCACAGTCAGCTGGGCATGGACTCTTGTTGGGATGGAGAACGTCTCTCAGAAGTCCTGGGTGAGGGGAGAAGCAGCCTGGTCTCAGTGCCTCTAGGTCAGTGATGGTGAACCTATGACATGCGTGTCAGACGTGACACACGAACTCATTTTGGGTGACACGCATCGACAGAGACAAAAATTGCATAATTCAAATACTTGTCTCTCGAAACAGAGTTGAGCATCACTTGAGTAATATTATTGCTCACGTTACTCATGATCAAAGTCCTGGGTGGGGAGAAGCAGCCTGGTCTCAGTGCCTCTAGGTCAGTGATGGTGAACCTATGACATGCGTGTCAGACGTGACACACGAACTCATTTTGGGTGACACGCATCGACAGAGACAAAAATTGCATAATTCAAAAACTTGTCTCT
>NW_006287570.1:4932-8465 GCF_000327345.1 Myotis davidii
GCTAGATATTCTGATGGTCTTACAATGAGAGAAGAGTTGATAAAGTTAGAATCAGTGCCAATAAGTACATCAGGAAACGAAATATGTAAGGTTGTTATAAAAACATTCAGTGACTTAAACATTGATATCTCTAAAATTATGTCAGTCACGACATAATTTTCAATTTGCATCAAATATGGTGGGAAAAAATGTGGGATTCCTGAAATTGTTTATGGAAGCTATTAGACATCCACTTGTACCTTTTCATTGCATTATCCATCAGGGGGTGTTGTGTGCCAAATCAGGATTCTCAGAATTGAATGATTTAATGTCAGTTGTAACAAAAATTGTGAATTTTATAACTTCTCAACCCCTTCACAGTGAGAATTTTCTGCACTTTTACAGGAAGTTGATTCAACCTACAGTGGACTACTGATGTTCAATAGTGTGAGATGGCTGAGTCGAGGTAAAGTACTTGAGCGATCTGTGGAGTGCTTTGAAGAAATTACGGTATTTATTGAGAATAAGGATCTGGCAAACTTTCCTCAGAGAGATGATCATAAGTGGGTCAGCAATTTGATGTTTTTTACAGATCTCTCTGTTCATATGAATAAACTGAACTTAAAATTACAAGGTTTTGGCAAAAGTATTGACGTTATGTTTGGATACATCAAATCTTTTGAAAGTAAACTTAAAATTTTCAAGCGAGATATTGAAACTAAAACTTATAAGTATTTTCCTCGGATAAAAAAGTATTTTGAGAAGGCCACTACAACGAGTATAATGGAGTCCATACTTATGTACCAGAATATAGTAAACTCGTTATTTGAACAGTTCAGCGAAAGATTCGACCAATTTAGAAGCCTAGCACAGACCATTAAAATAATTAAGTACCCAGATGTAGTTGTTTACAGTACTTTGGAATTAAAAGGATTTCAATTCCAAATGGACAATTTAGAGATGCAAATTGATTTAGGGATGCAACTTGCAGATTTTCAAGGTAGCATTTGGACTCATGTGTTTGTCGACTTAAGGTCAAAACTTGAAAATCTGGAACAAAAGTGTTTGAATAATGAAGAAGAGTGCAACTAAGAACAAGAAATTTTGAGTGCTCGGAACACAGTACCTGACACTTTTAGAGACATAAAAAATCTAGCGATGGCTATGCTAACAATTTTTTCATCAACATATTTCTTGTGAGACTTTGTTCTCAGCATTAAATAATATTACAACGAACAAAAGAAACTGGCTAATAGATGAAGTTAGTGGCGCTTGCTTGGCCTTAAAGTGCACCACGTATGAACCTGCAATCGAAGAATTAGCAGACAAACTTCAGCACCAAAAAAGTTACTAATTTCTAGTTTTCGTACCATTTGATTATCATTGTTTTTATTATTATTTTTTCCTAAATGTACATTGTTTTTCTGTTTTTGTTCATTTTATACATAGTTCTTGGTTTATTTTTCTTTGTTAAATGGCATTTAAATATATAAAATAAATATCAAAAATATAAATCTTTTTTTTACTATGGTTGCAAATACATAAAAAAAATTATGAATATTTCTATATGTGACATGGCACCAGAGTTAAGTTAGGGTTTTTCAAAATTTTGACACACCGAACTCAAAAGGTTCACCATCACTGCCCTAGAACTCAGTAAGGATAAGTGTGCCGACATCTATACAAGGAAAAGGAGCGCCTGATGGCCGAAGGAAAAGGAATCAAAAATCAGAATGAGATCTTAAAGTTTCTAGAAGCAGTCTGGGAGCCTGAGGAAATAGCCATCATCCATTTTAAAGGTCACCAGAAGGGGAAAGAAAGACTCAGTGTCAGAAGGACCCCAATGTGCTGATGCTGCGGCCAAGCTGGCTGCTAAAGAACAAGTAGCACCGTCACGGATCATGTTGGCCCCCAAATAAGCTGAACCTGCAAAATACACTCACCAAGAAGAGGAATGGGCCCAGCAAGAAGGGGGCAAGAGAACAAAGGAAGGCTGGTGGATACTCATAGGGTCTATGTCCTAGAACAGTTAGCCCATAAGGTAGTCCCTCCAGCAGCATGAACTTACTCACTTCGGGAAGACTGCACTAGAGGCTTTGTTAGGCAGATACTACCTAATTGCCTGTCTTCCCTCTTTGTGTGCCTCAGCCTCTCAGCATTGCTTCCACTGTGCACAGAACAATGCCAAACAGGGTCCTGTAAAACCGATAGGAGTTCAGCGCTGTGACCAACCTCCTTTTGAGGACTTAGAAGTAAGATTTTACAGAAATAGGGCCTAGCAGAGAAAATAAATACCTAATAGTCTTTGTTTGCGCCTTTTCAGGCTGGGTCGAGGCATATCCCACTCACATGGAAAAGGTGAGAGAAGTCACTAAGGCATTGCTAAAGGACATTATTCCGTGGTATGGAATGCCTCTGACCATAGGGTCCAATAATGGCCCAGCCTTTGTATCAGAAATAGTATAATAGGTAGCTAAGGTTTTAGGAATTAAATGGAACCTACATACAGCTTACAGGCCTCAGAGTGCAGGGAAAGTAGAGCGCATGAACCGGAATCTAAAGCAGGCTATGGCTAAGCTATGCCAAGAGACAACCTTACCCTGGACAGATATCTTGCCTCTTGTACTCCTGCGGATACGCTGTGCCCAGAGGGCCAGGGTAGGTTTCTCTCCCTTTGAAATTCTATATGACAGACCCCCTCCCTTAATTCGGCCAAAGGGAGATTTGGGGAAAATAGGGAAATTAGAAATCCAGAAGCAACTGCAAGGACTTGGAAAAGCTGTCTTTGAGGTCCACACATGGGTTACTGATCGGTTACCCATCTCTCTAGGGACAGCCGTACATCCTTATAAACCTGGAGACCAGGTTAGGGTAAAGGATTGGAAAAAGAAACCCCTCAAGCTTACCTGGGAGGGACCCTATCCAGTCATATTAACCACACCTACAGCTCTCAAGGTTGCAGGATTGAGCACCTGGATCCACCACTCGTGTGTGAAGACAGCTCATCAAGCACTGATCAATCCGAGTGGAAGGTGATCCCAGATCTTGAGAATCCCCTCTGGCTGCACCTCAGAAAGGAAACGAAGGCCTCATCATGAATTGTTGGACTACACCTTGTCATGCCATCCTTGACTACATCTGCCTTGCAGGAATAGTCATAATACTACTTTTGTCCTAGTAGTTCACTGCTGTGGACCCCCACTGGACAGGAATAGAGGGAATAATATGTTCCCACTAATAATATTAGCTAGCACATACTTGCCTCCCTTAGGGGCTACCACGTGTCCTTGCTCAGAGACTTGCTACCCAAATATACTAGACCGGGTAGTCTACGGGAAAACCCAATTAAGCCAGATTTTTGTTAGCTATACTTATCAGCCTGCAGCATTTTATGACTCTGCTATCAAATGCATGTGGTGGTGGGGGCGGGGGTGCTTGTATTGGAGGGGAAGAATTAAGCCCAGACAAAATGGGCAGTACGCATCTGTCAAGGGAAGCCAAACTCAGTAACTTGCTGGACTCGCCGCACCCATGTTGGCTACTCTAATGGCTGG
>NW_006287570.1:8536-9774 GCF_000327345.1 Myotis davidii
TTTATTGATTTTTTACAGAGAGGAAGGGAGAGGGATAGAGAGTTAGAAGCATCAATGAGAGAGAAACATTGATCAGCTGCCTCCTGCACATTCCCTACTGGGGATGTGCCCGCAACCCAGGTACATGCCCTTGACTGGAATCGAACCTGGGACCTTTGAGTCCACAGATCAATGCTCTATCCACTGAGCCAAACCGGTTAGGGCAGGAAGCAGATATTAAAGAGACTATCAGGCAGCTGCTTGAATATAAAGGACCCTGATTACCTAAGCTGAAGACTCAGCCGCAGAAGCAATATGATCTAGACCCCCGACTTTATCAGCTCCTCAATTCAACCCACCACCTCCTCAATATTACCATCCCTTACTTGGCTAGGGACTGCTGGCTTTGTCTCTCTCCCGGATCACTCCTATTAATGGCTCCTCCAGTAAACATAACTAAACCAGGGAAATGAACGGAAGAAATACTAGGACCTGTCACGGCCAATGTGCAGCTAACTAATGTTGCCCCTATTTGCTTCAACAGTACCCAGAGGCAACACCCAGCAAGTCACCTCCCAGATGAACTATGCAACTATACCTTCAAGGCTGAAAACACCACCTACCCCTGGTGCCCCGCTGCAAGAACATTCTATGTGTGTGGGACCCCTGCTTACCTCTGCCTGCCTGCAAACTCGACAGGAGTGTGCACTCCTGCCTACTTAGCCCCAGATATGTCTATTATATCCAACAACCAATCCCTTGAGACCCCTTAAAGCAGCAACTATATATAAGAAGGCTCTGCAAGTAATGCCCCTTCTATTAGTGCTTAGAATTTTGGGTAGCATAGAAGCCGGGATAGAGAGAATAGCTTACTCTGTCTCCTCTTATCAAGTTTTGACCCCAAAAATTTCAGAAGACATAGAGTAGCTGAGACTCTAATTGCCTTACAGAATCAAGTTGATTCCTTAGCCACAGTAGTACTACAGAATAGAAGGGGACTTACTAACAGCAGAGAAAGGTGGAATCTGCTTCTTCTTAGGAGAAGAGTGCTGCTTTTACACCAACCAGGCAGGCTTGGTCAAGGATAAGGCTAAGGATCTAATTGAATGAGCAACAAAAAGAAGACGGGAGCTATCTGAGTCCTGGGCTGTTTTGAGTGGGTGGGGGGACAGGGTCTGGAAATGGCTTCACCCATTGGCAGGATCACTGTTAATGTTACTCATAGCTATTACATTAAGACCATGTCTTTTTTTTTTTTT
>NW_006287570.1:11663-13869 GCF_000327345.1 Myotis davidii
CTTGCTTCAGTGGGGCTTTGGTGCTCACTGAGTCTGCCCCCTGAGTGTGTCCCTTATGGATCTGAGGAGTTGTAATCTGGATGGTCCCACTCTGACCACTGGGTACACTGGCTCTTGGATCTCTAAGGAGGTGCTAATTTAGCCTCTGCCTGAGGCTATCCAGCAGGAGCTGTGGAGAGATTTGCAGATTCCTCTTCTTTGTTTGCGGTTTGGAGGTGCCCAGATGAGGCCCATCTTTGAAGCAATGCAAGCCTGCTGTGGGGCCTTGGGCCTTTTTTGGGTGTTCTGGGTCTCTCTGACCCAGCTGCAGTTTGTTAGGTAATTTTAGATTGCAAAGGGCCAGGCCATTCATATGCAAAAACCTCTGCTCATACCTTGGGTGGGACAGGGTCTCAGGGAATCAACAGGGTGGAGCAAACAGCTATGGCTGACCCTCATCCCTGCCCTAAGAGGCCCTGGGTCTCAGTGTCTTGTGGTAATCGCTGCAAGCACCTCTGAGAGAAAGCCGCTCTTGAGTTCTGCTCGTTGCCAGACAGTCCAGTTTCTCCCCATATGAATCTGGGTCCCCAGAGACTCACCCAGAACTGGAGTTCAGAGCAGTCAGGAGCTTGTGACTCCCTCCTGATTGAAAAAGACAACCGCATCCTCAGTTACCAGCCCTTTCCACGTGAGCCTCCGTACCTCTGCACTTTACTTCCGCACCTCTGCTGAGACTCAGTGTGCTTTTCTCTTTCCTCCTAGTTGTAGAATTTCCACTCAGCCAGCCTCCCTGTGGTTCTGGATGATGTTCGTTTTGTCTTTTAGTTGTATTTTTAAAGTGGTTGTGGGAGGTAGCAATTTCAGGTGTTTACCTATGCCGCCATCTTGGTTTCTCCAGGACCATGTCTTCTAAATTTCTTAACTCGCTTTATCTCATCTCGCCTTAGATGCCTTTAAACTTCAGATGGTCCTAAAAACCAGAAGAATTTCCTACAAACCCCTCTGAGAGGAAGAAACAGGATGCTAACCCCTTGGTCATCGTCCCTTCTCAGCATGAAGCAGCTAAGAGTGGTTGTCATCCCTATTCATTCTAACAACCTGTAGTCATTGTACTACAAGGCTAAGAAAAGCTTGTGGGACAACAGGGGGGAATGAGAAGGCTAAAAGGCTAATTCCAATGTAACCCTAATGTTTGGGGGGCTAGCAATCTGAATCTGTACCCAAAACCTGTGTACATTCTTCATAACCTATAATTAAGTCACTGCCTCTTTCCCACAATCTGGTCTTGCAAGACCTGTTACCTAAATGCTCACATTTTACAGAGGCCATAAACCATGAACAATACACAACCCCTGGAGGAGGTTATCAGCAGTGGCGCCAGGCCAGGCCCATAGATACAATCTCAAGACCCCTATCCCAAACCCACAGGGCTTTTTGCGAAGCCCATGAAAGGTCTGGAAGTCCCTGTCCATATTTGGGGACAAAGAAACCAAAAGGGGATAAAAGAAGGGCTTCCACCATATTGGTTTGCACAGACTTTGGGGGCAACTCCTCTGAGACTGGTGGTGTAATAAAGCTGTGTAACTCCATTTCTCTAAGTGTCACTTGGGCTTCTTTGGTCTTCTACAACAATATGACAAAAATAATACACTTGTGTACCATACATGTCAAGAAACGGCACATTATCAGTACTCCAGAAGCCATTCCCACTATTAAAAATGGACACAGAATTTGTCCTGATCATGTATAGTAACACAGCTGACATGGAAATGGTTGTCACAAGGAAGAATTTATATTCGGAGATCCCTAGAAATCAGAAACATTCAACACCACACCGCATGGGACCTGGGAAGCACCCAGTCTGCCAGGAGGCATGCAGGGGTGAAGGCAAAGCCTTCTGGAATTCTTGCAAGAAGGAATGGAAAAGACAGGCTAGGTGCACTAGGTTTAAATTAGACAGTTTAAATAATTTGGGGCCTGTGAGCTGGCTACAAAAGAAGTCTCTAGTGGTATGGGGGTAGTTTAGAGTAGGGGGACTATTGGCTTGGCCTGTAACAGTTGGATAAAGGAGCTATTTGAGAGTGTGGTCACTGAATTTATATCAAAGGTACACTCGCAGGGGCATCAGGGGGGCATTTGCTATCTCTAGGAATTAGCACTGGGAGAAGCACTCTCTCCAGGATCAAGGCCCCGACTACCAGAGCATTGAGAACACAGAAAATAAAAA
>NW_006287570.1:14085-21182 GCF_000327345.1 Myotis davidii
TTTGTATTTATTAGTCTGTTCTTCTACTTATAGGCATTTAAGTGCTTTCTGAATGCGGGTCTAATACAAAGCATGTTGCTATGAACATTCCTGTATATGTATGCAGGTGCACGTGCTCACACATATTTCACTCTGGGGGAGATTCCTGCATGGGAGCTCGGGTAAGCATGTGCTCATTTGGTAGATATACCAAACACCATACCTTCCTGAGTGTGTAAGAATCTCTGAGCTTTGATTGTGGCCATTTATATTTTAAATTCACAAGAACACTCCAATGTTATTTGACAGAACAGTTACCTTGCCTCCACACTAGAGAGTAAATGTATTGCTTGATTGATATATAATGATCAATTTTGTCTGAACCTTATATGCAATATACACATTGACTTAGGAAATGGCTTTGTTTTCTATTTAACCTAGATTGCTAACTCCAGGTAAGCACAAATACAACATGGCGGGAGAAAAATTAAATTCAGAAAACTTTTTTCTTCAATTAATGTGTCTCAGATTTTAATTTATCAACTTCTTAGAGCAGCTCTCTTTTCTGTCTTTCTCACATTGACCTCTTTGAAGAAGCCGTGAGTGGTGATCTGGTTCTCTGAGTGTTGGGGTCCAACCCCAGCAGGTCCAGGGGTTTCCAAAAGTGTGGATGGAGTCAGTGAAGAAGGAATGACATGGAGACAGTGTTCAGTTGATCAGCAGTTTAGCCAGGTTCTCTAGTCAGGTTCTCCAGCCAGGTTCTCTCGCCAGGTTCTGTTCTTATTGTCTGTTACATCTGTATTTATACCAGTTGATTTTAATCCTATCCATTCTATTCCAAAGGTTAGGGCGTTTGTTAATCTAGTTCTGTTGAGTTTAATCCTGTCTAGGTTAATCTCTGTGTTAAATTATAAGAGCTATTCCAAAATCACTGCTCTACTGATAAGCTACAAGGAAGTGACTGAAGGAGATTATCCTACCTGGTAAAGGTTATGTCCTCCCAGCCCCGCTGCTTGCCTTCCCTGGGACTGCCCTGTGCCAGTGAGTCTCCAGGGGTATAGGCTTTGGTGCTTTCCCTGGTGGGCAGATCCCTGGGGATGTGGGCCCAACAGGTCCCAAATTTATTGCCAACAGTCTTAGTCCACGTTCTTCATAAGTAGTACATGGTATTTCTGTAACACTAGGGCGTTTCACTGATTTATTCTCTTCCTTAGTCCTGTTAATCCCTAACTCCAGGGAAAAAATCCTCACCCGGGGAAACAACCTTTCTCAGGGAGGTGGTCTTGTTTAAAACACATAGCACTAAGAGGGGGAGCAAACATATTAAGAACAGTATGCCATATATGCCAGGTCCGTTGAAACATGCTGTGCAGATGTTTCTTCCCTGCAGCGACTGTGTCAAGCAGCAAGGATGGATCAGCTTCCAAAATCTGAGAAATGATGGAGAGATTACCAAATTTGATCAAACCACTTGAATTTAGCATTTAGTGGCTTTCAATAAGTGTTGGTTTCTTTATTCAAAAAACTGTAAATCAGTCTAGAATCTTTATTATTAAACTCTTCCTGATTAAAAGAAAATCTATGGAATGTATTTTTATCCCTCATTATTGGACCATCCTTGACCCTTTTCATGATAAACAAGTACCCAGAGGAAAAAAAAAAATCTACAATCCCTTTCACACTATATTATCCATACACACACACACACAGAATGGGACTTTTTCTTTGTTGCTGTTTCATGTCGAGATTTGTAAGAAAACAGGGGGCAAATTTCATGAATGCAGAATTATTTCAGACCCTCAACAGCTATAAATTTTGATGAAGTTACATTCCAAGACATTTAAAGTGGGAAACTAACGAAAAACCTACAGAAATAGTGGTGTAGCCATCACTGAGAAGAATATGGAGTAAATTCATTTTGGTTTCTAAAGATAGTGACATCAAAGTTGTTTGGAACTGGGGACCCTGAGAAAGAAGATACCTACCAAGAAGGACTCCGGCTGGCTAAATAGACTCAAATTTATAAGACAGACCCTTGTAGCCATTGCTATGGGATGAGGGGAGGGGAGGGGGGGCTCACCAGGAGGGCACTTCAAGGAGAAGACTGCCCTGAGCTGCCTGCCTGGACTGTGTTCCTGCATCTGAGCCAGCCCTTAGGAGTCCTGAGAATATATTTCAATCTTTAAGACTGAGGCTTTCCCCATTCAATTGGAACTGTGCACTTCTATCCTTATCTGCATTTTCAATAACCAATCAGAGCAGCTCCATTCCGACCAATTAGGACAGTGCTTTTTGGAGCAATGAAACTTTGAGGACTTGGAGTCTTCCTTTGCATGAGGATGGAGCAATCAGAGACCAGTGGTGGGGAATTCTCTCTATTTAAGCCAGCTTCTTTCTGGTTCTGGGAGCACACTTTCTCTTTCCACTCAAGATTGTTTCCTGGAGAAACAGGAAGAGGGAGATGGGAATGGAGCAGGTGGAGCAGAGCAGAGCAGAGCAGAGCTAGCTAGCCAGACAGGACCACCTTGCCACCTGCTGCTTCATACTAGTAACTGAGCTGTATCACAATTGAACTGTTTGCACTGAATAAAGTTTTCTTCTTCACTGCACCCTAAATTGGTGATTCCTGGTGGCATTGAACTGGCACCAATGACCATCAGCTGAAAGGACTGTTTTATCTTATACTGGAGGTCCCTCCCCACTCCACAAAACAAAAAGAAAAACACAGGAAAAGAAAACCATTTTGGAGTATATAGATGAGATTCAGAGGGGCTAGTTTGCTCTGTAAGAGGTGATACATTATGTCATCTCAGTGATTCACACTTAGGCAAGACCTAGGCCATCAGGTCCTTGCCAGACCTCTGAGTTCGCCTCAACTCAAAAAGTTGCTCATCTCCTGAGTAATCCCCCTTCATCTAGGATTCTACTGCCAATGCCCAGACTCCTGCTGTGCCTGTCCTGCTGCCCCACCCTGCTCGATCTGCAGCTCTGCCACAGCACCCCACCCCCCAGCACCACCCTTCTCTCTACCCCACCCCACTCCACTCCACCCCATTCCTCCTCCTGCAGGTCAATAGCTGCACCCACCTCAGGGACCTGTTTGTACTGCAGGCATCATCAGATTCCAAGCCCCTCCCAGGCTGAACCCAACTCAGGGACTATATAAGGACTGTGCCTGAGGCTGCGGGCATCTCCAGATCAAGAGTCCCTCCCAGGAGCAGCAAGCAAAGGGTGAGATCTGGGCACCAGGCCCATTAGGGAAGTGGGACTGATCCGGTGAGGCTGCCCAGGGCTGGAATCTGCCAGCTGCCTACTCCTGGCTTTGCCTGGCCTTCAGTGGCCTGGGTACCCACAGCCCCTGACCATTCTCTGGGATTGCTGCCTACACTGCTCATCTGAGCAGGAGGCAACACTGGAAACACCCTTCCCCCAACCCTCTAATGGGCCAGGGCGTGAGGGCCAGCTGGCCTGTGATGGACTGGACTTATCCTTTGGCCTGAAGCCAGAGTCAAGCCTGAGATCATAATATTTTTATTCCTTTCTCAACTCCCTGCCTCCCTGAGCAGTTTGTGACAGTTTTTAGGCAGCCCAGGAGTATAGCATTTCATTGCTGAAGGGGATGGGAGGGAGGGAGGGAGGGAGGATCAATGTGATCCTAGAGATTACTTTCCAATAACAACAGTGATAATCTAATGCATTACTTACAGGGAGGCAGCTAGCACCACTATTATCCTTCCTTGCCTGTCTCTGTGGAAACAAGCTCTGAGAGGAGTCAGGATTGGTAGCTGGCTTCTGAGCTGAGGTGGAAGGCCAGACACCTGCCCCTGAGGGGTGGGTGTCAGAGAGGATGCTTGTCCCCTCCTCCTGGTGGGCTGCACCGCGACCCTAAGGCCTGTGCTGGGTTTTCCAACTCTCACATCCTATAGCAGCCTCAGGACTTGGGACACTTCACCTCTCTAAACGTTAGCAACTGAATCTTGGAAATGAGGAAAATCTACCACTTTGCTGAAATTTGCTTTAATGCGGAGCAGTCAGCTATGAATTTCTAATAGAGAATTATCATCTCAGGTAAAGGGTGGGAATGTGTGTGCTCCCCAACTGAATAGGAAAGGCCCAGTCCTGGCTGCTGAGTCTGCAAGTCAGAGCCCTCTTGGCTCCCTGGGTCCTGGCCCTGGGTCGCTGATGGAGCCTTGTCCAGTTCCCACCTGTGTGCTCATGAGACAGTGCTCTTGTCCTCCTGGAAAAAGAAAAGGAAGTACAAGTTTCTGGGTGTTTCAGGGCGAGGGGGATGTGGAGAAATGTCGTTGCCATATTTGCTGGTGTGCTAGGCCTCTGTCCTGTGTTGTAGCCTCACCATGGAGCAGCTGAGCTCGGCCAACACCCGGTTCGCAGTGGACCTCTTCCGCACCCTGAAGGACAGCAACCCCTCTGGGAACATCTTCATCTCCCCCATGAGCATTTCCTCAGCGCTGGCCATGGTCTTTCTGGGGGCCAGAGGCACTACCGAGGCACAGATGTCCAAGGTCAGCAGAAACTAACAAAAGAAGTGTGGGTTCCCTGCAAGTCCCTCCTAAAAAGGTGTGCCTCTGAGCTCTTACAGGGAGCTTTAAACACTGTGCTTGTGTGTTCCACAACTACACACGATGAGGCCAGACTTTCAGAAAAGCCCCAAGAGCATTTCATTTATATGCAGGCTTTCACTCATGATTGAGTTTTTACTGAGCTCGTACTATATGCCAGGCCTGGCACAAGTGCCTGTGTGGGTAGGGGGGCCTGAAGCAGAGGAAAAAAGTGAGGTGTGTCTGCTGCAGGGACAGGGCCAAACCCTGGGTGGTATGGCAGGTCCCTGTTACAGGGAGAAGAAGCAGTAATGCCTAGCCCTCCACCTGGCCCTCATGGGTGTGGGGCCCACCACTGTGCTGTGTGGTCTTTGTTGAATTCTAAGAGGGGAACTCCCGCTCTCCTTGAAAGTAGGGGAAAGATTACAAGGTACCAGTTACTGGGGAAGGTCCAGCTTTGTATTCAAGTTTATCCATCTGTTCTAGCTGCAAATAGTTTATTTCCACACTAGAGCCCGGTGCACAAAACTCGTGCACTGGGAGGTTGGGGGGTGGGGTTTGTCCCTCAGCCAAGCTTGCATCCTCTCCAATCAGGGACCCCTCAGGGGATGTCCAAATGCTGGGTTAGGCCCAATCCCACAGGGACAATCCCTCTCACACTCGGGGACCGCTGCCTCCCAACCGCTAGCCTTCCTTCCTCCCTAATTTCCTCTAACCCAGCTGTGGGAAAACTACGGCCCGCGGGCCAGATCCAGCCCATTCAGCTGTTCTATCCGGCCCGCGGAGCCGAAAGAGCGGAGGGTTCTCTTGCTCTCCCCTCCACTCCTTCACCAGCAGCAGTGTTAACATAGCAATGTCGGGAAACACTCCTGCAGCTCCTTCTTCTGAGTCCAGTTTAAGAACCCATTGTGGCCCTCGAGTCAAAAAGTTTGCCCACCCCTGCTCTAACCGGTTCTGCCTGCCAGACTGATCGATGCCTAACTGCTCCCCAGCCAGCCTGATTTCCCCCAACTCCCCTCTCCTGCAGGATGAATTGCCCCCAACTGCACTCCTGTGCAGGTCTATCCCCCCCCCACCCCCTAACTGCCCTCCCCTGCCAACCTGGTCAACCCCAAATGACCTCCCCTGCAGGCCTGGTTGCTCCTAACTTTCTTCCCATGCCAGCCTGGTCCCCCCAAACTGCACTGCCCTGTATGCCAGGTCTCCCCCAACTGCCCTGCTGGTGAGTTTGCTCCCAACTGCCCTCCCTTGCCTGCCATCTTGTGGTGGCCATCTTGTGACAACGTGGGCATAGCAATCTTGTGACCACTTGGAGGTGGCCTTGTGACAACATGGGTGTGGCCCTCTTGTGAGCACCTGGGGGCGTCCATCTTGTGCAAGGGCATGATGGTCAATTTGCATATTTCCTTTTTATTACATAGAATTATATGAAAATCCAATGGTCTGTACAACTTCAGAAATGAAAGCATTTTTATATTTCCCAACACCCACTTTTTATTTTATCCCCTGGTAATAATAGTAGCTTCCTGCAGGGTAATGTCAGCTTCTATTTTGAGGTTGATCAGGAGACTGTATTACCTCAGCAAAAAGTCATTTTAAGTGTTCTCCTGCTTTTCCATTAAACCAGATCTATCATAGCAACTGTGCAAACATTCCGTATCTTGGTGTGTAACTGGTCTTTCTACATTGTGTAGGTTCATTCTTTGTGTGTTGAAATAAGGAACCAGCCCAGGACTAATAAGACCATAAAGGGTTCTTGATTTGTAACATGAAAATTAAACTTTTACTGAATGTTAATTTTATAGAGTTATTTTTAAGTTACTGAAGCTGATAGTGTAGTTTAAAAATCCCCTCAATTCTGTAATAACTTTCTGTTCCCACATAAGGGATGATTCTTAATTTTACTGTTAATTTCTGAGAACTTTCAGTAAAACTTTATTTTTGCAGAATTTATATATGAATATACCAGTTATGATTTTCTTTGGCGTAAAAGCAGACATAGATAAATATTAAGCCTATTAACCACTTATATTCATGGGACTATAATTATAAAAAAGTGATATAAAAAGAGCTTCTGATGTAATTATGTCTCACAAACTGATACATTTTAGATTCTTTATTCTTTTGTTCTCCAATGAAAGTTTAATAAAGTATTGAGCTGGGAATTATTGATAATTAGTAATAAAAGCATTAATTTAATCTGATAGAAGCAAATGTCAAGGAATCCGTTTCAAAATAAATGGCTATAGAAGGAATGTTTTCTCTATTTTAGACTCTTCACTTCGATGCAGTTAAGGAGATTCATTCAAGGTTTCAGAGTCTGAATGCTGATATCCACAAGCGTGGAGCTCCCTATATTCTGAAACTAGCTAATAGGTTATATGGAGAGAAAACCTATGAGTTCCTCCCGGTGAGTATTTTACATTCCCATTCTAAAACTCACGAAATAGTGCAGACATTTTCCAGCACAATTAAGTCACAGAAGTCAGTTTTTATTTTTATAAACATTCATAATAAAGATACAGAATTTAAACATATGGCAGTATCTCCATTAATGTT
>NW_006287570.1:21342-23982 GCF_000327345.1 Myotis davidii
TTCTTAGCTTCAACCCAGAAAATGTATGGTGCTGAACTGGCCAGTGTAGATTTTCAGCGAGCCTCTGAAGATGCAAGAAAGGTGATAAACGAGTGGGTCAAAGGGCAGACTGAAGGTAAGAGAGTGGGCCGAATGTAGGCATTCATTACACACTGGCCGTTCCTTTCCTCCTTCCACTTTCCCAGCCTGCAGATAATTCCCTGCCCTTTTCCTCTGCCCTCACCCTCTTACTGGGGCTAAACTCTGCCACTGCCCAGTGCCAGACAGCCTTCAAATGTGGAAATTCCTCAAAGTGGGAACTTCAACATGCTTTCACAGAAGCAGCTAAATATTTTCCCCATAAATTCACCAAACCACATTTTAAAATTAAAACTAACATTGAATGTAGGATAAAAAGGATAAAGTTTTAAGGAAAATCCATCCTGGCCCAGATTATGGAAGAGTCCTATATAATAAAAGTCTAATATGCTAAGTGTTGGGTCATCTGGTCAATTGTCTGTTCAACCAATCAGAGGGCAATATACTAATGATATGCTATGACAACTCAATCGCTTGCTAGGATGTGCACTGTTCACCAGGGTATAGACACTCTGACCAGTAGGTTAGCTTGCTGCTGGAGTCTGGCCAATCGGGACTGAGCGAGATAGGCCAGACATATCATGGCACCCTGTCACAGTCACTTCCTGGCAGGACAACCTCCCTCATCACTCCCAGCCGCGATCATGCACGAGTGGGGTCTCTTCCCCTGGCCTACACCCTCTCACAATCTGGGACCCCTCAGGGAATGTCGGAGAGCCATTTATTCTTGAGCCTGCTCAACCCAGGAGCTTCTCCTTGGTGGTCAACGCACTCTAACAGGGGGAGGGACACTCAGCCAAAAGCCAGGTTCACAGCTGGCTAGCACAGCAGTGGTAGCAGGAGCCTATTCCATCTCCGCAGCAGTGCTAGGGATATCACATTGACTGCTTAGGCCAGCTCCCCACTGAAAGTCGGTGGTCCCTAAGCCACCAGTCAGACATCCCCCGAGGGCTCCCAGACTGTGAGAGGGTGCAGGCTGGGCTGAGAGACCCCCACACCGAGTGCACAAATTTCATGCACTGGACCTCTAGTCTATAATAATAAAAGCATAATATGCTAATTAGACCGGACGCCCTTCTAGACGACCATCAGGATGAAGCCGCGGTGTTGGAGGCTGAGCCCCTGGCACAAATTTCATGCATCGGGCCTCTAATATTCTCATACTTGTGACACAAACTGCTGTGGCCATAAGTATTTTGGGAAATGCCTTGTCTAACCTGTCAGGGGTGCCTCCATCTCAGGTGTTTCTCCACCCCACTGTTTCTAACCTTGTCTATGTCTGAATCAAGGCACCTACCCAACACCTTTCTCCCATCCAAGGCATTCTTCATGGCCATGCTGTAATCACAAGGGAACTGGTGTTTCAGAAAACTAACTGTCCTAGCCTTCAGATATCTGATAAAATATTTTCTATGAGAGCAGCTTCCACTTGGAGGCTTTGAAGAAGTGACTTATTTAATAACTAGAGGCCTAGTGTACATAATTAGTGCATGGGGTTAGGGTCCCTCAGCATGGCCAGCAGCGTGTTCAATCCAGGACCCCTTGGGGGATATCTGACTGCTGTTTTAGGCCAGATCCCTGTGGCAGTTGGTCATCCTTCTTGCAATCTGGGACTACTGGCTCCTAGCTGCTCACCTGCCCGCTGGCCTGATTGCCTTATCTGCTCTTCCCTGCTGCCTCATCCTCCTAACTGCACTCCCCTGCTGGCCTGATCCCCCTGAATGCTTTCCCCTGCTGGCCTGAACCCACTAACTGCTCCCCCCTGCCAGCCTGAACCCACTAGCTGCTCTCCCCTACTTTCCTGATCACCTAACTGCTCTCCTCTGCTTGCCTGATAGCCACCTACTGCCTCTGCCTCAGCCCCGCCACCATGGTTTTGTCCTGAAGAACATATGCAAGGTAATCTGGAAGATGTTTCGTCTAATTAGCATATTACCCTTTTATTAGTATAGATCGTTTTCATGAAAAAATATTTTTTATGCCTGCCAAAGAATGGCCATTCACAAAAGAAGGCTCATTGTTTCTCATACAATGCAGAAAAGATTGTCCTATTTTTAGCTTTTAAACCCTTTAGTTGGTTTATTTATGGTCAAAACATACTGGTAGGGCTTCCCTAACAACACATTAATGGGAATTAAATAAAAGGTATTAATTTGAATTTCATTTCAATGCAGTTCAAGAATGGGATGCTGATAGGTAAATTTTTTTTAAAAAAATCTTACTTTATTTCTTTAGGGAAAATTCCAGAATTGTTGGCTGCAGGCGTGGTTGATAATATGACCAAACTTGTGCTAGTTAATGCCATCTATTTCAAAGGAAACTGGCAGGAGAAATTCACTAAAGAGGCCACAAACAATGCTCCTTTCAGATTGAATAAGGTGAGGTGATGTAATTATAAGATTGCTCTTTGCTCTAAGAGAATGCAGATAATACTGTGAATGACTTGCTTTCTTCAACTCTTCAGAAAGACACAAAAACAGTGAAAATGATGTATCAGACGAACACATTTCCATTTGGCTACATCGAGGACCTTAAGTGCCGGGTGCTGGAGCTGACTTAACA
>NW_006287571.1:0-3936 GCF_000327345.1 Myotis davidii
AGAGGTCTTTTACCTCTTTAGTTAAGTTTATTCCTAGGTATCTTAATTTTTTTGGTGCGATGGTAAACGGGATTGTTTTTATAATCTCTCTTTCTGAAAGTTCACTATTAGTGTATAGAAATGCCTCAGATTTCTTGGGGTTAATTTTGTATCCTGCTACATTGCCAAATTCATGTATTAAGTCCAGTAGCTTTTTGATGGAGCAAAGACAGAATCTTGAGAGCAGCAAGAGAGAAGCAACTTATGACATATGAGGGATTATAAACATATTTCTCATCAGAACTTTGGAATCCAGAAAGAAGTGGAATAATATATACAAAGTGCTGAAAGGAAAACAAAACAAAAAACCCTGTCAACCAAGATAAACAAGTTTGAGGGAGATTGTAGCCACTAGAAATGCCCTACCAAAAATAAAAATAAAAATAAAAATACTCAAGGTAGTTACAGTAACTTGAAGCTGTATGAAGAAATAAAGTACCCAATAAAAGTAAATACATGAGCAAGTATAAATGCTATTGTTATTATAACAATGGTTTCTAACTCCACTTTTTGTTTTCTATGTGATTTAAGAAATTAATAGATTTTTTTAAAAAAAGTTATTAGTCTAAAAGCTAGCATTACTGCAACTTTGGTTTATAGGTCCACATTTTGCATGGTAAATTATAAGAGCCTAATGTAATTAAAAGAATTATTAGTTTATGTCTTAGGGCACACAATGTATAAGGGTATAATTTTGTACCATCAACAAGTGAAAGGAATAGGTACAGAGCAGTTAAAGAAACAGTTTTTAAAAATCTTATTAAAGTTAGGCTGTTATATATTCAAATTAGAGTGTTACACTTTTAGGATGTTAATGCAATTTCTATGATCATTACACAAAAAATAGCTATAGAATATGTAAAATAATTATCGAGGGAGGAATTTAAACTGTACAAAAACTCAACTAGATACAACAAAGAAAGTAATGAAGGAAATGAGGGACAATAAAGCAATATGGCATACAAAAATAAATAACAAAATGATAAAAGTAAGTCATGACTGTAAATGTGAATGGGTTAAAATCTCCAATCAACAGACAGAACTAGAAGAATGGATATGCTACCTACAAAAGACTCACTTTAGATCCAAAGATTCAAAAAAATTGAAAGTGAAAGGATGGAAAAAGATAAGCCATAAAAGAGGAAAAGATAGTGATGATTGCACAAAATTATGAATATATTTAATATTAATGAACTTTACACTTAAAATAATTAAAATAGTTAATGCCATTTTATGTGAATTTTATCACAATAAATTTTTTTATTGATTTTAGAGAGAGGGAGGTGGCGGGGGAGAGAGAAGGGGAAAATATTGATTTGTTGTTCCACTTACTTATGCATTCATTGGTTGATTCTTATATGTGCCCTGACAAAGGATCAAATTCATGATCTTGGTATATTGCAAAGATGCTCCAAACAACTGAGCAACCCAGCCAGGGCCACAGTGAAAGTGTATACTTGATGGAAAATAAAACCACATATGGCAAAAAAGAATAACAACAAAGAACAAAGACAACAAATAGAAAACAGTAAACAAAAACACGTTAGATATTAATCAAGTTATATCAATAATCACTTTAAACATCAATGGCCTAAAGACACCAATTAAAACACAGAAATTGTCAGAGTGATTCAAAAGACAAGATCCAGTAAAATGCTGTCTACAATAAATCCACTTTTAATATGAAGAGTTTCAGTTTTACAAGAGGAAAAGTGTAGTATATACAAAATAGGGCATGTTATTCAGCCTTAAAAAATAAAATCTTGAATATGCTACAACATGTATGAACCTGGAAGAAAATATATTAAATTAAATAAGCCAGTTACAGAAAGACAAATACTGCATCTAACATAGTCAAACTCATAGAAGCAGAGTAGAATGGTAGTTTTTTTGTGACTGAAAGGAGGGGAAAACAGGGAGTAGTTTTTAAATAGGTATTTTGAAAAACAACATTATATTACTTTATGGGTAATGTAAATACCTTATAATAACTAAGAATTCCTAGTACCTTTCTCCATTCCTTTGCATCATCACTGTAATTCACTTCAGTTATACATAAACTATAATCATTGATTACATTGTTGCTATTATTATCTTGAACAAACTATTATCTTAGGTCAATTAAGAATAAAAAATAAAAATTTTAATGTTGCTTTAATTTATTCCTTCCCTATTGCTCTTCTTTGCTTTATGGAGATCTGATTTTCTGACTTGTTTCACTTTTCTTCTCTGTGAAAACTTCTTTTACCATTTCCTATAAGCTCTATAAGTAAGCTGTGTGGGTCCCGGGGCCCCTGGCTTCTTTAAAAAATTTTTTTTCTTTAATTTTCTGTTATTTTAATATCATATGCCTCAATGTAATTTTTTAGTATTTATCCTGCTCCGTGTTCTGTAGGTTTCCTGGATCTATGGTTTGGTGACTGATATTAATTTAAGAAAATTCTTAGTCATTATTATTTCAAATATTTCTTCTGTTATTGCCATTATACATATATCACACTTCTTAGAGTTGTCTCACAGTATTGGATTTTCTCTTTTAAAAACAAACAAACTCCTTTTCTAATTGTTTTTTAGTTTTGGTCGTTTCTATTGATATCTTCTCAAACTCAGAGATTCTTCCTTCACTCGCATCTAGTCTACTAATGAGTCCATGAAAGGCATTCTTTATTTCTGTTACAGTATTTTTTATGTTTATAATTTAAAAAATTCTTTCTTAGAATTTACATTTCTCTGCTTACATTGCCCATCTGTTCTTGCATGTTGCCTACTTTTTCCATTAGAGACCTTAGCATAGTAATCATAGTTATTTTAAATTCCCAGTTTGATAATTCTAACAATATTACCATATTGTTATTGATGTTTTCTCTGCCCCTTGCAATTTTTTCATTGAAAACCAAACATGATGGACTGGGTAAAGGCAGGAAATGTGTTAAAAGTTTTTTAGTGATGGTATAAGTGTAGGGGGAGAGGAGGTATTCTTTAGTCCCATGATTAGATCTTTTAGTTAGCTTATGCCCTTAGCTCTGAACTTCATCTCAGCTTTACCCACCCGCAACCCGCTTAGATGATCTGGAGTTGGATATTTTCCTACCTCCAGATCAGCCAGATTCTGATAAAACACTAATAGGTTAGATTCTGATACAATAGTCTCTCTTGAAAGCAAGCCCTATTAAGAAGACCATATTTCCAAATCTTGACTATTGTAAATAACGCTATAAATAACATAGTGGTACATAAGTTCTTTTGAAATAGTGTTTCAGGTTCCTTTGGATAAATTCCCAGAAGTGAAACCACTGGGACATAAGGCAGTTTCATTTTTAATTTTTTGAAATAACTCCATACTATTCTCCACAGTGACTTCACCAATCTGCATTCCCACCAACAGTGCACAAGTGTTCCCTTTTCTCCTCATTTTCACCAACACTTCTTTGCTGATTTATTGATGGTAGCCATTCTAACAGGTGTGAGGTGATATCTCATTGTGGTTTTAGTTTGCATCTCCCTGACAATTAGTGATGTTGAGCATATTTTTATATGTTCAGAGATGATCTGTATGAGTTCTTTGGTGAGGTGTCTATTCAGGTCCTTTGCCCATTTTTTAATTGGATTTTTTTTTGGGATTTTTGGTGTTGAGCAGCCCAAGTGTCCATCAGTAGATGAGTGGATATAAAAGCTGTGATACATTTACACAATGGAATACTACACTGCCATTAAAAGAAATACAATTTTATCCTTTGCAACAGCATGGATGGAGCTGGGGAACATTAGGCAGTGAAATAAGCCAGTCAGAGAAAGACAAGTACCACATGATCTCACTCATTTATGGACTATAATGAACAACATAAACTGATGATCAAAAACAAATCCAGAGACATAGAAGCATTGCTCAGACTTTTA
>NW_006287571.1:4014-7666 GCF_000327345.1 Myotis davidii
GTGTGCCGACCACTGGCCTAGTGAATGGGAGAAGAGATTTGCTATTGATATATTGGAGAAGACCTTAATATTCAAAATATATAAAGAACTCATGCATCTCAACTTAAAAAACAAACAGTTCTATTTAAAAATGGGCAGAGGAGCCCTAGCCAGTTTGGCTCAGTGGATTAAGCGTTGGCCTGCTGACTGCAAGGTCCTATCCCAGGTTCTGGTCAAGGGCATGTACTTTGGTTGCGGCTTGATTCTTGGCCCTAGTCAAGGCGCATGTGGGAGGCAAATAATCAATATGCCTCTCTCACCTCAATACTTCTCTCTCTCCCTCTTCCATCCATTTTCTCTAAAAATCAATGGAAAAATATCCTTTAGTGAGGATTAACAAACATAAATAAATAAATACCATATTTCAAAATGGTTACTTTTCCCCTTCCCCTTCCTAAAACATGAGGTGATTTTTGTCCAATATTCACTGTTAGATCCTAGTAAAAATGCTTTAGATAAAATTCACAAAGGTGAGTTCTCTCATGACTGGGCCTTCCTGGAGCTTTAACTCTCAGACTTGTCTGCACTGAGCTTCCAGCAATTCAGTAATTACAGCTTAGATCTCCTAACCCTGGTACTGGTTTCCACAGAGGTTTCGTAGAGACAGACTTATAGATAGAGAGCAGGAAGACAGCTCTGGTTGTGTGTGTGTGTGTGTGGGGGGGGTGTTAGGGGGTTAGGGGAGGTATTGGGGAGGATGGAAGGATTGAACAAAAAAGAAAGGAGAGAACTCACAGACATGTAAAGCAGTGTGGTGATTGCATGAGTGGGGGTGAGGAGGCATTGAAGTGGAAGAAAGATAAAGGGAATAAATGGTGATGGAAAATAAAAAATTTAAAAATAAAAAAGAAGCCCTAGCCAGTTTGGCTCAGTGGATATAGAGCATTGGCCCATGGGCTGAAGGATCGCAGGTTCGATTCTGGTCAAGGGCACATGGCGGGGTTGTGGGCTCGATCCCCAGTTGGGGGCGTGCAGGCGGCAGCCGATCAATGATTCTGTCTCATCATTGCTGTGACTCCCACCTCAATACTTCTCTCTCTCCCTCTTCCATCCATTTTCTCTAAAAATCAATGGAAAAATATCCTTTAGTGAGGATTAACAAACATAAATAAATAAATACCATATTTCAAAATGGTTACTTTTCCCCTTCCCCTTCCTAAAACATGAGGTGATTTTTGTCCAATATTCACTGTTAGATCCTAGTAAAAATGCTTTAGATAAAATTCACAAAGGTGAGTTCTCTCATGACTGGGCCTTCCTGGAGCTTTAACTCTCAGACTTGTCTGCACTGAGCTTCCAGCAATTCAGTAATTACAGCTTAGATCTCCTAACCCTGGTACTGGTTTCCACAGAGGTTTCTGATGTGGAGGTTGAGTCTCTAACTCTCCACTTGTCTAACGCCCCCATTTGTCCTATGACCTCATTTCCCTGTTGGACCTAAAAAGAGCTATTAATTTTCAGTTTTTTAACTTGATGTTAGGATGCATGTATGACTTCCAAGGTCTTTACATGCTGAACTGCACACTGGAAGGCTGCCCTAGGTTGTTTCCACAGCTGTGACTCAGTAAGAAAAAGTAGATGTTCTTACCTGATGTTGATGTCATCACTTGTAGGAGAAGAAAGCCCACAGAGTATCCAGAAAAAGAAGAGGATTTAAGCTTCATCATGCCTGGAAAAGAGACAAGGAGAAAGTCATGGACTATGAGATATTTGTAGGAATTTCCAAGATACATTAAATTAGTCAAGATCAAAAAGAGGGACAACTTTGAGACTCTTCCTTCAGAGTATAAGTTCTCTCAGTGCTCAACAAAATGACCATGTCCACCCGAAGTGTTCTGATTAGAAAAGGCCTTCCCAGTCCCTTTCTCCCACTAAATCACACTTGCTTTTAACCCCTTCCCCAACAATTTTTTTGTTAAAAACGTTTCTTTTTCAGACTAATTTTTTTATTTTGGTTCTTTATAGTATTTTTGATGCTGGTTATGAAAACAGTTTGTAACTCGTCTTCCTATAAACCATATTTTTTTACCATATTTTCTTAGTATACTCGTCGACGACTGAAAAAGAACATTCTGTGAAATGTTTCTGCCGGGGAAGGGGTTTTAATCTCCTTCACTTTGTGACCTAACCTAAGTCAGTGGTCAGCAAACACATTAGTCAACAGAGCCAAATATCAACAGTGCTTCTTCAAAATAGACTTGCCCAGGCTGAAAACTGACTTCTGCGTGTGGGCCGTGAAGTTTTAATCGCACTGTACGTGCATGGGGGCATGTGGTGTTTTGTGGAAGAGCCACACTCAAGGGGCCAAAGAGCCGCGTAGGGCTGGCGAGCCACAGTTTGCCGACCACGGTACTAAGTGAACATTTCCTCTAGTAGGTGTAACAAATGAACCAGAAAAAAGCACTCTAAGTGAATGAAATGGGGGAGGAAACAAAAATGTCAAGCACAAAAGTATGAATGTCTAAGCATGCATGGTAAAGTAAGGAAAGTATTTTTTGAATTCATGTTGTAGAACAATTAAGATGAAACCAAATTAAGGTGGAACTAAAATAACTTAATAAATGTTTTTAATCCTCACCTGAGAAGTAAGGATATTTTTCACATTGATTTTTTTGTTTGTTTAGGGAGAGAGTAGGAGGGAGGGGAGAGAGAGAGAAGAGAAACATTGATGTGAGAGTGCTCCAGCTGGGGGCAGAAACTGAACCTGCAATCCAGCTACATATGTGCCCCTGACCGAGGACTGAGACCTTCCAGAAAGTGCAGGCCAATGCTCTAACCACTAAGAAACAATAAAAAGTAGTCAAACAATATATCCTGAAGGAGATAAGATGTAGAACTGTATTAAAATCAAAGCCATATGCTAAAGAAATGAGTCAATATCTGAAGGAAGAAATTCATATGGTCCTACAAATTACCAAAATCTATCTACTATTGCAAAAAAGGAGTTTATTCCTTCTATGTAACAACAATGTGAAAACAAATTAAAGTAATGATGCTTTATATTTTACTAGTGCCCCAGTGCCCAGATTCATACACATCGAAAGGAAATTAATTAGAAGGTGGCCAGCAGGGCAGGACTAGGCGAGACGGGCTGGAAACAACCTGGAGCCAACCTCTTGCGGTCCCTCCCTGGCCGGCCACACCTGGGGCGATGCTGCAGGTTGAAGGTCATCTGCAGAGTGAGTAGGATCTCTCTGGCAGCTGGGGTCTCTCAGCCTGGCCTGAGGAGATTGGGTCTAAACCAGCTCTCTGACATCCCAGAGAGGACCCGGAGTTGGAGAGGGCACTCTGCAAAGTTGCTGTCATACAGGGTGTGTAACTCAAACACAAGTGTGCAGTAAACCAGATTTGGGGCTGACAGTGCCCCAGCAACAACATAACCCATGGCTGACAGTGGAATTGCGCGGTCCAGCGAGGAATTGGTTCCCTCCTTTCTGATTTCAGGGTGCATCACCCAAGAACTGCCACTGCCAACTCACTGCAGCTCCTGCATTGAGCATCCACCTCCTTGTGGTCAGTGTGCATCATAGCTACCAGCTGGAGGACACTTAGCATATTAGCCTTTTATTATATAGGATAATATTTTGAAGTAATTATAAACACACAGAAAGAT
>NW_006287571.1:8855-10791 GCF_000327345.1 Myotis davidii
ATGACCCCCCACCATTGGCCTGGTTGCCCCACGCAGCATGCTGTTCAGTCATTTTATTGTCGCTCACTAACCCCCTTGCTGGCCTGGTCTCCCCATGCAGCCTGCTTGTTCATTCATTTGGTTGTCTCTCACTAAGCCCCCTGCCGGCCTGGTCATAGGCATGAGGGTTAATTTGCATATTACCTCTTTATTATATAGGATATCTGACAGATATGACAAATGATTATAAACAACACTCACCCACTGGACCAGTGGTTCTCAACCTGTGGGTCGCGACCCCTTTGGCGGTCGAACGACCCTTTCACAGGGATTGCCTAAGACCATCCTGCATATCAGGTATTTACATAACGATTCATAACAGTAGCAACATTACAATTATGAAGTAGCAACGAAAATAATTTTATGGTTGGGTCACAACATGAGGAACTGCATTTAAAGGGTCAGAAGGTTGAGAACCAGTGCACTAGACTATTCACATCCCAGTGTGTGGAGGTAAGTTGGTAGGTTGGTAGGTTGGCATACCACCAAGAAAAGCATAATACAATTTCCAAAAAGATGTAATAATCTCTAGAAAACTCCCTCCTTTATCACTCCTATTCAGAATCAGTAACTTAAACATTGAATCTATGAAAGACAAATACTTATTTTTAAAAGTAAGTGATAAGAGAAATAAAAGCACATGTCTATATTAAGACTTGTATCCAAGTATTAATAATGGCTTTGTTTGTAAAAGTTAAGAATTGGAAGTAATAGTCAATAACTAGAAATGAACAAACAAGTGGTACATCTATATGATGTAATATACTCAACAAGAAAAAGGAATTAACCATTTTACATACGTATGAATTTCAAAAGGATTGTGCTGTGTTAAAGAAGTCAGACAGAAAAAGTGGTCCATACTATGTGAATACATAAATATAAAATTCTAGAAATTGCAAGTAATCTCTGTGGTTGTTTGAGGAGGGGAAAATGAAGAGGAAGGAATATTACAAAAGTGCTTGACTTTTCCATCATTTTGGAGAATGATGGATATGTTTATTATATTGATTAGAGATAGTTTCACAGGGTATACATATGTAAAACTTAAATTATTCACTTTAAGCATATGTAGTTTGTTGTAGGTCAATTATAACTCAATAAATCTTTTTTGTAAAGTCTACTTAAAATACAATTAAAATAATAATAATAGTTTATGAAGTACTTATATTTAATAACTGTACTATTTATATCACGTCTAAAACATTGGCCTCACTGTAAGTTTTCTTCGAGTTGTTTAAAAAAAGAGACTGGGGCCTTGGCTTGGTGGTTCAGTTGGTTGGGGCATTGGGGCATACTCCAGTGCAACCGACTAAAGGTTCTCTCTCTCTCTCTCTCTCTCTCTCTCTTTCTCTCTCTCTCTCTTCATGTCCTTTGATGATGAAAAATGAAAAGAGAGACTGGAAATGGGGCACTATTTCTGGTATCCAGTGCAAAAAGAATCAGTTTTTAATTATTAGCAAGCCAATACTAACATTTGAAAACAGATCTTAATCTCTCCTTCTGTACCATTAACGTTGTATAGAAATGCCATAGATTTCTTGGCGTTAATTTTGTATCCTGCTACATTGCCGAATTCATTTGTTAAGTCTAATAATTTTTTGACGGAGTCTTTAGGGTTCTCTATGTATAGTATCATGTCATCTGCAAATAAGAACAGTTTTACTTCTTCTTTTCCAATTTGGATGCTTTTTATTTCTTCTTCTTGTCTGATCGCTATGGCTAGTATTTCCAGTACTATGTCGAACAGGAGTGGTGAAAGTGGGCATCCCTGTCTTGTTCCTGTTCTTAAGGGAAATGGTTTTAGTTTTTGCCCATTGAGTATGATGTTGGCTGTAGGTTTGTCATATAAAGCTTTTATTACGTTGAGGTATAATCTCTCTATTCCCAGTTTGCTGAT
>NW_006287571.1:11178-11927 GCF_000327345.1 Myotis davidii
GTAAAATTATATGTTTAATAACAATGTTATCATTAACTTTAACCCTCTAACACAGGGGTTCTCAACCTGTGGGTCGCGACCCTTTGGGGGGTCGAACGACCCTTTCACAGGGGTCACCTAAGTTTTTCGGAAAACACATATATAATCACATATTGTTTTTGTGATTAATCACTCTGCTTTAATTATGTTCAATTTGTGAAAATGAAATTGGGGGTCACCACAACATGAGGAACTGTATTAAAGGGTTGCGGAATTAGGAAAGTTGAGAACCACTGGTCTAGAGGATTTATCCAGTGATGTCAGTTGTGTATTAAAGTCCCATACTATGATTATATTGTTGTCTATCTATCCCTTGATATCTCCTAGGAGTTGTTGGTTTTTTTATGTATTTGAGTGCTCCTGCTTTTGGTGCATATATGTTTATCAGGGTGATATCCTCTTGTTGTATCAATCCCTTTAGTATTATGAAGTGGCTTTCCTTATCTCTTGTTACGGCCTTCACTTTGAGGTCTATTTTGTCAGATATAATTATTGCTACCCCAGCATTTTTTTCATTTACCCATTTGCCTGGAAGATATTTTTCCATCCCTTCACTATCAGTCTGTGTGAGTCCCTTGTTCTGAGTTGGCTATCCCAGTTTTTTTTTTTTTTTCATTTCCATTTGCCTGAAAGATATTTTTCTATCCCTTCACTTTCTAGTCTGTGTGAGTCCCTACTCTGAGGTGGGCCTCTTATAGACAGCATATATA
>NW_006287572.1:0-252 GCF_000327345.1 Myotis davidii
TTTGATCCCCTTAATATTTTCACCCAATACCCCTCCATACCTCCTCTATGGCTACCATCAGTTTGTTTTCCATATCTATGAGTCTGTTTCTGTTGTGTTTGTTCATTTGTTTTGTCCTGTGAAATAATTTGATATTTACATTTGTCTGCCTAACTTATTTCACTTAGCATAATGCCCTCTAGGTCCATTCTTTCTGTGGTAAATGGTAAAATTTCATTATTTTATTAGTAGTCCAGTAATATTCTATTATAT
>NW_006287573.1:0-270 GCF_000327345.1 Myotis davidii
AACCACAGGTATAGGAGATTCACCTACTAAATATTCCTCTCCTCCTCCTCCTCCTCCTCCTCCTCTATAATGGGTGCATCTGGGCCACATTTCACACAAAAATTTTTGGAAAATCCAAACACACAGGTCAAACACACATATATCTTTTCTTTCAAAAACTCAACATGGCTTCCCATGGACCTTGACATACAGTAAAACAGAACGACAAGGGGAAAAAGAAAAACACAACCATGCAAGAAAACCACATCTACACATTCTCTTGCCTCCTCT
>NW_006287574.1:0-318 GCF_000327345.1 Myotis davidii
TTTAATCAAAACCACAGTTTCCAGGTCTGGAAAATGCCCGAGAAGGAAGCACCCTCAAATGCTTTGGGGTGGCAGTGCTGGCCTTATGGGGGACCAGTTACATAGACAAGAGCAGAACAAAGCTCTAGCCGGTGTGGCTCAGTGGATAGAGCGTCAGCCTGCAGACTGAAGGGTCCTGGGTTCGATTTCCGGTCAAGGCCACAGGCCCGGGTTGTGGGCTCGACCCCCAGTAGGGGGCGTGCAGGAGGCGGCCGGTCCATGATTCTCTCTCCTCATGAATGTTTCTCTCTCTCCCTTCCTCTCTAAAATCAATAAAAA
>NW_006287574.1:2078-4134 GCF_000327345.1 Myotis davidii
GTCTTGTTGTTTTGTTGTTGTTGTTGTTGTTGTTGTTGTTGTTGTTGTTCTTCTTCTTCTTCTTCTTCTTCTTCTTCTTCTTCTTCTTCTTCTTCTTCTTCTTCTTCATGTTCCCAAGGAGATTTACTCAGAAAGACCAAAGCCCGTGTCATCATCATTTCTTTCTTTTTTTTAAAAAATTTTTATCTTATTTTAGAGAAGACATCGGGAGGGGAGAGAAAGAAACACAGATTTGTTGGCCCACTCGTCAGTGCTCTAAGCAACTCAGCTACCCTGCCAGGGCCAGATGACATGAATTTGGAAGCAGGCAGAACTTTCACAGAGGCAATATCATGGTTTATTTTATTTTAATATATATATGTATACACACACACACACACACACACACACACACACACACATACGCATACATACAGTGGGGCCTTGACTTACGAGTGTCCCAACTAATGAGTTTTTTGAGATACCAGCTACCTCTCGGCCAATTTTTTGCATTGAGTTGATAGAGTAATTGAGCTCCTAACGAGGGATTTATTCATGAGGAAGCATTAGACATATCCAAACTGACAAACATTTACAATTGTTCTTGAAATGTGTCTATGGAGTTGAGTTCATATTAACATAAATAAGTAAAAATAAAACAAACTCCTGTGACCCAGGCCAGAACAAATAAATCAGAATCCTTGGAAATGGTACCCAGAAAACTGTATTCGTATTTGTATACACGTACTTTTATTGATTTTAGAGAGGAAGGGAGAGGAAGAGAGACAGAAACATCAATGATGAGAGAGAATCATTGATGATCGGTTGCCTGCATGTGCCCTACTGGGGATCGAGCCCACAACCCGGGCATGTGCCCTGACCAGGAATCGAACCCGGGACCTCCTGGTTCATAGGTCGACACTTAACCGCTGAGCCACGCCGGCCGGACAAAACATATTTTGGAAGAAAAAAAAAAGAAAAGAAAGAAGTTACTCAACCTTCATGGAGTCACTGGTTGGACAGCCTGAGGGAATAGAACAGAGGTAGCCGCCCCACCCTGGGACTAAGTTGGAAAATAAAAGGGTGTAGCCCCACTGTTTGAAGCCAGGCCACACCCGGGTGCTGGCTCCACCCACAACCTGTCCCATGAGCCTCAGCGCTTATGCCTGGGCGCCGCTTGGGCCCTTCAAGCCAGACGTGCAAGTCACCTGGAATGTAGGTGCCTGCAGATTCCAGTCCAGCAGGTGTGGCTGAGGGTGTCTACCTTTCTCCCCAGTTCCCTGGGGGTGTGGGTGCTGCTGGTCTGTCACCTCATTTTTTGATTGTTTGTTTGTTTGTTTTAATATATATTTTATGGATCTCAGAGAGGAAGGGAGAGAGAGAGAAACATCCATGGTGAGAGAGAATCATGGATTGGGAGCCTCCTACACGCCCCCTACTGGGGATGGAGCCCGTAACCCGGGCATGTGCCCTTGACCGGGAATCAAACCCTGACCCCCTGGTTCATAGGTCGACGCTCAACCACTGAGCCACCCTGGCCAGGCTGGGACTTCATTTAGGAAGTCCATGGTGTGGACAGGACATGGTCCAGTTGACCCAACCCATCCCCAGAGTCCAGGAGATCGCCAACCACCCCCTCCCCACCCCCCGCCTCAAATTTGGACTCCAGGTAGCAGGGTCAAATCCTGCCTGAGTGTCCAAATGTTGGACCTGCCGGCTCAATACCATCTGATAAGTTCATCTGCCATCAGGCCTGCCTGCAGTATCTGCTGAGTTAGGTGAATTCCTCACCTGCAGTGGCTCCACCTGGGCCCGTTGTCCTTGTGTTAAGGCCCTTCTCAGCAGCCCTACTACTCGTCATGGCCCAGAGTACGTGGGGGTTCTGCAGGGGCACAGAGACGCCCTTATTGCTCCCCTTCTACTCTGACCAACCGCCAGTGATGGTAGGGCATGGGCCTGATACTCCAGCGCCAGGTATTCTCAGGGCTACCAAGCAGGATACCAGGCTTTCTCCATGGCACTCTTATTGGCTTCAAGTCTTCAGAGTTCAGACAGGGCTCTTTAAAACATGATACTA
>NW_006287574.1:4997-6613 GCF_000327345.1 Myotis davidii
ACTTATGAGGAAAGAAGGGGAATAGAGTCCGGCTGGTGTGGCTCAGTGGTGGAGTGCTGACCTATGAGCCAGGAGGTCAGGGTTCGATTCCCGGTCACGGGCACAGGCCCGGGTTGCGGGCTCCATCCCCACTAGGGGGGGTGCAGGAGGCGGCCGGTCGATGATTCTCTCATCATGGATGTTTCTCTCTCTCTCTCCCTCTCCCTTCTTCTCGTAAACCAATTTTTAAAAACTAAATCAATAAATAGAGGAAACGGGGTGCACGTCTCCTCACCCAGAGAGTAAATTGCTTCAATCGCCCGACTCCAGGAGACGGAGAGCAGAAGCCATTTGTGCAAACCACACCCAAGGACAGATGGGGCGAAGGGAATAAATCTCTTGTAGGAACATCAGCAAAAAGTTGGTGAATATTCTACAGAGATCCTCCCCTACACGCCCAGTGTTGTTGTTTTGTTTGATTGATGATTGATTGATTGATTTTACTAGAGGCCCGGTGCACGAATTCGTGTACGGGAGGAGAGGGGGTTCCTCAGCCCGGCCTGCACTCTCTCACAATATAGGACCACTGGCTCCTAACTGCTCGCCTGCCTGATCACCCCTAACCACCCTGCCTGCCTGATCACCCCTAACTAAATGCTCACCTACCTGACCACCTCTGCCTCAGCCCCTGGCGCCGTGGATTCATTCAGAAGGATGTTCATAATGATGTCTGGAAGGTGTTTGGCTGTCTGATCTAATTAGCATATTATGCTTTTATTATTATAGATTATTATAGATTATAGCATTTTAAGACTTCTTAAAACTTCTCATTTAACTGTTTTTAAAACTGATTTTTGTCTGGATAGGAATATAATTTGTCGTTCTCAATATCTTGTGACAGCAAGGTATTAGGGCTGGAGACCTCCTCCTGCGGCATTCAGCTCTGCGACACATGATCAGCTTTCTCCTGGGGGCCAGTCGCCAGAACAATCAGGTAATGCTTTTTGCCAGCCCCCTCGGTAGCCATGGTTTTGTAGTCACTTTACTTCTCTGTGTAGGTGATAAATATTTTTAATCTCATAAGAGTCCAGGTACTAATACTATATCGACTTTAAAATTCTTTATAGTTCAATTATTTTTACAGCTTTTCTCAGAATTCCCTAATAATAACGACCCATGGAAAAGACTAACTAGAGTATCAATTAAAATATGAAGTATTATAGCAGCAAAGATGGGTCCTGATGGGGGGATTCAAAACCCTGCGAGTCTAGTGCTGCCAGCAAGGCTGTTCGGGTGGCAGTCACTTCTGGAATGCTGATAACAAAGCCAGAATTCAAATGTGAAATTGTACTGTTATACACTGTTATATCCTGCTGCAGGTTTACTACTGCTCGTATTCAGAAAATGGAGGGAGCTTGTTTTGTAATAATCGAGTTAGGTATACGTGAAAAATGGCTCTCCTGTTGAAGTTTCTATATTGGTGTGTTTCTCCCATTCATTATATTTTTTTTGTTTGATAGATTTAAAATGAAGGTGCAGTAATGATGAATGCTATTTATATAGAGCTCCTGTTATATACTAGACACAACTGGTCCTTTGATATGCCATATCACTGATACAGGAAAATAAACTAGGAA
>NW_006287574.1:10140-10716 GCF_000327345.1 Myotis davidii
TGGCCTTGAACCCTGATCAGGAGACACAGGCCCGAGACCCACAGGAGCGCCCACGGGCCTCCCATGGCTGGCGAGGGGCGGCGAGGAGGCTTCTTGGCTCCAGCAGCGGCTGAGGGAGTTCTGGGATCCGCCACCCCACCCCTTTGTGGGGTGTGGACTTCTGGTTCCCCAAGGAGGGAGGACGGAAGAAACGGAGGGAGGTAATAGGGAAGGGAAAGATGGTGTCTCCCGGCGGAAACTAGAAAGCTCAACCCCAAGCCTGTGGGCTCCACTGGGGTCCCCTGAGCCTGCCTCCCGGAGCCCCGACCCCCCTGGATGTTTGGGGAAAACAGGCCGGCACCTCCCGGGCACCAATGGGCAGGCCAGGCTGGAAGGGCAGGCACGCCCCGTCCGTGGCTCAGCTCCCTTGGGTGTGGGTGTGGGAGGCGCAGGCAGATAAAAGGGGCCCCACCCCAAGCTCAGAGGACGCTCCCGCCCACAGTGCAGGCTCCCCAAGAGGCCTCCGGCTCAGGCAGAAGGGGCGATGGGGGTGGAAACACAGCTGGGTGAGGGGCACACACACACACACACACACAC
>NW_006287575.1:0-642 GCF_000327345.1 Myotis davidii
CACACTGAGAGCCATAGGAGCTGTGGAAGTAAAATGCATACCTAGGGGGGCTTGTGCACGTGTGGAAAGCGTCGGGCAAATGAGGAAGCAGCTGTCTTTTTGATTCCGGAGGGAGTCACAAGCTCCCCCAGGACTCACACGGGGAGAAACGGGACTGTCTGGGAGTGGGCAATCTTGAGGTCGGCTTTCCCTCAGAGGTGCTTGCAGCCTGGGACACAGAGACTCGCCTCTCCTTAAGGCAGGGATCTGGATGCTCCATAGCTGCTTGCTCTGCCCTTTGATTCCTTGAGACCCTGTGCCACCCAAGCTGCGGCAGAGGCTTTTGCATATGAATGCCCCGGCCATTTGCAACCTGTAATTACCTAACTGCAGCCAGGTCAGACAGACCAGTACTTCTAAGAGAAGGCCCAAGGCCCCAAAGTGGCTTGCATTACTTCACAGCTGAGCCTCATCAGGGCAATTCCAAACTCCAAAAAAAAAATAAAGGTGGGGGAATCTGCAGCTCTCTTCGTAGGTCCTGCTGTGTAACCCCAGGCAGAGGCTAAATTAGCACCTCCTTAGATCCAAGAGCCAGTGTACCCAGTGGTTAGAGGGGGACAATCCAGATCTCAACTCCTCAGATACATAAGGGACACACTCTGG
>NW_006287576.1:0-681 GCF_000327345.1 Myotis davidii
TTATCTCCACTCTGATCTTTAATAATTCCTTCCTTTGCTTACACTGGGTTTTTCTTGCTCTCTTTCCAGTTCTTTGAGTTGTAGGGTTAGATAATTTATTACCATTGTTTCTTGTTTTTTTGAGGAAGGCTTGTACTTCCTCTCAAGACTGCTTTCACTGTGTCCCATAGATTTTGGATTGTTGTGTTTTCATTGTGGTTTGTTGCCGTGATTCTTTTTATTTCTTCTTTGACCTCTCTGGTAACCCAGTCATTGTTTAATATCATGTTATTTAGCCTCCAGGTGTTTGATTATTTTATTGTTTTATTGTAGTTGATTTCTAATTCTATGCCATTGTGATCTGAGAAGATGCTTGATATGATTTCTATCTTCTTGAATTTGAAGAGACTTTGCCTGTGATTCAATATATGGTCTTTCTTTGAAAATGCCCCATGTGTGCTTGAGAAGAATGTATATTCTGTGGCTTTGGAGTGAAATGTTCTGAAGATGTCAATTAATTCTTTCTGATCTAGTGAGTCATTTAGGATTGATTTTTCTTTGCTGATTTTTTATTTAGAGGATTTGTCCAATGGTGATAGCGGGGTATTAAAATCCCCTACTATGACTGTATTGCTGTCAATCTCTCCTTTGGAATTCTCCAGAAGTTTTTTTTATGTTTTTGGGTGCTCCTATATTGGGTGC
>NW_006287577.1:0-372 GCF_000327345.1 Myotis davidii
CAAATTCCTTAGACATCATTAGCTCTAGAAAATTTTGATTACTAGAGATGTTAAATCAAGAACACTTCATCAGCCCAGCCAGTGTTGCTCAGTGGTTGAACTTTGACCTATGAACCAAGAGGTCACAGTTTAATTCCCAGTCAGGGCATATGCCCAGGTTGTGGGCTCCATCCCCAATGTGGCGAGTGCAGGAAGCAGCTGATCAATGATTCTCATGTTTCTATCTCTCTCTCCCTCTCCCTTCCTCTCTGAAATCAATAATAATAAAAAAGAACACTTCATCATAGGTACCAAAAACATCCCCTCACAAAGTTAAAAAGCAAACAAAATAAAACCTAAAAATGAATAAAAAGTAAAATGGTGGCAAATGAT
>NW_006287578.1:0-220 GCF_000327345.1 Myotis davidii
CACACATTACCATTTTCAGAACTGTTTTCCCATGTCCATATACACTGTTAGATCTGTAAAGAATCAACAGATTCCTTTTAGGATTTATTACTATGCTTTTAATTATTTCTGACAAAACTTTAGTGAAACCTGACTTTGTAAACTACCTAAATCTTTACAATAGTCTCCTTACTGACAGTTTTTATTTCCATTTCTCCCTGACTCAGTTCACTGACTACTT
>NW_006287578.1:360-919 GCF_000327345.1 Myotis davidii
ATGTTTCTCTTTTATTATATACATATGAATATATATACACACATATACATACTAGAGGCCCGGTGCACGTATTTGTGCACTGATGGGGTCCCTCAGCCTGGCCTGCGCCCTCTCACAATCCAGAACCCCCCAGTAAATGTCAGACTGCCAGTTTTAGCCCGATCCCCACAGTCTGACATCCCCCGAGGGATGTAATAGTGAGTGAAGTGGCAGGCAGCCTGGGAGGAACCCGAACTCGGGTGGGCACCACACCGCTCCCGCTCATCCTGGCCCCACTGCGCATGCTGCCACCTAGTAGCCACTACTTGGTAGCACAACCACAGAGGCAGGAGAGGCTCACGCCACTGCAGCTGTGCTTGCCAGCCATAACCCAGACTTCTGGCGCCCGTCATGGGTCAGCTGAGCAGCGCTCCCGCTATGGGAGCACACTGACCACCAGGAAGCAGCTCCTGTGTTGAGCGTCTGCCCCTTGGTGGTCAGTGGGCATCATTCAGTCACTGGGTCACAGGCTTTTATGTTTATAGATATATATGTATTATATGCAAAAATATAGTATTTA
>NW_006287579.1:0-388 GCF_000327345.1 Myotis davidii
GATGATAGCCATTCTGACAGTTGTGAGATGGTTCCTTATTGCTGTTTTGATTTGCATTTCTCAGATAAATAGTTACTTTGAGCATGTTTTCATATGTCTCTTGGCTTTCTGAATGTCCTCGTATGAGTTCCCTATAAATGTTGGAGATTAAATCCTTATCGGTGATAACATTGGCAAATATGTTCTCCCACACAGTGGGCTTTCTGGTTGTTTTGTTGATGGTTTCTTTTGCTGTGCAGAAGCTTTTTATTTTGATGTAGTCCCATTTGTTCATTTTCTCTTTAGTTTTCAATGCCCTAGGTGAAGAAATTGCTTCGGCATATGTCTGAGATTTTGTTACCTTTGGATTCGTTTAGTATTTTTACGGTTTCCCGTCATACATTTAAGT
>NW_006287580.1:0-202 GCF_000327345.1 Myotis davidii
AAAGGCTAATATGCAAATAGACCGAACAGCAGATCAACCGGAACAACTGAACAACCAGTCGCTCTGACATGCGCTAACCACCAGGGGGTGTGTGTGGAACATGGTGGGCATCAGCTAGGGTGGGATGGTGGAGCAGGTGGGTGGGGGCACCAGACCAAGGCTGGGCATGGTGCTGTCATTGGGGTGAGCCTCTGGTGGTTAC
>NW_006287581.1:0-275 GCF_000327345.1 Myotis davidii
CTCTTGCACAGTAATACACGGCCGTGTCCTCCGATTTCAGGCTGCTCATTTGATGATACAGCGAGTTCTTGGCGTTGTCTCTGGAGCTGGTGAAGCGACCCTTCACAGAGTCGGCGTAGTATATGCTACCACCACCACCATCAGCCAATACCCACTCCAGCCCCTTTCCTGGTGCCTGGCAGAACCAGTGCATGTAGTAGCTACTGATGGTGAATCCAGAGGATGCACAGGAGAGTCTCAGCGATCCCCCAGGCTGCACCAGGCCTCCCCCAGAC
>NW_006287582.1:0-217 GCF_000327345.1 Myotis davidii
TGGATCCAGAGACATGTAAGCATGGAACAGAGTAGGGAACCTCAGAGGGAAGACAGAGGAGGGTGGGAAGTAATCAACCAAAGAGCTTGTATGCATATATGCATAACCCATGGACACAGACAATAGGGTACTAAAGGCCTGGGGAAGAAAGCAGGGGCGGGGTGGAGGGGGTCAATGGGGGGAAGAGGGGAAGGACATATATAATACTTTCAACAAT
>NW_006287583.1:0-414 GCF_000327345.1 Myotis davidii
GAGAGAGAGAGAGAGGAGAGAAACATCAATGACTAGAAAATCCTATATCGTATGCCTCCTGTACACCCCCGAATGCGGATCAAGCCTGCAATCCAGGCATGTGCCCTTGACTGGGAATTGAACCGTGGCCTCCTGTTATATTGGTTGCCGCTCAACCACTGAGTCTCGCCAGCTAGGCCAAGGGGCAAGTTTTGAGTATTTATAACCTTTTGTTCTTATTATGTTTTTATTGATTTTAGAAAGAGGAATAGGGAGAGAAAGAGAGAGACATTGACCAGCTGCCTCCACCCACACCCCTAACATGGACTGAACATGCAACCTGGGCCTGAAACCTGACTGGGAATGGAACCGGTGACCTTTGGTGAATTATTACAATCAATGCCCAACCACCTGAGCGACAACGGCCAGGGCTAC
>NW_006287583.1:1542-2888 GCF_000327345.1 Myotis davidii
CCGTGATCAGGGAGAGGGCAAGGCTGGTCCTCCTGGGGCTGCAGGGAAAACCTCTCCCAGCTTCGGGTGGAGCCAGCTGTCCTCGATTCCTGGGCTGGGAGCCCCATCCTCCCACCCATCTGCGCCCAAGTCACATGACCTTCTCTCTGCCAGCGAGTCTCATTTCCCTCCACCAGGACACCTGTCACTCAGTGAGGCCCACCCACCCCAGACCCGGAGACCCCTCTGACCTGGAGTCCACCGGCCAAGGCCCTGTTCCCAACAAGGCCACGGCCACTCTGTCCCATCTGCATGGATCTGGGGCACAGAACACACCCCAGAAGAGACCCCACATGGCACACGGAGGCACAAGGCCCGGGGTTGAGTGGAAACACCAAGCTGAGTAGAAATTGCCCGTCAATTCTGGCCAATACGCGCCCAGGCCACGGGCACATTCCCTGTGGGCATGTTGTCCCCGTCCATGCGTCCACGTGTGCCGACGTGACGCCTGCGACCAGCAGGGCCCCTCCGTGGCGGGGCAGGCAGAGGCCTCTGCATCAGGAGCTGCAGGGCCTTCCTGTGGGAGCAAGAGCGCCCCCTGCCGTCCCTGCCCAGCGCACTGTGTTCCCCCAGGAGGCACCTGGCGGCTGACACTTCCCTGTGCTGCCGCCTCCCGCCACCAGGTGGCGCACAACGGGCCCTCACAGGTACCGCCCACCGCACGGAAGTCCCGCCCCTCCCAGAAGTCAGCCAGGCGCCTGTGGAGCCAACAGCAGGGAGGTGCAGGGACTGTCTGACCTGAGTGGCTGCTGGCAGCTCAAGGCCAGGGCAGCCTAGAAGCTTCTGCGGGGAAGATGGCGAGTGGGGGCCACGGGGCCCTGGGAAGCGGGCTGAGGACCGCCCCACTCAGGCCCCGGGTCCTCTGGGCGGCAGACCCCCGCTCTGCCCCCACCAGCGGCTCTGGGAGGGAGGCGCCTTCCTAGGCAGGATTTGTGTTTGAGGAAGAGGCCCCCTCACTGGCCAGGCCACCCGCCTCCCTGCAGAGGGCGCCGGCCCTACCCTGTGTGGCCCCACTCAGGGCGCCACTCCAGAGCTTCCTGGGCCCAAGGCCTGCGGTATCGGACCCACATCCTCCTCAGCCACAGGGTTCGGCTCAGACAGAAAGTCCCGACAGGGAGTGAGAGCCACGGACCCCGACCTCCCGCTGCCGGTCCGACGTCCAGCGTCCACGGGACATGGCCCAGGAGGTCACTGTGCACTTGGCGCTGCTGCCTTCCCCGCAGCAGGACGGACACCAGCCATGACGCGCTCAGGGACGGCCTTCAGCTCCGGGCCTGTGGCGACAGGGGAGTCCTCGTGGGGGCCCG
>NW_006287583.1:4405-5618 GCF_000327345.1 Myotis davidii
GCGGTGTCCCCACCCCTGCCTGCACCCTCTCCAATCTGGGACCCCTTAGGGGTGGTCTGACTGCTGGTTTAGGCATGATTTCTGGGATCGGGCCTAAACTAGCAGTCAAACATCCCTCTCACCATCCTGGACCGCTGGCTCCTAACTACTCAACTGCCTGATTGCCCCTAACCACTCTGCCTGCCGGCCTGTGTACCCACAGCTGCCCCTCAGCCATCTGTCTTACCCACAACTACCCCCCTTGCTGGCCTGCTCACTCTCAACTGCCCCCCACTGCCGGTCTGCTCACCCACAACTGGCCCCAATGCTGGCCTGCTCGCCCCCAATTGCCCACAATTACCGGCCTGCTCCGCCCTCTCTGCCTTTCCTGCTGGCCTGCTTGCCCCCCAGCTGGCCCCCCTGATGGCCTGCTTGCTCCCAACTGCCCTCTCCTCCTGGCCTAATTGCCCCTAACCGCCTCTGCCTCGGCCCCACTACCATGGCTTTGTCCCAAAGGACATCTAGAACAGGGGTCCTCAAACTACGTTCCGCGGGCCATGTGCAGCCCGCAGAAAACATTTCTCCGGCCCGCCGGGTGGTTTGCCGCTGCTGCCTGTCCTGCTTGGCAGCCAACTCGTCCCGTGCCCGCAGTGCGCATGTGTGGAATGTCTGAGGGACAGTGAACTGGTCCCCTGTTTAAAACTTTTGAGGACCTCTGATCTAGAAGGTCTCCTGGTCTAATTAACATGTTAACCTTTGATTAGTAAAGATGTTATGTGCAATGAACATTCATATTTCAAGAAAGACTTTTAAATATAATATTACATGTAATAAACATTAATATTTCAAGGAAAAAAGATTCAAAATATAATAATATTTCCAAAACTATACTAACATAGTATATCACAAAAGTTGTAGGAAATATTAAAAATCTGCAAATAACAGGATTACTTCTATTATATTCTAAAACAGTTTTTGATCTGGCTTTATTTTCTGTTCATCAGTGTACGTTTTTCATTATATTCCACAAATGAGTGAGCTCACATGATATTTGTCTTTCTCTGACTGGCTTATTTTGCTTAGCATCATGCTCCCCAGGTCCATCCGTGCTGTTGCAAATGGTAAAGGTTCCTTCTCTTTTACGGCAGCGTAGTATCCCATTGTATAGACAGACCACGGTTTTCTGATCCACTCAACTGCCAAGTGGGGCACTTAGGCTGTTTCCAAATCTTAG
>NW_006287584.1:0-908 GCF_000327345.1 Myotis davidii
CGAGTGCACAAATTTTAGTGCACCGGGCCTCTATTAAAACAATAAAAAAAAAACTTAAAAAACTGTATCTTCAAATATGCATATTCTGAGATTCTACATCAGCCCTGGGCAAACTACGGCCTGTGGGTCGGATCTGTCCCTTTTGAAATGAATAAAACTAAAAAAAAAAAAGACCGTACCCTTTTATGTAATGATGTTTACTTTTAATTTATATTAGTTCACACAAACACGCCATCCATGCATTTGTTCCAGCCCTCCAGTCCAGTTTAAGAACCCATTGTGGCCCTCAAGTCAAAAAGTTTGCCCACCCCTGTTGTAGATGGATAAAACTTGTACAAGTGGATTTTGGGGAGGGGAGAAATAATTTAGCCCATAATAATACTGAACAGAAACACATATGCTATCTAAAGACAAACATGATAATTAACCATAACTTTGATACCGTTCCCATTGGCTAATCAGGGTGATATGCAAATTAACCGCTAACAAAGATGGTGGCTAATTGGGATACTGAGGGAAGGGCAGGACAGCACCATCCCGCATACCCTCGCACCCTCTGGGCCTGCAATATGTGACCTGGGGTGGCGGGCGTCCATGTGCGACCAAAGCTGGGGCGGCAGGGCAGGCAGCTGCAATCCTCGAGCCTGCCCAGGCATGCTGTAAGCGACCCACCCGGGGTGGCCGGAAGCGGCAGCAGAGATCCTCTGGCCATGCCTCCTGACCCCGTGTGCGAAATTATCTTGGGAGGCCGGGCAGGCAGCAGCAATCTGCCAGCCTGCCCGGGCATCCCATGTGTGACCCAACCCGGGGTGGCACCCCAACCCCCAAATGGGCCATGCCATGTGCATGACCTGGGGCGGTGCGCTAAACCCCAGATCAGCCCTGCCATGTGCACAAGCCAGGGAGTC
>NW_006287585.1:0-718 GCF_000327345.1 Myotis davidii
AGGGTCGATGCCCCTGCCAACAGAGCAGGAGAGATCTGGATGTTGGTGTTTCCATGGGAAAGAGAGTCCTCAAAGCGGAGTTTCTAAAGGAGCTCATTTTGTCAGAGGCTGCACTGGTGAGTCCCAGGCATGTCTCCAGGGGCTGACAGGGCAGATGGACAAGCAGACCAGGGTTTGGCAAGCCCATCATCCCATAAGTAATCAAGCTCCTCTCAGCCTCTGTGTCCCCAAAAGCAAAAGGAAAAACTGAACAATCCAGTCCCCAAGAGAAAAGACTAAGGCTGATGCTTCAAGGTTGATGCTAGCTAACATTTTATACTCCGCAGGCAAATTTTGACATCAATTCCAATGCCAACACAATTTTATATTATGGTGACAATAAAGACTAAAGAGGTTTACTGGTATGCTCTAACTTACTCTCATACCTGTGAAAGAAAGACCTGATCCTTTTAAGCTGCTTCTCTGCCTCAGGTGTATAAATCATGTTTAGTAAATAAGCCTGTGATCAATTAATCTATGGCAAAGGAGGTGACAACATACAATGAGGAAAAGACAGTCTCTTCAATAAATGCATTGGGAAAACCAGATATTCACATGCAAAAGAATTAAATTGGACCACTCTCTTACAATGTATAAATGCTTTGAGGCATAGAGCAGGTCTCAACGGTGTGATGAATGATTAAATGGTGGGTGGAGAGGAGAAAGTTACAGAAGGGTG
>NW_006287586.1:0-222 GCF_000327345.1 Myotis davidii
TATGGTGAATTGTGCTGCTATGAACATACGGATGGATATATCTTCTCTGATTGGTGTTTGTGGTTTTTGGGGATATATTCCTAGAAGTGGGATAACTGGGTCAAATGGGAGTTCCATTTTTAGTTTTCTGAGGAAACTCCATCTGTCTTCCATAGTGGCTGCACCAGTCTGCATTCCCACCAGTCCAATCAAGTGCTCCTTTTTCTCCGCATCCTCTCCAGC
>NW_006287587.1:0-487 GCF_000327345.1 Myotis davidii
ATCTCTCCTCCCTCTCTAAAATCAATAAAGAAAGAAATATATATATATTAAGTCAGGCGAGGGACCGCACCAAGAAGTGCGCAGTGCAACAAATTCAAGAAGTAAGGTTAGGAGTGGATTGCTGTCTTAGCTGAGTGCATAGCATGAGAAATTCAGGGTCTCAGGAAAGAGATCTCTACTCAGATGCTTAAAACTATGCTCAGAGCTAGAGGATGCTCTATTAAGTGTAGTCAAATTCTTGATTTCTTAAGTTTTGTTAATGAAACTTGCCTTTGGTTTCCTGAAGAGGGAAATGTCAACTTTCAAACCTGGGGAAGGATTGGAAAGCAGTTGCATGACTGATACACAGCAGAAGGTCCAGAGAAGATTCCTAGTCCCACATTCACATTAGGGTCTCTAATCCGTGATTGCCTTGATCCAGCACAGGAGAGTTAAAGAATGTCTAGGCAGGGTGTGGCCACGGCTTTGCAGCCTACAATGTAGGGGT
>NW_006287587.1:516-833 GCF_000327345.1 Myotis davidii
GCAGCCTACAGGGTAGGGGTGGGAATCTTTAAAAACACCACTTTTCCCCTCTGCGCCATCTCCTCCTCCTCTCCCTGCAGCTCCTGCAACCTCAGTCAAAGGCCCGCCTGATAAACATTTACCTCCTAAATATGAGCAGGAGCTAGAGTTTGAGGCGAGCGGGACAGTCATCACTGTGATCTGGATAACTCAGATAATGAGGGAGGTTTTACTCACAGCCGCCCAGCCTTTATGGCTGGATGCGGGCATTCGGCCGAAAGTGAAACACTTGAGTTTCACTTTGTTAGAAGTTCAAGCTACTTGTTGTGGGCTGAACC
>NW_006287588.1:0-285 GCF_000327345.1 Myotis davidii
TATGTTTTTATTAATTTTTACAGAGAGAGGAAGGTAGAAAGAGAAACATTCCCTGGTTGCCTCCTCTACATGCCCCGACCAGGGATGGAACCCACAACCTAGGTATGTACCCTGACCCGGAGTCAACCTGTGAGGTGTACAGGATGATGCTTCACTAACTGAGCTACCTGGCCAGGGCTCATTGCTTTCTAAAAAAACATATTTTTTATTCACTTATTATAATTTTATTCATATGGGATATAAAATAAAAAGCAAAAACAAATGAACAAACAAACAAACAAAAAA
>NW_006287589.1:0-211 GCF_000327345.1 Myotis davidii
TAAAAGGGTAATACGCTAATTAGACTGGGTCAATGGGACATCTTCCAGACGTCTGACTTCCTTCTGGAGAAAGCCACTGTGGTGGGGGCTGAGGCAGAAGCAGTTAGGGGCGGTCAGGTCAGCAGGGGAGCAAGCAGTTAGGGGTGAGATCAGGCTGGCGAAGGGGAGCAAGCTGATAGGGGCAAGATCAGGCTGGCAGGGGAGCAGTTAG
>NW_006287590.1:0-634 GCF_000327345.1 Myotis davidii
GGCGGGGGGGTGGGGTGGAGAATGGGGGTTAATAGGGGGGGAATGAGAACAAATTTGTAATTCCTTAACTAATAAAGAGTGTAAAGATTTTTTAAAAATCAATAAAATATACTTTTAAAAAACAAACAGAAACACACAAACGAGCAGCGTTTATTTAATATTGCGGGCAATATGGAGTGAGTTGTGGGCTTCATGTCCTGGGGAAAAAACTGCTCCTCCCCTTCTCCTGCCAGCTGGATGATTGTACAGGGTTAAGGGAAAATAGCCATGAGCAATGAGGCAGGGTAAGGGGAGTGTTAGGGTCTGCAGTCTGTGTGTCTGCCTTCACTGAAGTGGAATACCAAGGTGGCTAATCTTGTATGGTGTTAAAAACATCTCAACCTGTTCCAGGGACCAGAGAATGGTCAAAACTGAAGCAAACTCCCAGAGGGGGTCAGGGTCCAGGCACAGCAACCAAATCAAAGCATGTCCTGTCCTTAGACTGCTCGCAAACTGTATTTTCTGAATAATGGGCCTCTTTGGGCTTCGAGACCATATTATCTTTACAGCCCTGTTTTTCTCCTTGCAACATATCCTCCAATTTCCCACGATCTTCAGAATGTGGTTTCAAAATGTGATTAAACCCTGACCTCAA
>NW_006287591.1:0-453 GCF_000327345.1 Myotis davidii
CTGTGCCTTCTTGAAATCTGTGACCCCTTGGGGATGTCAGAGAGCGAGTTTCGGCCGATCCCGGCAGGTGAGGCCAGGACACCACACTGGTGCACAAATTCGTGCACCGGGCCTCTCATAAAAATATATTACACAGAGTAGGAAAACTCAAAAGACCTTAAGTCTGAAAATATTAGCCCAGCCCTGGTAGACAAGGCTCTAACACATCAGTGGAAATAGTTTTCATTTCAATGACCAGCATTCTCATTGTTTGATCTCCTGAGGTTCATCAACCGATACTACCATCTCCAAAAAAAGAATGAATGTTTGGGGAATTACCAGTGTTTTATGCTGATCATTTCTTTCCTTTGAGGAATTATGAGGGATGCCAGGGCTCCGCTCCTGAAGGCTCAAACTGGTTCTGTGTATGGCTTTAGCATATACCTCTGGATGCTTTTGTGTTTTTCGTTGTGT
>NW_006287592.1:0-205 GCF_000327345.1 Myotis davidii
TAGATTTATTATCACAAGATTATGACCTAACATAATCGAGGCTAAAGTATTAATAGGATCTGCAGAAGGAGAGGTTGCTCTGATTTCAAGAATTGATTTGTCCCCATCTGACACTGGCCTCCCATTTAAATTAATTCAAAGAATTTCCTATGATGCCAGCATTTACAATGACTATTTTTTTTAAATATATTTTACTGATTTTTTA
>NW_006287593.1:0-1542 GCF_000327345.1 Myotis davidii
TTTTTTTTGTTTCTTGGTGAGCCTGGATAGAGGGTCAAAAATCGTATTTATCCTTTTAAGAACCAGCTCTTGGTTTTGTTGATCTTTTGTATTTTTTTTTTATCCCTATGTCATTTACCTCTGCTCTGATCTTTATTATTTCCTCCCTTCTGCTTACACTAGGCTTTTCTTGTTTCTCTCTTTCTAACTCTTTGAGTTGTAGGGTTAGATAATTTATTACCATTTTTCCTTGCTTTTTAAGGCAGGCCTGTAGAGCTATGAACTTCCCTCTCAAGACTGCTTTCACTGTGTCCTATAGATTTTAGATTGTTGTGTTCTCAGTGTCGTTTATTGCCATGATGCTTTTTATTTCTTCTTCGATCTCTCTGGTGATCCAGTCATTGCTAAATAGCATGCTATTTTGCCTCCAGATGTTTGATTTTTTGTTTTTATTGTAGTTGATTTCTAGTTTTATGCCACTGTGATCTGAGATGGTGCTTGATATGATTTCTGTCTTCTTCAATTTGAAGAGACTTTGTCTGTGACACAATATATGGTCTAACTTTGAAAATGACCCATGTGTACTTGAGAAAATGTGTATTCTGTGGCTTTGGGGTGAAATGTTCTGAAGATATCAATTAATTTCATCTGATCCAGTGAGTCATTTAGGATTGTTGATTTTTTTTGTTTAGAGGATTTGTCCAATGATGGTAGTGGGGTATGAAAGTCCCCTACTATGACTGTATTGCTATCAATCTTTTCCTTAGTTTCCTCCAAAAATTATTTTATGGAGAGGAGCTGCTACCAACTGAGGAGCAGCTGCTACCACAACCACCTGAGGAGCAACCACAACCCAAGGAGCCACTGCCACCCAAGGGCAGTCACTGAACAACTCAACATCTAGATATTGTGGTACAATCAAACGTGGGTAGGCAAAGAAACCCCCAAAGAAATGACAAGGACTCACCAGAAAAGCCACTCAGTGATACAGAGGCATGCAACATGACAGAAAAAGAATTCAGATTAACGATCCTAGAGTGCATAAACTGGATGGAGGAAAAAATCAACAACTTATGCAAAAAGGAAGAAGAAACAGATGAAAAAATCGATAAATTATGTAAGATCCAAGAAGAAATGAAGAGTGATATAGCTGCAATAAAAACATCATTGAAAGTTTCAACAGTAGACTAGGAAAAGCAGAGGACCGAATTAGCAAATTAGAGGACAGGGAAACAAACTGAACAGCAATTGGAGAAAAAAATTAAAAGACAGGAGGAGAGCCTAAGGGAGCTATGGGACAACATGAAACGAAACAACATACAAATAATAGGGGTTCCAGAACACCAGAAAGAGGAACAAGGGTTAGAAAACTTTTTGAAGAAATAATATCAGAAAACTTCCCAGAAGTGGGGGGAAAAAAAATCACACAAGCGCAGAGAGTCCCAAAAAAGGTAAACCCAAAAAGACCCACACCAAGACACATCATAATTACCATGACAAATGTTCAGGACAAAAAGAGAATCCTAAAGACTGCAAGAGAGAGACAGAAAGTTATATACAAGG
>NW_006287594.1:0-281 GCF_000327345.1 Myotis davidii
TTTATGACTATGATAACAGAATCTAAAGAGCACTAGTACTATAGGGGGTAAATTTTCTTCTGGCAGTGATTAATATCTACCTATCTATCTATCTATCTATCTATCTATCTATCTATCTATCATTATCATCTATCTCTCTATCTTCTAGGGTTTTAAGATCTGTTAATATAGATTAGATAGATAGATAGATAGATAGATAGATGATAAATAGATGATAATCTACATATATTGTTTGTTTAAATAAACACGAACACAGGCTCTTTAGCAGGATACCTATTGGA
>NW_006287595.1:0-442 GCF_000327345.1 Myotis davidii
TCAGGGTAGGACTGATTGGGGGGTTGGGGCGCCTCCCCATGTCACACTCAAAGCAGGATCGATGGGGAGGTTGTGGCGCCACCCCTCTCACATACAGAGCCAGCCAATCAGGGGGTTGGGCACTGTCCCCTGTCATGCACAGAGCAGGGCCCATCAGGGGGGCTTTGGGTGCTGCACCCTGTCACAGAGCAGGGCCTATCAGGGGGTTGGGGTGCCTTCCCCTGTCACGAACAGAGCAGGGCGAATAGGGAGGTTGTGGCCCCACGCCCTTTCACACACAGAGCTGCAGGGCGATTGGGGTTTTGGGTGCTGCCCCCTGTCATGCTGCTCCAGAGGCCAGGAGGCCTCGCAACTCTGCTGATCCCGGGTGTGAGGCCTCATGGCTCCGCTGATCCCAGGTTTGGAGGCTTCGCGGCTCTGCTGATCCGGGTGCTGGGAGGCA
>NW_006287596.1:0-379 GCF_000327345.1 Myotis davidii
GCTCGCCAGCCGTGAGACCAGCTTCTGGCTGAGTGGTGGTCCCCCTATGGGAGTGCACTGACCACCAGGGGACAGCTCCTGTGTTGGGTGTCTGCCCCCTGGTGGTAAGCACGCATCATAGTGACCGATCATTCCACCATTCGGTCATTTGCACATTAGCCTTTTATTATGTAGGACCTGTATGGCCTGAAACAAAAGCTCCCACGTAGGCTGAGGTCACAGGGAACACAGTCATGGAAGAATTCAGTTCTTTCCCCCCAGTTTCTAAGATGGTGTGTTTGAGAGGTGGCTGCTGGTGGTCGTTTTCTTTTTGTCCTTTAAAATCATTTTATTTGGATGGGTGTGGGTGAGTGGGCTTGAAGTTATGGGGATAGAGTTA
>NW_006287597.1:0-437 GCF_000327345.1 Myotis davidii
CCTGCTGTTAGTCATTGGTTAGGGGTGGTTCTCTGGGGTTGTTAATTCCCTGACACTATTGGCCTGTCACAAAATGTGGTGAACACCCCACTATCTTGATGTGAATGCCCTAAGCCCTTACAGCGTAAACACCCTGCTCCTAGCAAAGGCACACAGTCTGGCCCACACTGATAAGACACAAGTTGTTTACTACTGGCTGTGTAAGCACCAGATTTTTCTCCTGTCAATGTCTCCTGCCTGACGAGAGGAGGACTCCACGTCACTCCGTGAGACAAGCCCCTGATTGACTGCTCTGCTGTGCGAGCCTGAACCAACTGTGGCCGCCTGTCTGTCTCCATCTTCGTCGTCCGTCTTTCAGTGTGCACCGCCGACCTAGGCCCCACTAGGAATAGGTAAATAAACCTTGTGACTGCATACTAATTCTGTCTTGTGTGTTC
>NW_006287598.1:0-676 GCF_000327345.1 Myotis davidii
GGAGAGTCAAATTTAGGTGCCAAATTTCTAAAAGTTAGAGAGGAATGTAAAATTCAAATAAAATTGAAATCAAATGTAACTTGCTTCGAGTGGTTTTATGTCATGCACTATGATTTTTTTTAACTTCGCTTCACTTAGCATAATCTCCAGGTCCATCCATGCTGCTGCAAAAGGTCAGAGTTCCTTCTTTTTTATAGCTGTGTAGTATTTCACTTCATAAATGCACCACTGCTTTTTCATCCACTCAGCTACTGATGGGCACTTGGGCTGTTTCCAGAGCTTATCTATTGTAAATTGTGCTGCTATGAACATTACTAGATTTTTTTATATTTTGAATCAACATTTGATAGCATTTGATCTTTTTATTTCTTACCTGAGTCTACACCATTTCTACTCTACCTGTTTATCTGCAGAATAATGTACTTCTCTTAAAAATCTCCCGCCAAGCCCACTTCCCTTAACCAATTGCTCTAGCAAGATCCCCACAGGCCTTTATGTCTACCTTGTGCAGTGTGCATACAACAATTTCTCTGCATATTTAAAATTATTTGTTTGTACATTCAAGCTTTTTGTGATCTTTAACCATGCTCTCTACTTTTTTAAAAATAGGACTTTATTAATTTGAGAGAATGAGGAAGGAGAAGGAGAGAGAGAAACATCAATCAGCTGCCTCCCG
>NW_006287599.1:0-218 GCF_000327345.1 Myotis davidii
TAAAGAGCTAATATACTAATTAGACCAGATGGCCAAACAGAGGAACAACTCTCTGGACGCCCTTTCAGGCAACCTTCTGGACAAAGCCAGGGCTGCGAGGGCCTACTCTTGCATGAATTTTGTGCATCAGGCCTCTAGTTATTAATAATAGGAAGGAGCAAAGGGAAGGCCATATACTATAAGCTTGGCCATTTGGGCAGCTTCATCAGCAAGCTCCT
>NW_006287600.1:0-231 GCF_000327345.1 Myotis davidii
AGCGAGGTTTGAGCAATTTTAAAATTCCTTAACGTACATTTTATCACTCATGTTGCAGGGAGGGACCTTGTTGGCTCCTCCTGAATAAAAGAACTAATCAAAATAAGGCTTATTTTCTAACTTCATTTGTCCCTGGGTCTGGACAACAAATGTCACTAATCAGATTGACATGAACGATTTAACCTTTGTTTAGGGAGACAAATGCAAAGCATTTACTCCCAAGTGTCATTG
>NW_006287601.1:0-423 GCF_000327345.1 Myotis davidii
AAAATCAATAAAAATATATTTAAAAATATTTTTAAACAAATGACCATGATGATGTCTGTGGTCTGAGCAGAATGGGGTGAGAAGCAGCCTGGGAGACACCAGTGATAGAGGAAGAGCCCGCGGTTCCCTCAGGACAGCCAGGACCACTAGCCAGGCTGGCTTTCAATTACAGAATGTCCCACTCAACTCAGATGATTGTTTTGGGATTAGGTGTGTCTAGGGGGCTTATATAACCATTTTCTCCTCTCCCTATTACATTTTACATACATTTCAGATTCTTGGATCTGTGTTTATAAGTACTCATACTAGTGCTCTCTTTGGCAACACATACACTAAAAAAAAACCAAAACTATTCATACTACAAATAGCCTGCCAGTTTTCCTGGTCACCGAGCTCATTCTCTTACTGCACAGGAACCATTTC
>NW_006287602.1:0-485 GCF_000327345.1 Myotis davidii
AATACTATCAATAATAAAAAATATATTTTAAAATAAAAAATAATAAGTTTAAAACTCCCTTTCAATAGCCTAATTTCATTGTTAGAACTTTTCTTTTTTTTTTAAAATTGATTTCAGAGAGAGGAAGGAAGAGGGAGAGAGAAACATCAGTGATGAGAGAGAATCATTGACTGGCTGCATGCCCCTTACTGGGGGTCTAGCTGGCAACCCAGGCATGTGCCCTTGATCAGAATCAAACCTGGAACCTTTCAGCCTGCAGGCCGACACTCTATCCATTAAGCAAAACCAGCTAGGGCCATTCTTAGAACTTCTTTAGCTCTGCTTTTATTATTCTTCATTGTTTTTGTTAATCCTCACCAGGGGATATTTTTCCATTGATTTTTGTGCCATGCCAGCACAGCCAAGGGTTCAGTGAGCCTGGGGCGGGGGGAGGGGGGCAGGTGGCAAAGGACTAAAGAAAAGACAGACAAAGAGAATATAGCTGG
>NW_006287603.1:0-1189 GCF_000327345.1 Myotis davidii
AAAACACACATTTTATGGGTGTTGCAGGACATCGTTTTCTTTAAATAGTTTTACTTTCATGCTACCCAAATTGGGTCTTACATTTTTTTAATCCAGACCAACAATATCTAGGTAGAGTGTTTATTGGAGTGTTTAATCTGCTTACACCTAATGTAATCACTGCTAGGATTGGGTAGAAGAATTTCACATTGCTATTTGATATTAGTGTGATTTATTCTTTGTTTCTTTGTCCTTCTCTTCATGACTTCTTTGGTTGTACCTCATTTTGTCTTTTTTATTGGCATTTAATTATATCTCTGTGTATTACTTTTGTTGTTACTCTAGGATTCCAATATGCCTCCTTCACATACCACCATCTACTATGAATTCATGTTATACCACCTCATATAGGAACAAGTGTAATCATGCATTTCTATGTATCCTCTCACCATCATTTCTCTTTAGTCACATCTTATACTTTTTCTTGTATAACTAGAGGCCCAGTGCACAAAAATTTGTGCACTCAGGAGGTTCCTCCGTCCAGTCTGTGTCCTCTTGCAGTCTGCGACCTCTCGGGGGATGTCCACCTGCTGGCTTAGGCCCACTCCCTGGGGGATCGGGCTTAAGCTGGCAGTCAGACATCCTTCTGGCAACGCAGGAGCCCTGGGAGGATGTCTACTTGCCAGCAGGGAGCAGGCCTAAGCTGCATTCGGACATCCTTAGTGCTATTGAGGAGGCAGGAGAGCCTCCCGCCACCACTGCTGTGCTGCCATCTTCAGCCTGGCTTGTGGCTGAGCAGAGCTCCCTGTGTGGGAGCGCACTGACCACCAGGGGGCAGCTCCTGCATTGAGCGTCTGTCCCCTGGTGGTCAGTGTGTGTCATAGTGACCAGTAATTCCCAGTTGTTCTGCTGTTATTGTCAATTTGCATATTACCCTTTTAATATATAGGATTTTTACATATGTCTCCTTTTCCCCCAATTGAGTACGCCCCCCCCCCCGCAACCAGCCCCACTCCAGGAAAGCCCCTATTGCTTCACTGTCTTTGTCCATTGATTATGCTAATGTGGATGCATACAAGTCCTTTGGTTGCTCTCTTACCCCCTCAGATAGTTTATTTTTATTCATTTTCCATTCAGTTCTATATGCATAGTGAGTATATTTATATGATGTCAATTCTATTAACTTTATATGGTGTCTTTTGTGATTTTT
>NW_006287603.1:2584-7278 GCF_000327345.1 Myotis davidii
CAGTGTTAATTTTGTATCCTGCTACATTGCTGAATTCATTTATTAGATCTAGTAGTTTTTTGATGGAGTCTTTGGGGTTTTCTCTGTACAGTATCATGTCATCGTGAATAAGGACAGTTTTACTTCTTCTTTTCCAATTTGGATGCCTTTTATTTCTTCTTGTCTAATGACTATGGCTAGCACTTCTAGTACTATGTTGAACAGAAGTGGTGAAAGTGGGCATCCCTGTCTTTTTCCTGTTCTTCGGAGAAATGAGTTTATTTTTTGCCCATTGAGTATTTTGTTTGCTGTAGGGTTGTCAAGTAAGGCTTTTATTATGTTGAGGTATGATCCATTTATTCCCATTTGCTGAGAGTTTTTATCAAGAAATGGTGTTAGATTTTGTCAAATGGTTTTTCTCCATCCATTGATATGATTATGTGATTTTTGTCTCTCAATTTGTTTATGTGATGTATCACATTTATTGATTTGCAGATATTGTACAATCCTTTCCTCCCCAGAATAAATCCCACTTGGTCATTGTGTATGATCTTTATAATGTAATGCTAGATCCAATTTGCTAGGATTTTGGTGAGGATTTTATTATCTTCTTTCATCAAGGGTATTTCTCTTTTTTTGTGGTGTCTTTATCTGGTTTTGGTATTACGGTAATTCTGGCTTCACAGAAAGATCTTGGAAGTGTGCCTTCCTCAAACTTTTTATAATAGTCTAAGGAGGATAGGTTTTAGTTATTATTTGAATGCTTGGTAGAAGTCCCCTCCAAAGCTGTCCAGACCAGGGCCTTTGTTTGCTGGAAGATTTTTGATCACTGCTTCAATTTCTTCGGTGGTTATTGACTTATTCAGGTTTTTTGATTCTTCCTGATTGAGTTTTGGGAGCTTGTGTTTTTCTAAAAATATGTCTATTTTGTCTAAGTTGTCTGTTTTGTTGGAATAGAGTTGTTCATAGTATTTTTTTCATAATCCTTTGTATTTCTGTTGGATGGGTTTTTACTTCACCTCTTTCATTTTTGATTTTGTTTTTGGGTCCTCTGTCTTTGCTTCTTGGTGAGCCTGGATAGAGGTTCATCAATTTTGTTTATCTTTTCAAAGAACCAGTTCTTAGTTTTGTAGATCTTTTTTATTGTTTTTTGAGGTAGGCCTCTAATGCTATGAAATTCCCTCTCAGGATTTTTTACACCTTGTCCCAAAGATTTTGGATTGTTGTGTTTTCATTGTCATTTATTTACAGGATTTTTTTTAAATTTATTATTTGTTGTCTTTGGGAAACCACTCATTGTTTAATAGTATGCTATTCAGCCTCCAAGTGTTTGAATTTTTGTGACTGTTTTTACTGTAGTTGATTTCTAATTTTATGCCATTGTGATCTGAGAAGATGCTTGGTATGATTTAAATCCTCTTGAATTTGGAGAGACTTTTCCTCTGTCCCAGTTTGTGGCCTATCTTTGAAAATGTCCCATATGCACTTGAGAAGAATGTATATTCTGTAGTTTTGGGGTGGACTGTTCTAAAGATGTTGATTAAGTCCATCTGATCTAGTGAGTTACTTAGGATTGATGTTTCTTTGCTAATTTTTTTGTCTAGATGATTTATCCAGTGATGTGATGGGGTATTAAAGTCTCCTACTATGATTGTGTTGCTGTCAATCTCTCCCATGATACCTTCCAGAAGTTTTTTTTTCCAATGTATTTGGGTGCTCCTGCATTAGGTGCATAAATGTTTACCAGAGTTACATCCTTTTGTATCAATACCTTTAGAATTATGAAGGTTGCCTTTCTCATCTCTTGTTATAGTCTTCACTTTGAGGTCTGTTTTGTCAGATATAAGTATTGCTACCCCAGCTTTTTTTCCATTTCCATTTGCCTGATTGATATTTTCCCATCCTGTCACTTTCAGTCTGTGTGAGTCCCTTGTTCTGAGGTGGGTCTCCTATAGACAGCATATATATATGAAATGCCTATTTTTCTTTCCTCTGGGGATTGTTCTGTTGTCTCCCCATTCTATATATATAGGTCATGCTTTCTTATCCATTCAGTCACTGAATTTCTTTTGTTTTGAGCATGTAATCCATTTACATTTAATGTTATCATTGATAGGTACTTGTTTGTAGCCATTTCTGTACTTTATGCCTGTGCTCTTTCCTCCCTTTCTATTTCTTCTCTTTACAGCATTCCCTTTAGCATTTCTTTCATTGCTGGCTTGGTAGTGATAAACTCCCTTAGCCTTTTTTTGTCAGCGATTCCCCTGATTTTGCCTTCAATTTTGATTGATAGACTTGCTGGATAGAGTATTCTTGGATTCAGTTCTTTGCTTTGCATAACTTTACATTACTTCCTTTCATTACCTTCTAGCTTGATGTGTTTCTGTTGAGAAATCATTTGATAATCTGATGGGGGATCTTTGTAGGTAACTCTCTGTCTCTCTCCAGCAGCCTTTAAGATTCTCTTTGTAGTGAAGATTTGCCATTGTAATTATGACGTGTCTTGGTGTGGGTCTTTGGGATTCATCGTACTTAGGACTCTCTGTACTTGTGTAACTTTTTTCGTCTCCATAATAGGTAATTTTTCAGTTATTATTTCTTCAACCAGATTTTCTTATCCTTGCTGCTCTTTTTATCCTTCTGGCAGCCCTATTAATTGTATATGTTGTGTTGTGCCAAAGCTCCCTTAGGCACTACTCCTGCTATTTAATTGTTTTCTCCGGTTGCTGTTCAGATTGGGCTTGTTTCTCTACCTTATCTTCTAACTCACTACTTTGGTCCTCTGGTTCTTCTAGTCTACTGTTGAAACCTTCTATGGTGTTTTTGATTGTAGCTATATCACTTTTGATTTCTTCCTGATTTTTGCATAGGTTGTTGACTTTTTCATCCATCCATTGCACGAACAGTACAAACATTACTGTGAATTATTTTCTGTCATGCTGCATGCCTCTGTTTCACTTTTTTTCTTTCTTGGAAATGCCTATTTTTCTTTCCTCTGGGGATTGTTTTGTTGTCTCCCCATTATAACTATCATCAGACAGTTCAAACGCCGAGTTTCAGGGACCTGGGCCATGTGCAGTGGGAATTTCGTGTCACCCATGTGTCACTGAAGAGCTCCAACACCAAGACATGTGACTACTGTGGGTTGGTGGGAACCACGCTCGCCCAGGATCAGAGTCACCGGCACTCATATGGCCTCGTGCATGCACCTAGAATCAGGGACTTCCCTGCACCATGCTGAAAAAGAGACCCTGCTGGTGTGTGCTGAAAATCAGAGTCTCTCAGTGCATGCCAGGAGTTAGAGACCCCTGTGCCCATGCTGAGAATCGAGTATCAGAGTCTCTGTTGCTTGGTGAGGCTTCACGCTGAGAATCAGGGTCCCTGTGTATGCATGCACTGGGAATCAGGGATCTCAGACACGTGTGATAAGAAACAGAGTCAAGCAGGGATGGGAGGTAAGAGATTAACTGAGAACATGTGTGCATGCATATAAGCATAACCAATGGACACAAGACACTGGGAGCGGGGGGATGGGGTGAGGGCATGTGCTGGGGAGAAGGGGAGGTCGGTTGAAAGTCAATGGGGGCAAAAAAAGGAGACATATGTACCACTATCTGTAATACTTTAAACAATTAAATAAAAAAATCATAATAAAAATGAAAAAAAGAAAGAAACAGAGTCAAGTCGGTGGTGCTCAGTGCTGCCTCTCCTGTGGAGAATCAGGGTCTCATATGGACAGACAAAAAAGAGGCACATGTGATCCTCCCAATGGACAGGTTGTTCCAGGTTAGGGCTGCACATCTGCTCCAGTCGAGCACTGGTCAGGTGTGCTAGGGTGAGGCGAAGATGGAGGGCTGTGAGACATAAGGTCGGACTAGTCGGTCTGGAATCCACACAGGTGAGTCTGTGTCCTGTGGAAATATACAAGCATATCCTCTCCCCAAGGTTAAAAGTACATCAGGTCCCTTCCAGGCTCCTGTAAGCAAGTCTCTCCATTTGACGAAGGCTTTAGCTTTATAATACAGGTAATAAAAGAAATGGAGAACCATGAGCAGAGGGGTGAGATGGGGGTCTGGATGGCCGCGTGGGGGGGTCTGGAGAGCGTCTGTGTAGGAGTGGCTGCCAAGGTGGAAGAGAGTTGGGACCTGACTGGTAGTGAGAAGGTGGGCGAGAGGAAGGAGATGGGCAAGGCGATGGCCAGGGAACACCTCCATTAACTACTCTTTAGTCTGAACCAGAATTCGGGTTGAAATCTGATGTGTGAGAAGTGGATCTTGATGTCATGGAGCCCGATCCAGGCTGGCCCATATGCAGTGAATTCTGTCGCCCACTTCCCCAGGACATGACTTCTCTATTTCTTTGTCCAGGAGGAATATATTTATTTTTCCCTAGTGTTTATGCTGTGAGTCTCACGTTCACTGGAATTTCTCTGAACTGCTGTGTATTTTTCTTCTTCACTCCTATCATCATTTTCCAGGGCTACCTGGGCTTTGTACTGGGCACTTGATTCAATTTCTTCTGCTAATTGGTTTGCTCTTGCTTCTCATTTTAAAAATTCTTCTGAATTATCCCTTTCTAAGGGCACCCTGAAACATGAGGAAAACAAAAAGCAAAGTGAGGAAAGTCATAATTTATATAACTGTCACAATCAACTATTAAGGGAGTTTAGAGTTTGAAATTCTGGTAAAACTGTAAGAGAGTTACGGTGATATATT
>NW_006287603.1:8446-8958 GCF_000327345.1 Myotis davidii
AGTGGCAGGGGGTGGAGTGATGGCTGCTGGGAGTGTCTGGTGCGGTGAGCCCACCATAGGGAGATCTTAGCAAAAACATCACATTCTCTATGTGTGGCAAGGATTTCCTACTGTTGAAAAGTCTAGGTCATATTAGAAACTATGAATGGAGAAGCACCCATGGTGGCCTAAAGAAAAGAGGTGTTTCTGGACTTTCCTGACCACATGACCCTCCCTGATTTGAATTTGATTGTGCTCAGGCAGGAGCTTTTGATAATGAGAGGGACCATGTTGTGGCCTGTCCGAAGGTCAGACTTTACCCTCCCTCTAGCACAGAGGTACTCAAACTTTTTAAACAGGGAGCCAGTTCACTGTCCCTCAGACATTCCACACATGCGCACTGCGGGCTCGGGAATGAGTTGGTTGCTAAGCAGGACAGGCAGTGGCGGCAAAAACACCCGGCGGGCCAGATAAAATGTTTTCGGCGGGCTGCATGTGGCCCGTGGGCCATAGTTTGAGGACCCCTGCTACCA
>NW_006287603.1:9904-15988 GCF_000327345.1 Myotis davidii
GCAACTATCAGTCTTCTTATTTGAGTCTGTTACAATTTTGTTTGCTCATTAACTTGTTTGTAGTATCTTTAGATACTACAAACAGGTGAAATCATATGGTATTGGTCTTCCTCAGTCTGACTTATTTCCCTGAGCATAATACCCTGTGGGTCCATCCATGCTGTCACCAATTATATCTGCTACTTTTATGGCTCATGGAAATGAGGCTGCTGCCCTGCCTGCTCCCCACCTGCTGCCCTCTCCCTGAGGTGAAGAGGATGAGCCAGTTAACAGTTTGGGGGCTGCATGTCTAGAAATGAAAGAAATAAACTCATTTCCATGCTGTTCTAGAGACCCAAATGATACAACTCAAACAGGGTGTAATGAGCAATAAAAATAAAACACAAATACAGGACACTGGGCTGGATGTGAGGGTGGAGCTGGCTCTGCCCAGTGAGAGATGGGGCCAGGTATTCTGCAGACACCTTGCTGCCCTGTCCTCCAGAGCCATGCATGGGGCAGCAAAGGCCTGGTCCCATATTCACCTGTGCCAGACATAAGCTGGGTGGCAACTCAGTGACTAGCCCTGCTGGAACCTGGGCACTCTGGGTGTCCTTGGTGGGAGGGATATGCAGAAGTGGGAGCTGGGACCATGCTGCCCTGTCCTCCAGGGCCCTGCATGGGGCCAACACAGTCCTGGTCCTCCAGTCACACTGTGCCAGGGCATAAGCTGGGTGGCAACTCAGTGACCAGGCCCTGCTGGAACCTGGGGACTCTGGGTGTCCTCGTGGGAGGGATATGCAGAAGTGGGAGCTCAGACCAGTGTGGTCTGTGGGGCGCAGGGTTGGTGGACTCTGAGGATGCTCAGTGGTCAGGGATGAGAAGGGGCAGCCAGGACACTGGAGGCCAAGCTAGGCCCTGATCTCAGAGGAGGGCAGAAAAGGGCAGGGAGAGAAATTCAGCCCAGGAGGGAATGAGGACCAGGAGGGAATGAGGAGCTTCTCAGGACTTCCCTCCCTCCTCCACCCCTGTCTCTCCTCACCAGCCCCCAGACCCCAACCCTGCCACTCCCTGGTTGCTGGAGAACAATGTCCTGCTTAGGAGGGCCCTCCTCTCCCATGTGCGGTGGGGCCTCCTGAGCTACAGCCCAGGCTGTGCCTGCTTGGTGCCCAGCACCCACGTGCTAGTCCTTTCCTCTCAGCACGTAACACAGAGGAGGAAGTAAGACCTTCACACGGAGCCCAGTACCTGAGTGTTTCATGTTTTCTCCTAAAGGTTCTCCTCTCTGCCCTGGCAGAAGGGCCAGCCCTGCATGTACAAGTGTGGTCCAGAAGGAGCTGGGAATAGCTTTGCATGAGGTTTTGGGGGGTGGTGTGAGAAGGGGAAGAGGAGAAAGTAGAACAGAGAAGAATTGTGCTATTGGCCTTCTGAGCACAGAGCTAGTGCTTGTGAATGAGGGTCAATGAATAAACAAATCATCTGAGAGTCATTTATTTGGTTGCTGGCAACACCTCCCTCCCCGCATCCTGGATTAGCTCCAGAGAAGATGGTCTGGGTCCTGCAGTTGGAGGCTTTTCATGGTTTCCTTTATCCAGGGAAGGAAACTGGTGACTTTGGTGTAGACCTCAGGGGGTGTCCCATCTGTGGGTCCATAGGAGACAATGCCCTGGATCCCATTTCTACACAGCAGAGGCCCCCCAGAGTCCCCCTGTGGACAGAGAGAGGGAAGAACTGAGTAACTTCTCCTGGCCCTGCCCTCGACCCCTCATCCCAACCCCTCTCAGAGAAGGCTGCCTTGCATGGTTTCCACCTTGGAGATAAGCAGACAGGCAGGTCCCTGTGGTCCCCTGAGATTGGATGTTGTCACTTCTTCACTTCACCTCAGGTGGCAGCTCCCTCTGCTCCCCCAGGTCCCTGATCCTCTGGCTATGAAGGTGCTGCAGGACTGTGGCTGCAGCCTACTGTGTAAGCACCTGAGAGCAGGCAGGTGGGCTGACACTTAGCAAGGAGAAGCCCCTTATTTGGAAGCCACCAGGCATAACTAGTGCACACCCAGGGAATAGTTATCTAACTGCTGTGTTCTGGCTTGTGCCAGTATTACAGATTCACCATCTGGAGGAGCACCATGTTTAGAGTGACCATAGGCCCTTGTGGCCTCTCATAGGGCCTATTCCTCTCAGCTCTGGTGGCTCTCCTCTTTTCCTCTTGGGGAGAAAGATCATAGCCTAGAGGGTGAAAGATTCCGCCCCTTCCTCAGGTCCCAGTCTGTATCCAAACATCCCTCTTCCCATAGCCAAGCTGAGCAGCTGTTCAGTATCACCTTAAAGGAAGACTTCTTTTCTTTTGGGTCCCCCACACAGAGTTGAATGGTCCTGTTGTAAAAGCAGATGTTCAGTATCACCTCAAAGGAAGACTTCTTTTTTGAGTCCCCCACACAGAGTTGAATGGTCCTGTTGTAATTTTTAAAGGCATCGTTACACTTCATGTCCTTTTGCAGGGTCAGCTCTACCTCCTGCAGAGTGTCTGAATACTCAAAGAGATTTTCACACTTCGAATCATTTTGCAGGGTCAGCTCTACCTCCCGCAGAGTGTCTGAGCAAGGGCCATCCCTTGTGACTCGCCCCCAGCCGGCCACAGTGCACTTCTGTCCTGGCCTCGGCAGGTCCTTGCTCCTGGGCAGTGGGAGGGGCTTCACAGCATCAGTTTGCTTGATGTTTCTCTCCAGCTGGTGGGGAAGAGGCAAGGGAGCCCAGGTCAGCCAGTGCCTCTGGGCCTGGAAACCATGATGGGACCCCTGACTTACTGGGACTAGTCAGGTGACTGGAGTGGGAAGAAAGGAAGGGACAGGTCACAGTCAGAAGAGAAACAATGAGATCTCAGAACTGCAAATGCAGCAGGCGGTTTCCTCACCTGCAATAACATGATGTCATTGGAGAGTGTACTGTCATCATAGTCTGGGTGTGGGATGGCTCTTTTCACTGAGATCTTCTGCTGGGTCTTCTCCCACTTTTTGATGTTGTGGGCACCCAGGGTGACTGTGATTGAGCTGCACAGAGAACAGAGTGGGTGAGTTTGGCAGCGAGGGAGAGAGATCTATCCCAGGGATTATGAATGGCAGGTGATAGCTGGTGCAGGGCATAGGGCCAGGGACGTGGTGATTTTGCTTCTCAATGACACTGAGGTCAGAGAGCTAGGAGCTCTCTGTTGCCCTCAGGAAATGTCATGAAATTGCTTGCATTTGCATTTTGACCCTAATGCATGTGTTCATAGTCCACCGCTGCTTTATTTGGCCAGTGTGGTTGTTCCCTTCTCAAATGTGTTCCTTGCTGTCTCCTCTGACCCTCTGAGCCCAAAGCTTACCTGTCCTATTTCTCAGGCTCTCATTGCCCGGTCATATTCTCGGATGGCTCCTCTGATGAGGTCTCATGGGCTTGAGTTACCAGGAGGCTGGGGAGCTGCCCTGGGCTGCAGCTCCTGGGATGAAGGGCAGGGTCCCTCTAGGGGTCTCAGGGGGTGTAGCCTGGTTGTGTTCCCTTACCGTCCAATGCAGTGAGCAGCTGTTAGAACAAAGTTCTTTCCCACAAGGACACCGCCACACCTGGACTTTTCCTCCTCATCTTGAATGCTAAGGAAGGCCATGTATGGTCGGGAGTGGGGCTTGGCTTCATGTCCCCCGATGATCTCCCCTGAAGGAAAATTCTGTTGTACTTTTGTGGTGCCCCCTACGGCTCCCCCCCGCCCCCCCCAGTGCACCAGGCAGGCATTGGCTTGATAACTTATATGGCTGGCCACTTGGGAGCCTAGGGTGGCATAGAGCTGGGAGTAGGTAGTGAGTAGGTAGTGAGGGGTCTCCATTTTCTCATCTGGAAAAGGGAACAGCAACAGGCTGGGACTGTGACTTTGCCTGCCACATAGTTGGTGAGGTCTCAGGAACAGGGAAGGCATGGAGGCTCCTGAAAATTCCTATCCTGACTTCGCTTGGTGTTGGGTGAGCTTCTTAGGCCCCCATGGTGCTGTGATGTCCAGGGAAGTGTGGTTTGCTGTGTTCAGGACTTAAGTTTAGGGACCTAGATGTTGACACATGAGGAGTTCCTGGTAAGTTTTTGTGGCTGCTTGGAGGGATGACCCCCAGTGGGCCTCTGGAGTTGGGTTGGTAAGGCCAGTGCTGTGGGATTCTGGAAAGCAGAGAAGTTTGGGGCTGCCAACCTCACTGGCTCATCCTTTAAGGAGAGGATCGCTAAAGGTGTAGGGATAAAAGAAGAGCTGGAGAAAGGGACTGTGGGGCCTTGAGATGGAGCAGAGGAAACAGCAGTCTTCTGGGAACAGTGACCCGGTGGAGAGCTGGGTCAGGGATGTGCAGAAGAGCCAGGAGGTCTGTGCCCACTGTGGATGGGTTGGGCCTGTGAGGGTGGGGATGGTCACTCACCTGCCTCAGCCGAGGGGAGTAGGAAAAAGCCCAGTAGGAGCATGAGCAGGGGTGGCTGCATCTTCCCAGGAAGGCTGCTCAGGTCGGAGCTGCTGGTGTTTCCTGTGCTCTGTTTCACGCCCAGCAGAGGAAGGAGGTTGGGTGGGCTCTGTGACCTGAGTCCCCCTCTGGTTTTATAGTGCCTCATCCCAGGAGGCTTTCTATGAAGCATCCCCAGCCCCAAGCCTCCTGCCTGATGATTGTCTCTGTGTGGTTGTGTGAGAAGTATGCAGTGACCACATCAGTACCCACAGCTGATGACTCACAGCAGACACCTGAGCAGACTCCAGCCCCAAACAAGAACCCAAGTGTACAAGGTGGGACCTGTGGCATGCGGTATTGACCAGTGGAGGTACTGGAGCCCAGAAACCTGAGTCCCTAGTGCTAGAATTCCCAGTGCCTCATCTCCATGCTACTAAGTCCATAAAGGCGATTTCTTTCACACATGTGTTTAGGCCCTTCTCTGTCCAATGGCTAAACATAGTAGAGATGTGTCTCCTTCCTTTATAGTACCGACTTTCAACATTTTTCATCTCATGGTACATGAAGTAATTACTAAAATCCTGAGGCACGCTAAATACATATTTTCTGCAGAGCTCCAAAAAAGAGTTATACTTTTGATTGATTTAAAAGAAGTAATTAAATACGCTTTTTGCTCCAAAGTGACTTAAAAAAATATATCAGGTGCCTATCCCTGTATATAAGAATTTCTGGTACCAAAAATTAACTAATCACACACAAGCATATTAGCAATGTGACCAATAAAATACAACTTTATTATATGACCCATATGTTTATAGGGCAAGACAGGGCATTCACACCAGATAACTATTGTGTTGACTATTGTCATTTTTTAAAATATACATTTTATTGATTTCAGAGAGGAAGGAAAAGGAAGAGAGAAATGAAACATCAATGATGAGAGAGAATCATTGATAAGCTGTTTCTTGCAGGCCCCACACTAGGATTGAGCTTGCAACTTGGGCATGTGCCCTGACCAGGAATTGAACCATGGCCTCCTGGTTCATAGGTCAACACTCAACCACTGAACCACGCCAGCTAGGCTGTTGGCATCTTTTTATTTGATGACTTAAGGGAAAATAGGTTAGTGACCCTGACTAAATAGCCTGGTAATGCATGTTTTAAAAGTTCTTCTGGGACACTGGTTGAAAATTGCTGCTTTAGAAAGAGCTGAGCATCTGATGGGGGAGACAGAAACATAAGAGAGCAGAGTACTGAGTGGGAAGGGCCATGGTAGAGTGATGCAAAGGGAGGAACAGAACATCACCACCATCTACTAAACAGACATAGCAACCCACTCATCATCACAGTTTCCTCTCAAGGGGTTTTATTTACAAACTAGAGGCCCAGTGCACAAAAATTTGTGCACTTGGGGGGCGGGGGTCACTCAGTCCGGCCTGCACCCATTCACAGTCCAGGACCCTTTGGGGGATGTCCACCTGTCGACTTAGGCCCACTCCCTAGGGGATCAGGCCTAAGCTTGCAGTCATATATCCTCTGGCAGTCAGGGAGCCCTCTGGGAATGTACGACTAAAGGCTTAGGCCCCCAAGGGATCAGGTCTAAACCATTAGTTGGACATTCTTAGTGCAGCCATGGAGGTGGGAGAGGCTACTGCCCA
>NW_006287603.1:16436-19525 GCF_000327345.1 Myotis davidii
GAATCATCCCCCCTCTACCCAGCTCTTGCCCCCCACTTCTCTCTGGCCATCACCATACTGTTGTCTGTGTCCATGGGTTGTGCATATGTTTTCTCTGGCTAATCCCCATGCTCTGATAGGGAATGGGGATCAAGCCAGCAACTGAGGTACATGCCCTTGACTGGAATCGAACCTGGGACCCTTCAGTCCATGGGCTAATGCTCTCTCCACTGAGCAAAACAGGCTGCAGCTTAATTCATTTACTTTTAATGCATATGTTTCTTTATATTTAAAGTGGGTTTTGTTTTTGATTCACCCTCATAATCTGTCTTTTAGCTGGTGCATTTATGCCACTGACTTTCAGAGTGCTTACTGATAGAGTTACTGCCATATCAGGCGGCTTCTGGGGTTTCTGGGGCAGGCCGGCTTCTTTTTAAATTTTTTTAATTTTAATTTTTTTATTTATTTAACTACACACAACAAATACTTGGATAGAATCTAAAATAACAAAATGGTTGAACAACCTTTTTTTTTTTTAAGATTTACATTTGTATAGCAACAATCTGTGGAACTCCTCACCTCAAAACTAAGGTATCTGAAAACAGGGATTCATCAGTGTCGCTTTCAATAAGTGTGTGGTTAAGAGTTGCAGTTCCCATTTTCAACTGAAATGTGTCTCTCTGCTGCTTCCCTTGGGCCCAGAGCTGAAGGCCTTGGGAAAGTGGCCGAGGGAAAAAGGGTGGCTGCTCTCCTATCCTTCTCATGTGTGGAGGACAGTGATTGGAACAGGGTTGTCATGGAAGCCAGGAAGTCCAGAAGTCAATTGTACACCTCTAGTTGCCAAGGGTCAAAGTCATAGCACATCTTTCCACAACTCCCTATCTGTAGATGTAAAGTTCCGTCATGATGGCCCAAATGCTGTCCCCTCCCCACATGCTCCTTGCCTTCACTAATCATGTCAGTTATTATGGGTAGGCTGTAGCTACGGTCCATACATCCTCCCTAAAGGCCGGTCATTTTGTCACATTTACGTATCATTTTTTGCATTATGTCACTTAGATGCTGTGTCTTGTGCCCAGTTAGGATCTACCACTAGCTAAAATATGCCTCACCCCCCTCCCTCAAATCCCCAAAGTGCCTAAGAGTGAAGACCCCCTGGAGACAGTGACTTTGGTGGAGCACCTCTCAGAGATGCCTAGATCATGCCATTGATCTTAGTCCACTTGTAGATGTCTTACTTGCACACTATGTCGGAGTTGATGAGCAGGTATCTGTCACCCATGCAGAAATGCTTCTGGCAGGTGGCACATCTGAAAGACTCCAGGTGATACACCTTGTCTTTCACCCACATCGTCATCTCATAGGCACGGTTCTGCTTGTCACAGGAGGTGCAGAGACTATCTTGGCCCAAAAGCCTGAGATAGTCCCTCTGGCAGAGCTTGTGGCCCAGCTTGTAGTAGAGGCGCCGCCCCACCTCGCCCAGCTGGCACCTGCAGCGGTCACAGCTGAGACAGTCCTCGTGCCAGTACTGGTCAATGGCCTTCAGAAAGTAGTGGTCCCCGATGTTCTGTGGCAGCTTCCTCAGAACCTCATCCACGGGCTCCTCAGACGGGTCCAGGCTCTTCCTCTCAATGGCCGAGGGCATTGGAGAGGGAGGTGGCATGCCAGGCGGTGGAGCACGCCCTTTGTGGCTCAGTGCTGGCCTGCGGCCAGGACTCGGACCCCCTCGGGTGCTTGGGTGCCACAGCTCTTGTGCCTCTTCTGGCCAGGGTGCTCTGGCAGCAAGCTCGCCCCTCCACGCTCAAGGACAGTCACCACGCTCCCTGCCTCTCCAAGAGTTCCTTCAAGTCCAGGATGGAAAATAGCTTCTTTTCAGAACTGTTGTTCCACAGATGATGTAATTCGGTGGCTTCTCCAATCAGATTGAGGCTGTCACTCCTCTGCCTCCTCAGCTAATTGTCCTTCTTCACACCTGTTGGTAGTTCCTGGTGCCTATGCCACCTCCTTTCCCTGCCTGGACACTCACAGGTCCTGGTGGACAGCAAGGCCTAGGGTTGATGGGGTGTATCCTTCCCACTTCTGCTCAAGGCCAGTTGTTGTTTGTTGAGTGTGTGGCAAAGCCATGGTTGGGGGAGCTGGGCCCCCTTCGACCCTGTTGTCTCTCTGATGGGTGGAGTCTTCACTCCTGCACTGAGCTCTCAGACCGCATACGCTCTGTGTGGAATCTCCAGATTTCCAGGGGAGGTCCTCTGTGCTGTGCCAGATGGCAAGGCTGGATGGCCCCAATCCTGCTCAGACCCTCAGGTTCTGGCTCAGAACATCACAGGCCAGCTTCTGGGGCTTCTGGGGCTTGGCCTGCCTTGCAGCCCAGGACCCGCTGATTGGGCAGGTCCTGGGCAGCAAGATGGGGCTGGCTTCTAGGGCTTCTGGGGCGGGGCTGCCTTGCCGCCCAGGACCCACTGATCGGGTCCGGCAACAAGGTGGGGCCAGGCCTGCTCTGGATGGTGGCACACTGGGCTGCTGGGCGGGACACACAGATGTGCGGGTCGTGTGATTTCGTGTGCTGAGTCACTAGTGTTACCATAAGAAGTGCATTTTAAGTACTTGGGATCATGTTATATATACAATGTTATATATATTTCACATACAATATTACTTTTTTTATCTTCACTTAACACTATGATGTAAGAATTTTCCTGTGTTCTTAAAAATCTTATTCAATGAGACTGTAGTCTCTGTTCCTAGTTATTAAAACTTGTAACATGAAGTTAAGTTTTGAAATTAATGAAAAATTTTAAAAACAATTTAATCATAGAGAAAACAATTAAAATGATCTAATTTCAGATTGTTCATTGATAATCATCTTTACTGTATTGAGGTATGAACTAACATATTTTGCTCTCATGTGTATTGGCATTTTTAAAAAAATAAAAAGGATTATATTAAATACAAGATTATGTTATAACATTTATTAAATATTGAGGTGAAATTCACATAACATAACATTAATTATTTTAAAGTGTACAATTCAGTGGCATTTAGTGTATTCAAAATGTTGTGCAATCACCTCCTCTCTCTAATTTCAAAGCTTTCTCATGACCCCAGAAGAA
>NW_006287603.1:19654-20045 GCF_000327345.1 Myotis davidii
GACCAGGCTGGCAGGGGGGTTAGTGAGGGGCAACCAAATGACTGAACACCAGGCTGTGTGGGGCAACCAGGCTGTCAAGTTAGTGAGGGACAACCAAACAATTGAACAGCAGACTGAGTGGGGCTATCAGGCCTGCAGGGGAGGGGCAGTGAGGGGCCACCAAACCACTGACCAGCAGTCTGCGTGGGGCGACCAGGCTGGCAGGGAGTGCAGTTGGTAGCAACCAGGCTGGCAGGGGGGTCAGTGATGGGCAACCAGGCCAGCAGGGGCGGCAGTGGGAGCAACCCCCCCAAATGTGTTCAGCCATCCTTAACACCTTCCCACACTCCCCACCCGCAAGACTTTCCCTTCCCAGCTCCATGTGCTGAAATCTCATTCTTCGAAAGTCCAT
>NW_006287603.1:20390-25598 GCF_000327345.1 Myotis davidii
TACTTTCTTCTTATTGACTTTACTAGAGGCCCAGTGCAAGGAATTGTGCACCGGTGGGTTTCCTTGGGCTGCTGTGGAGATCTGGCTGAAACCGGCTCTCGAACATCCCCCGAGTGGTCCCAGGTTGGAGAGGGTGCAGGCTGGACTCAGGGGCCCCGCCCCTGTGCATGAATTTTGTGCACTGGGCCTCTAGTTCTGTATATTTCATATGAAAGAAATCATGGAATATGTGAACTGTTGTGTTTGGCTTCTTTTGCTCAGCATAATGATTTTCAAGTTCATCCAAATTGTAGCACATATCAATATTTTTTTGCAGCAAAATACTATTGTGTGTGTGTGTGTGTGTGTGTGGTTTGCCTGTCTTAATTTATCTCTTTATCTTAAATAGACATTTGGGTTATTTCCACCTTTTGACTATAGTGACTAATGCTGTTATAAATATTTGTGTAAAAACTTCATTGTTGAGGATAAGTTTTCATTTCTCTTGGCTATATACCTAGAAATGGAATTATTGGGTCTTATGGTAATCCTAAGTTTCAGTTTTTGAGGAATCACTAAACTGTTTGTTGTATCATATTACATTCCCACCAGCAACGTACAAATACTTACATTTCTTTACATCTTGCCAATATAGTTATTATTATTGTTATTATTATTATTTATTATAGCCATCTTAGTGGGTATGGAATAGTATCTCATTTTGGTTTTGGTTTACATATTATTAATAACTAATGAGGTTTAGCATCATTCCCAGGGTTTGCTGGGCATTTGTGTATCTTCTTTGGAGAAATGTTGACCTTTCTCACCACCCTCATTCCTGTGTCCCTCAATATTTTCATTGGGTTTTCAAGAGTTCAATCTTGAACATAGCCACTCTGACATGCAATGCCCATTAGGCTGAAACTGAAAGGGCAGAGAGTTCAGGGGAACCTTTCATCTAACTTCAACAGCTAGTCAAATGGCCAAGGCCATGTTGGAAAGTTCTCCAAAATCCAGAATTAAAAATATGAATTAACAGGGGAAAGCTTACTGAGGTGGCAGACACGTGGAAAAGAGTATGAAACAGGTACCTTCCTAAGAAAGAACTCAACCTGGGGAAAGCCTCACTGCAGAGACTAAGTTTCTTTCTAGATGTGATTAAAGTTGAATCAAACTAAGAGATGGTAAAATTAGTCTGGACTTGTAATTTTAAGAATCTGTGTCTCAGCATAAATTAATAATAAACTTATATCTGGAAAATAAGATATGAGTAATCAGATAAAATAAGATATGATTAGTACAAATGAACAAATGAGAAAATAATATCTAACATCTTAATGCTGGCTAATATTTATTGATCTCTGATTGTAGATTCTCTCTTCACCCTTTGAGTTAGTTATTAATATTTCTTTCATGTCACAAACGAGAAATCTAAGACCCCGCGAAGGTAGGGGGCTTGCTCTATATCACTCAGCTCATAAGAGTGGAGGGAACTCAGTGTTTAGAATGCAGGGATGTGGTTCCATAGCCTGTGATCTTATCCACAGCTCTACAAACATCATCATTTATTATATTGTTCCAGGATTTCTGCAGGAAAATTAAAGGGATGTTGAAAAATAAATGTTTCTGTCTCTATATCTAATCTGGGACTCTTGTTCTCTTAGAAGAGGAAAGTATCTCATTGGCTACCACATTGTGATGGAAAAGTTCATTTGGATCATGTACTCCCTTTGCTCTTATCCTTTCCCTGATGTTCTTCCCCAACATGCAGCAGAATGTCATGCCTGACCCACAATGGGCAATAAATCCCCTTGGGCCTTAGCCTCCCACCAAATCACATCTAGTGCTTATTTGAAGCGGGCAGGGCCATTCCTTGTAGGCAAAATGACAATGGCACAATGAAATGACCTTCCCACATTCACACATGGCATTTGAGGCTCCTGCTATAAACCCATTTCCCTGAGCCTGATCATTCTCAAGTTATGCATATAATTAGAACCTACAGGTATAATGGGCAAGAACTTGGCTGATCTGATCTGTCCATGAGACTCCTCTGTGTTGTTGAGAAGAGATTCTTCCCTCAGTTAGGGTTAGCTCTACATTCCTATTAGGAGGGTGGAGTGACATTCAGAATTTCTGGAGTGTTTACATGACATAAAAAAACAGTTTTAAGGGAGAGACTTTTCAGTGAAGGAGAACCTGGGCTATGTGTTGGAGTGGGGAAGATTTGGCCCCTGTAGTAGAAAGGATGGGGAGAGAGGGCAGGGATGAGGAGAGAAAAAGGTCTACCGGACAGAGTTTTGGCACCCACAAGAACACTTTATTTTTTTCTATGGCCCAGCCAGCAACAAATTGCAAAGTTGGGGATACTTCAGTAAAACTCTGGAGTGGGTACATATCTGGGGTGATGAGTAGAGAGAGGACTATAATGAAAGGGGAAGGAGAAGTGAGCTTGGGTGAAGACAGGATGCTCATCCTCACCAAACTGGTATTAGTATAACAATAGAGACCTCCAAAATCAATTGGTGTTGACTGTGCTTCTTGGTAAGTGACAGTTGAAATGGAGCCGTGTTTTGAGTTGTGATGTTGCCTCTCAGGTGACCTTGAATCAACATCCCCCCAATCCCCACCTAAAGATCTTTATCTCCCCCGGAACTTTGCCCACCAAGGTCATTTTTCTCCTTAAAGCATTTAGTTCCCACAAGGCCTGAAGGTCACACCTCACCCTTCTGGTGTGAATAGGTTCTTTCTCTTCCCATCTCACTCTGTGTGTGCACTGTCTTACCATGTCTGTACCGGATGTGGCCAATATTTGGTTTGTGGTAGGTAAGAGGGATGCTGCTAAAACATTGATCAGAACCTCTGGTATATGACTGCTAAACTGGTGTATCTTTCTTTCTGTCTATTTATCAGTTCAGGACAGATGTAACAAATTATTGTGTTTGGAAAAATCTAATTCACACCTAAGGAAGCTTGTGCACATCCACATCTGTCCCCCAGTCTTGGCATGACATCTTCTAGTTTTAGATATTCCCCTGCTGTTAAGTTCTTCTGTTTCTGATCAAATACCAGGAAGCAACACTGGAGCCATAAGTGAATGAAGCAGAAGATCTGGAGCATCCCAGCCAGCCCTTCAGAGTCTGCCCTGAACTCAGGTATTGCTGGGCCTCTGAGAGCCGTGTACCAGTGGAACTGTGGCAGGAGGATTTTCTATGCTGGCAATGAAGTAGGAGGAAGAAATAATAAGAGGCAGCAGAAGGTAATGAAACAAGAAATCACAGAACAGAGGTTTAATAAGGCAAAGATAAATTTTTTGAAAAGGCTAATAAAATTGACAAACGTCTGGATACTATAATCAAGAAAAAAGAGAGAAGGTGCAAATATTTATTATGTGGTACTTAAAAGGAATTATTTTTTTAAATAAATGCTGAAGATCATTAAAAGATAAGCCAAGAATTTTATAAAGAAAACTTACACTAATATATTTAAAATTTAGACAAAATAGAAACATCACTGCTAATTAAGTAACACTAGAACTATCAAAAAATAGCATCAGCAATTAATAGTTTTCCACATAATGAACTGATCTAGATGGCTTTACTTTTCAGATACAAAACTTGCACAAAAGTGAAAAATAAAGGACACAATCTCATTTTATGAGGCCGGCATAACCTTAATACAAACAATAGAATAATAAAGAGAATTTACAGGCCAACCTTATCACATTTACAGTCACAAGCACCCTACACAATGTAGCAACTGTGAAAATTAGCCCATCAATATATAAAAAGTTAATACAATATGAGCCAGTTAGGTTTACCCTAAAAATGTAGATCTCATTTAACCTTAGACAGGTCAAGTAACATAATTTGCTGCACAAATTGGAGAGAAATCTTATCTTAATAAGAGAAACATAACAGAGAAATCTGATCTCAATAACCATTTGATAAAATTCAACATTCACACATGATAACAAACATACCCTTTTGGCAGATCAAAAGGGGAAGAAATTTCCTTAATGTAATACACAATATCTGTATAACTCTGGCCGAGTTGCTCAGTTGGTTGGAGCGTCATCTCATTCACCAAAGGGGTGTGGGTTCCATTCCTGGTAAGAGCCGAAACCAAAGCTGGGTGTTTAATTTTCCTGGTGCATGATGGAGGAAACTAATAGATGTTTCTCTCACCACTCCCCATTCATCTCTTTCTAAAAATCATTAACATATCCTCAGGTGAGGATGAAAACAAAACAAACAAAAAGACTATAAGCTACGAAAATGATTTAATGAAGTCCTCATCTAGAAAGATAACCAAGCCCTAGGTAGTTTCGATCAGTTGATAGAGTGTCAACCTATGGACTGAAGGGTCCCAGGTTCCATTCCAGTCATGGACACATGCCAGGGTTGTGGGCTAAATCTCAGTAGGGAGTGTGTAGGAGGGAGCCGATTCAATGATTCTCTCTCATATTTATGTTGCTATCTGTCTCTCCCTCTCCCTTCCTCTCCGGAAGCAATAAAAATATATTTTTAAAAAAGACAACCAAGGTTTCCATGTTTCCCAGGAGAATGTTAGAAAGCCTTTCTCACCAGGTGCCTTACACACTAAGTGTGTGATACTGGTATTCTCTTTTCACTGGGGCGCTTGGGTTTGGAAATGATCCAAAATGGAATCATTTCAAGAACGTGTACACCGATGAAAGGGGGAGATGATGAGGAGTAGATCGGAGGGGAAACCCAGGGCTGGGCAGAGGTGGAGAGGGTTTGCAGGTCTATGGGCACTTTTCTACCTTTAATCCCAGGTTGCTGGACAAAGTACTCTAACTCTGATGTTTGCCTTTGTGTTTGGGGCCCCAGGGTTCTCTTGTCCAGGGGAGATCATCAGCGCACAGAAGCCAGACTGCAGTTTTGCCCTGATGGGCACTCCTGCAAATTACTGTTCCGTGGTGGGTCCAGGTGCAAGAGAGGTTGTTGTGATCACCCCTCACTGAGCTGGATGGTGAAAAAGCTTTGGTTTCTTCCCCATGTTTTAGACAACCAGAATCAGAAATTTATGGGGCCAGTTTGGGCTCAAAGGATGTATTTATTTTTTAAGAAAAACTGAAAAAGAAGATGCTATTCTGGGATGTTGATATTTCTTCTTGGTTCTCTCCCTGGGTAGAGTCTGTGCCTTATCCTTACTGCTCAGAGGCAGGTTCTTCGGGTCACCCCTCCAAGTACACCCCTTTTTGTA